>NC_137961.1:25367668-25690039 GCF_963924665.1 Micromys minutus
ATGTAAAACAGTATGTAACCCGGAATGAGTCACCGTTTTCTTGGTGTGTAAGGACTGAGTGTGACTTTTTGTTTGTTTGTTTGTTTTTTTGTTTTCTTTTTTTCTTGAACTTCACACAGTCTGTGAGTTGTTTCTGTGGCAGACCGAGCCTCTGTGGTTAGCATCCCACTATCAGTGACTGCATATTATGTCTGTTCTTTTGTGATTAGGTTATTTCACTCAGGATGATATTCTCTAGATTCAACCATTTTCTTGAGAATTTGGTTAAGTCATTGTTTCTGATGGCTGAGTAGTACTCCATTGTGTAAATGTACCACAATTTTTGTATCCATTCATCTTCTGAAGGACATCTGGGTTCTTTCCAGTTTCTAGCTATTATAAATAGAGCTGCTATGAACATTGTGGTGCATGTATCTTTGTGGTATATTGGAGTGTTTCTGGGGTATATGCCCAGAAGTAGAATAGCTGGATCTTCAGGTAGTACTATGTGCAATTTTCTGAGGAATCACCAGAATGATTTCCAGAGTGGTTGTACCAGTTTACAACCCCACCAACAGTGGAGAAGTGTTCCTCTTCTCCAAAATCTTGCCAACATCTGCTGTCATCTGAGTTTTGGATCTTGGCCAATCTGACTGGTATGAGGTGGAATCTCAGGGTTGTTTTGATTTTCATTTCCCTGATGGCTAAGGATGTCGAGAACTTCCTTAGATGTTTCTCAGCCATTAAATATTTCTCAATTGAGAATGTTTTGTTTAGCTCTGTACCAAATTTTTTAATAAGGTTGTTTGATTCTCCGGTGTCTAGCTTTTTGATTTCTTTGTATACCTTTGATATTAGGCCTCTATCTGATGTGGAGTTGGTAAAGATCATTTCTGATTCTGTTGGTTGCCATTTTGTTTTCTTGACAATGTCCTTAGCCTTACAGAAACTTTGCAATCTCATTAAGTTCCATGTGTTAATCTTTGACCTTAGAGCTTGAGCCATTGGTGTTTAGTTCAGAAAATTTTCTCCTGTGCCTATGTGTTCTAAGGTTTACCCTATTTCTCATCTAATAGTTTCAGTGTATTTGGTTTAATGTGGAGATCTTTGATGCACTTACACTTGAGCTTTGTACAAAGAGATAAGAAAGGGTCTATTTTCATTCTTTTGCATGCTGAGTGCCAGTTGGACCAGCACCATTTGTTGAATAGGCTGTCCTTTATCCATTGAATGTTTATAACTTCTTTGTCAAAAATCAGGTGACCATATATGCTTGGGCTCATTTCTGGATCTTCTATTTTATTCTATTGATCCACATGTTTATTTCTGTACCAGTACCATGCAGTTTTCAGCACAATAGCCTTGTAATATAGCTTGAGGTCAGGGATAGTGATTCCCGCAGATGTTTTTTTGTTGTTGAGGATGGATTTTGCTCTTCTAGGTCTTTTGTTATTCCAGATGAAATTCCACATTGATCTTTCCAACTCAATGAAGAATTGGGTTGGAATTTTGATGGAGATTGTATTGAATCTGTAGATTGCTTTTGGAAGGATGGCCATTTTTAAAATGTTGTTCCTTCTAATCTTTGAGCATGGGAGATCTTTCTTTTTTCTGATATCTTCCTTGATTTCCTTCTTTAGAGGTTTGAAGTTCTTGTCATACAGGTTTTTCACTTGCTTAGTTAGAGTCACACCAAGGTATTCCATAGTTTTTGTGACTATTGTGAAGGGTACCTTTCCCCTAATTTCATTCTTCACATGATTGTTCTTTGAATGTAGGAAGGCTACAAATTTGTTTGAGTTAATTTTGTATCCAGCAACTTTGGTGAACTTGTTTATCAGCTGTAGGAAGTCTCTCGTGGAATTTGTAGGGTCACTTAAGTACACTATCATGTCATCTGCAAAGAGTAATATTTTTACTTCTTCCTTTCCGATTTGTATCCCCTTGATCTCCTTTTGCTGTCTAATTGCTCCAGCCAGGACTTCCAGAACTACGTTGAATAGGTAGAGGGAGAGTGGGCAGCCTTGTGGAGTCCCTAATTTTAGTGGGATTGCTTCAAGTTTCCCACCATTAAGTTTGATGTTGGGGCATAGAGGCTGAGAAACTGGTGGGTGGGAGACCTGGGCTGCAGGGGAGCAGAGAGATCTCTGCGGAATGCACATGGAAGGTGCACACCCTAACTTGCCCAGCCCTGCCTTGCCCGATCCAGCGATTGGGAACAGAAAATTAGAACTTCTGTTCCCACCCGGAGGCGACTTCAGGACGCAGAGCGGAGCCTGGCCCATCTGCCACCTGGAACGGCGACTCATAGAGGCTGAGCAACTGTGATTGGGAACAGAAAATTTGAACTTCTGTTTCCACCCAGAGGTGACTTCAGGATGCAGAGTGGAGCCTGGCCCGTCTGCCACCCAGAACTGAGGCGCATAGAGGCTGAGCAACTGGTGGGTGAAAGACCTGGGCTGCAGGGAGCAGAGAGATCACTGCAGAGTGCACATGGAAGGTGCACACCCTGACTTGCCCAGCCCTGCCTTGACCAATCCAGCAACCAGAAACAGAACTTTGGAACTTCTGCTCACACCCGACGATTCTGAGGCATAAAACAGGGCTTGGTCCATCTGACAACTGGACCAGTGGAGAACCAGGGTCAGAGACCAGAGACAAGGGAAAGGCAAGAACATATTACTGACAAGAAAATGGCAAGAGGAAAGAGAAAGAGTATATCCAAAGGAAACCAAGACAATCTAGCAATACCAGAACCCAACTCTCCCATAACAGCAAAGATCGGAATTCCAAACACTCCAGAAAAAGAAGACACAGATCTGAAATCATACCTCAAGACGCTGGTAGAGATCCTTAAACAAGAAAGGGAGAAAAACCAAAAAGATTCAGAAGCTTTTAAAGAAGAAACAAGAAAAACACTCAAAGAACTCAAAGAACTAGAGGAAAACAGAACCAAAGAAATAAAGGAATGGAAGAGGGAAATTAAAACAGAAATTGACACAATAAAGAAAACGCTAAAAGAGATAACCCTTGAGTCAGAACACCAAAAAAAGAAATCAGGAGTCACAGAAGCAAGCATTTTCAATAGATTACAAGAGATTGAAGAGAGAATCTCAGGGGCAGAAGATAACATTGCAAACATAGACAAAACAGCCAGAGAAGATGCAAAAAACAAAAAGCTCCTAACCCAAAATGTCCAGGAAATCCAAGACACAATGAGAAGACCGAACCTAAGGATAATAGGAATAGAAGAGAAAGAAGAGTATCAACTAAGAGGCACAGTAAATATCTTCAACAAAATCATAGAAGAAAACTTCCCTACCCTCAAGAATGAGATGACTACGAGCATAAAAGAAGCCTTCAGAACTCCAAATAGGTTGGACCAGAAAAGAAATACCTCCCACAACATAATAGTAAAAACATCAAGTGCCTAAAGTAAAGAAAGAATACTAAAAGGACTAAGGGAAAAAGGTCAGGTAACATATAAAGGCAGACCAATCAAATTCACACCCGATTTCTCAACAGAGACTATGAAAGATAGAAGAGCCTGGACAGACATCATGCACTCCTTAAGAGAGCACAAATGCCAGCCCAAGCTGCTATACCCAGCAAAACTATCAATCACCATCGATGGAGAGAGGAAGATATTTCAAGACAAATCAAAATTCACACAATATCTGACCACAAACCCAGCACTACAACGAATTATAGGTGGAAAACCCAATACAATGAGGGAAAATACAGCCTAGTAAAAACAAGAAAACCCCTAAACAAGAAAACTATAAGAAGAAAAAAACACGGACACAACTCAACCAAAAAAAAAAAAAAAATGGCAGGAAACAGAAACAACTATTCCTTGATATCTATTAACATAAATGGTCTCAACTCCCCAATAAAGAGACATAGACTTTCAGACTGGATACATAAACAAAATCCAGCCTTTTGCTGCATACAGGAAACTCATCTCAGAGACAAAGACAGACAATATCTCAGAGTAAAAGGGTGGGAAAAAAACTTCCAAGCAAACAGCTCCAAGAAGCAAGCTGGAGTGGCTATTCTAATATCGAATAAAGTAAATTTCCAACCAAAAGTTATCAGAAAAGATAAGAAAGGACACTTTTTACTCATTACTGGGGACATCTGTCAGGAGGAATTCTCAATCCTTAACATATATGCTCCAAATAAAAAATCACCCACATTCATAAAAGAAACCCTCGTAAAGCTCAAAAAATACATTTCACCCCACACAATAATAGTGGGAGACTTTAATACTCCACTCTCACCAATGGACAGATCAGGGAAACAGAAACTGAACAAGGACACTGCAAAACTAGCAGAGACTTTGAACCAACTAGAATTAATAGATATATACAGAACATACTATCCTAAAGTAAAAGAATACACTTTCTTCTCACCACCCCATGGCACCTTCTCGAAAATTGACCACATAATTGGACACAGAACAAGCCTCCATCGATATAAGAAAATTGAAATACTCCCATGCATCCTCTCAGATCACCATGGTCTACGGCTGGTCTTTAACAACAACAAAGACAACAAAAAGCCCACATACACATGGAAACTTAACAAGGCTCTGTTAAATGATAGCAAGGTCAAAGAAGAAATAAAGAAAGAAATTAAGGATTTTCTAGAATTCAATGTAAATGAAAACACAACATACCCAAACCTATGGGATGCAATGAAAGCAGTATTGAGAGGAAAACTCATAGCCCTAAGTGCTTCCAAAAAGAAACTGAAGAGAGCTCACATCAGCAACCTGATAGCACAGCTAAAAGCCCTAGAACAAAAGGAAGCAGATATACCCAAAAAGAGTAGACGGCAAGAAATAATCAAAATTAGGGCAGAAATAGACCAAATAGAAACAAAAAGAACCATTGAAAAAATCAAGAAAACAAAGAGTTGGTTTTTTGAGAAAATCAACAAGATTGATAAACCCCTAGCCAGAATAACAAGAGGTCAAAGAGAGAGTATACAAATTGACAAAAATCAGAAAGGAAAGTGGTGACATAACAACTGAAACTGAGGAAATTCAAGAAATCATCAGATCCTACTACAAAAACTTATACTCCACAAAATTGGAAAATCTGGAGGAAATGGACGAATTCCTAGACAGATACAAGGTCCCAAAGTTCCATTGGTTGAAGAGGCTGTCCTTGTTCCATTGAATGTTTTTAGCTCCTTTGTCAAAAATCAAGTGGGTTCATTTCTGGATCTTTACTTCTCTTCCACCAATCTACCAGTCTATCTCTGTACCAATACCATGCTGTTATTTCATGTTAATTCTGTAATATAGCTTAATATGTAATATAGCTTGAGATGATGATTCCCTGGGAAGTTTTATTATTGTTGAGAATGATTTTTTCTATATTGTTGAGAATGATTTTTTTTATATTGTTGAGAATGATTTTTTTCTATCCTGGCTTTTTTTGTTATTCCAAATAAAATTGCAAATTTCTCTTTCTAACTCTATGAAGAATTGCATTTGAATTTTGATTGGGATTGCATTGAATCTGTAGATTGCCTTAGGCAAGATGGCCATTTTTAGTATGTTAATCCTTCCAAGCCATGAGCATGGGAGATCTTTCCATCTTCTGAGATCTTCAAATTTCTTCTGCAGAGATTTGAAGTTCTTGTCATACACACTTTTCACTTGCTTAGTTGGGTCACATCAGGTATTTTATGTTGTTTGTGACTACTGAGAAAGGTATCTTTCCAAATTTCTTTTTCGGCCTGTTTATCCCTTGAGTAGAGGACGGCTACTGATTTGCTTGAGTTAATTTTATATCCTGCCACTTTGCTGAAGTTGTTTATCAGCTGTAGGAGTTCTCTGGTATAATTTTTGGGGTCACTTGGTTGTCTGTGAATTTCCAGGACCCCCTTGGTCAACAACTCAATAAAATGTAACCCAATACCACTACTGGAAGCCTCCTTTGGTAATAAGAGATGGCCACTTGGGACTCTGTCATTCCCATTCTTAGGCTAACTCATTTGGATCACGCACATATATTTTAAAAATTTTCCATTGCAAGAAGGTTTCATGTTGTCTTTCAAATGTCCTTTAATTCCACCCGTCTCTCTCTTCCCTCATTGCTTCCTCAACCCTATCTCCTTCACTCTCCCCACCCCATAATATCTATTCTATTTTCTTCTTCCAGGATATATATGCGCTCTCCTTAGTCCCTTCATCTATCATTCTAACATCTCTAAGTCTATAAACTGTAGATTAATATTCACTTATTTAAGTGGCTAACATTCACATATAAGTGTATACATGTCATATTTATCTTTCTGAATCTGGGTTACCTCACTCAAAATGATTTCTGATTCCATTCATATTCCTACAAATTTCATGTTTTCATTTTTTTAAAGAGTTGAATAGAGCCTCATATAACTAATGTTTTTCTATACAGACAAGGAAACATCCTCTTGGTTGGTAAAGAAACTCATAAATAGGAAAGAATCTTTGTTGTTTATATATCCAATATAGGAGTGATATCTGTAATATATAAGTACCTCAAAAAGCAAATTAAAGGAAAGAAATGATCCAAATTAAAAAGCCTGGGTTAAGGCAATTATTTACTTTCTTCAAACTGACAGTGGCAGAGGATAACTTCCACACAACTCATTTAAACATGAGAAGTCAAGCTGATACCCATATGGAGTCTTTACCCCCATGTTCTCCTGTTTTAAGTGTTGGAAGGTACTGTGAAGGCTACGAAAAGAGAAAAATAAATAACCCAGTCATAAAACCTGTGTTGTACAATCTGTCTTCCCTACAAGATATCCCTGTGAAGGGGTGGCACAGAACCCGAGAGAGTATCTAACCTTAAATTCTGCTCCATAGTTTATCCCAGAACATCTTGTAAGCGGGACAAATTGTAAGCCTAAGGTTTTGTGGCTGGTTTGGTGTTCCAATCCTTCCATGAGATATCTTGCCTGATTACCAAAGATGGCCAATATATGCACCATATCTCTCTTTGCTAGGAGTTTTAGCTATGGTTCTCCTCACAGTTTTCTGGAAATTTTCATTGTCTCAGACTTCCAGCTCATCCTCAATATGTCCAACCCACTCAAGCTGTTCTTTCTCAGTTACTCTCTCCCTTCCTTTCCCCCTCACATTATCCCTTCTGCGGCCATCCTCAAATCTTCTCTCACACAGATTCCCCCATTGGTCCACTACTGAAGTCTATTTTTTTCCCCATTCTCAGTGAGATTCAAGTGTGTTTCCTTGGGCCTCACAAGGTACTACACTTTTTTGGGTCTATAGCTTGTAGCCTGGTTATTCTGTACTTTATGATCAACATCTAATTATAAGTGAGTTCATCTCTTGCTTGCTTTTTAAGATCTAGGTTACTTCATTCATAATGATCTTTTCTAATTTTATCCATTTGTCTATAGATTTTATAATGTCCTTGTTCTTAATAGCTGAGTAATACCCCTTTGTGTAGATGTACCACTATTTATCAATCCTTCAATTGAGAGATATTTATGATGTTTCCAGTTTCTGGCTATTATGAATAAAGCTGCTATGAACACAGTTGAGCTATTGTTCTTGTTACCATAATGTGGAACTTCTTTTGGGCATGTGCCCAGGAGTGTTATAACTGAGTTTTGGGGATAAAACTATTCCCAATATTCTGAGAAACCACCAGGTTAATTGCCAATACAAGTTTGTACTCCCACAAGCAATGGAAGGTTGTTCCTTGTGCTTTACATTCTCCTTGAGTTTTTTGATCTTAGTCATTCTGATGGGTGTAGGATGAAATCTCAGAATTGTTTTGATTTGTACTTCCCTGATGACTAAGGATGTTGAACATTTCTGCAAGTGCTTCTCAACCATTACAGAGTACTCTGTCAAATACTCAGTTTAACCAGCTAAGGGAAGAGATAGGAGTGAAGTCCAGAGGGTCAAGAGAGCGAACAGAAAGAAGTAGCAGTGTGGGGTGGAGACCTTTGGGAACCACTAGAAAGTCCCAAATAACAGAGATTTGCGAGACTCCCAGGACCCAGTGGGGATTACATTAGCCAAAATACCCAACAGCAGAGAGATAGAACCTGAGAGACCACCTCCAGTAGATGGACTTGGCCTGCAGTTGAAGAATGGAACCACCCAGCTCTCCAGAAGGTATAATAAAATAATTCTTTTATTATACTGGATTGTTATAGCTGTCTTGTTTTGTTTGCTCATTTTTGGTTTTGTTTTGTGGTTTGGTTGCTGTTGTTTTTTTGTTTTTCCAACAGTGGCCTTTAGAATCTGGGTTTGTGGTTATTATAGATTTATATGTTGACTTCTGTTATCTTAGTTGGATGGGTGTTTTTTAGGATTTTTATACACCATGCCCAGTGGTTTCTGTTTCCTTTCTGTCTTCTGGCCTAGATAGCCTGGGGTGCTGTGGACAAGTGAGTCTTCAGCTCTATTAAGGAGTCTTTGCTACCTTTATTTGTTTGTTTGTCTATTTGTTTTGTGGTCTGCATGGCCTCTGGGCTTTGGATGCTAATATTGCAACTGGCTTTCTAATATCAGTGTTATTCTGGTGTCCCCAGAACAAGCACACACGTGAGAATGCAGATAGAACTATGGGCCAGAAAACAGAGTGCCCGGGATCAGACACAGCTCCATGGGGGGCCTGGCAGACAGGGTAGGTCGTTCTTATTAAACAACACTTCTACAGGACTACTGGTTTTTGTAGAAAACATACTACCTTGGACATTTATGTTGTTTAATTCTTGAGATTTTACCAGGTTATGGGGGCATTTTTCTTTGATTTGTGTCCAATGTTAGTCTGAGTCAGTGCTGGAGCAATGTGTCTTGATCCAGACCAAGTGAAGCTGGCAGATGACGTGTTTGTCTGGAGGCTTAGCTACTCAACTACAGGTTTAGAGCTAGGTCTGAGGGTGCAGAGATGGCAGTAGTCAGAAGGGAAAGTAGTGTCTTACCAGTCAGAGGTGACATTTGAACAAAGCAGCTCAAACATCACTGATGTGGACACAGGCTTCTGGAAATGCCATAGGTAGGGGAGAATGTGATGGACAATGTGGGTGATGGAGAGTAGATGAAAAAGAGAATAAAGGGCTACTCAGCAAGAGTGGCTCATAATTTACGTTTGTTTCGGGTCATAGTTCTGTGGGTTTGCAGATGGCAGTAGAATCTGTGAATATATTTATAAATATGAATGTCTCCAAAATTCTTTTCTAAGCTCCTACAGGTCAGGAAATGTATCTCTGATAGCTTGCCAGTCAGCACAGGGCTAACAATGCCAAGGGGCTTTCAGAATGTGTCTCTTGGTCTTGAAGATTAGGTGACATGGGTTATGCAAGAGAATACTTTCTCTTTAATTCTGGGTTTGGTTAGCCTTTTGTCAATGTGACTGTGGCTAGATGAGGTTTTCCCCAGAATTGGTCAGTGCCCTGTTGGTAGGAAACTCGATGGACTCCCTAAGGACACTCTGACTGTCGGATAATCAACATCAGAAATCCAGATCTTATGACAGCACACGTCCCTAATCATTATGGCCTGCAAGCCTGTGGAATTTCCCACCTCAGGGAGATGGTCTGTCATTTCTATCACTGTCTCAGAGAGGTCAGGGTCTAATGGATGATAAGGAAGCATTGCTCTTTGCTCCCAAGCTGGATAATTGGCTTCCTGCCAGTGAGTTCTGGGGACAGTATTGCTTCATTAACTTTGTCCCTGAGCTTGGCTGCTCTGGAAGGGGAGTGGAAACTCAGACCAAAGGTAAAGGTCTCTTTGCCTTGAAGCTTAGATGGCTTCAGAGGCTAGTGTGTCCCTAGCTGCTCTCTTACACTCTATTCCTTGTCTTACTGTGGTGGTTTGAATAAGAACGGCACCGATAGGTCAAATATTTGAATGCTTGTTTATCAGAGAATGGCCTTACTTGAGGAGGATTTAGGGGGTTGAAGTAGGTGTGGTTTGTTGGAGGAAGTGTGTCACTAAGAATGGGTTTGGTGGTTTCAATGCTCAAGCCAGGCATAGTGTTATCCTATCTTCTTGCTGCCTGCTGATATAGATTTAGAACTCTCAGCTACCTTTCCTGCACCATGTCTAACTGCACGTTGTCATGCTTTCTGCCATGACAATAAGGGCTTACATCTCTAAAGCTACAAGCCATCTCCAGTGAATATTTGTTAACAGTTGCTATGGTCATGGTGTCTTTTTACAGCAATAGAACATGGACTAAGACTTCTACCCAGAGGCTTGGTCAGGTCTTGAAAAGAGGTTGTTTCTGAGGCAGTCCATGATTAAGTTTTTAGTTTTTTGTTCTTTATTTTTTCCACTTCCTGGCATAATATGTTGTTTAGAACATGCTTTCTTCCTTAGACTGTAATTGTAGGAGTCCAATAGCATCCTATTCTTTTGATTTATTCATTTAATTTTTGCTTTGCCTGAAAAAGAGTCTTTGGTTTATGGTTCTTAACCAAAAAAGGTATGTTTTAACTAATGAAAAATGTTGAATTTTGACAGAATTAAACATATTCACTTAACTAAAAAATTTAAAATGTACCAAAAGTAAACTCAGTAAGTGTTTATATGTCCACTCACACCAAAGTTGCACATGAATGCATATACAGAACATCAGGGGGTCTGAGATTGAAAAGGCAGAGCTCATAATTTTTATAATTTCCCCAAATATGTTTCCAGGAAATTCAGTTTATTTTATGGACATGTAATAAATAGAGAAAATTAATTGATGCTAAAAGCATACAGTTTATGCCAATCTAATCATTCAAATGATGATCATCATTTATAATTATGAAAGTCATAGTGGTAGCAACCACAGTAATTGTCAGTAAGCAAAGTCCTTGAGAAGTCATAATTTTTGTCTTGACTGGTAATTTGTTTTCTATGAAACGGAGGACTCCTCACTCTTTTCTTCTGTACTTAAAATTTTCTGATTATTTGTCATTCAAATTTCATTAAGGTCTAGATCTGAAATGAGTGGGAAGAGGGAAGAAAAGGCAATGATATAAAGCATGATTTTCCTTAGAGACTTCAATGCTAGACACCAGACTGACTGGTCTAACATACAGGCCAATGTGAGTGGATGTTATTTAGCCATAAGTAAAGTAGCAGAAGAAAATAAGCATCAGATTCCAAATGCAAATGGAATGGATAATTTTTCCTGTGGTGACTGTCCTTCTTCCTGTCTAGGAAGAATAAGATATTAGTCACTTGTTTAAACTGAAACCAATGGTATTTGAGTTGACAGTTCCTGGAAACAAGACTAGCATAAATGCTGTGGCTATACTTTCTGATTAAAACACATGGTCCAACACGTGATCTGGCAGATGGATAGAATATTTTGGATTACCACTACACTAGGAAAACTTTTTACAGATGGCACAGGTATGGCACACAAACATGGACATGTAATTTGAGCAGGCTGAAGGAAATGCCATGCCCTTCTTCAAAATGTCATTTCCAGTGTGGTATCTTCCGCTATTAGAGCCTTATTTCTGTGTTTTATAGAGGAGTTCAAATATTCTAGCTTGTCTTTTGCAATGGAGGAGTTTATGGCATTTAAGATCTTAAACATTTTTCAAACTCTGGCTTCTATGAGATTCATATCTGAAAGAAAAGTACAGTGACTAAGAAAGCTTTAGAGAAAGGGAAGTTGGTAGAAGGTAAAGGAGAGAAATCTCATATTGTGTTTAGAGATCATTACAGTCGGGATTGAGGGAAGATATAAAATATATTCACAGCAGTTCAGCCTGATTTAAACATTCAGTTCCACTGCATAATATAGAAGTCCAGTATTGATTGGAGAGTTGAAAACAAATTGACAACAGTTTATTTTTTCATTTCCATTTTTTTCCTTGTCTCTATTTGGTTTCTTCATGTATTTCCATTTTTTTTAAAGATTTTATAATATGAGATTCTCTGCCACATGAATATTGAGAGCATAGAAAATCACAATAAAGTTACTGATTACTTTTAAAAGTAATTTTAAAGAAATATACAAACTTAGCTTTTGAATAAGTGAAAATTGATATTTATTTAGGTCATGTACATACTTGTGCCCACAAGTACATGCATTTGTGTGTGTGCATGCACACACACAAATAAACACACATACACACACATATACATGCACGAGCACACACACACACATGCACACATACACACACACATGTGCATGTGTGCAAGCGCACATACACCTCCTTATTTTTTAAGGACCGAAATTATTATATACTAAAACAACATTTTTATTTTTATTAAATAATTATGCTTTCTTTGTATATAAAATAATACTTAAGTAACAGAATTATGATGAATTATTCTCAGAAGTAGGACATAATATTTATCTACAATACATCAAGAGAAATTTAGAAACAGGACTACCTAAGTTAATGAGGGTCAAGAGGGAATTTGGGAGAGTAGAGAATTTAAGATATGGAAGTAAATTATTATGGATTTTAAATCATTTACTAAGTATAGCAACATTGAGATGCTTTTGTTAGTCAACTTAGAAATTTTTCTTAAAAGTGAATAACAAAATGTAGAGCAACTGCAGGTATTTTATATTCGGAAGCAAAAGCTTCCAATCCTATAAAGCTCTGGAGAAAACCATGGCTTGCTCCTGGGTGGATACATTCGTATCTGTTTTGTTGTTTCCTGGTTCACTGATTATTCAAGAAAAAACTGTAAAACATTTGAGCTGGATGATCTGGCACGTCCTGCTGTATAACTCTTTGCCCAATACTTTCTTGTTTCCTTTACAAAAGAAAAACAGTATATGTGTGTGGTTTACAAAGACTTCAGGGTACTACTTAGCATTTCAGCTACTAACACAAACAACCTTGACAATCATAATCTATTTTTTAAGTCCCATTTCACCCAGACAAGTAAGCAGTCATCAATTACAGGCTCTCACGTGAAATACAAATTTAACACCATAGAAATGAAAACTAAAGCAATTTGTACTTTTACTGTGCCAAGGGGAATCATTCTCGGTCTGTTTGCTATGAAATATTTCCTCTATTGGATCCTCTTCTAAGTTATATCAATGTCACCAGGCATAACCTCAGTCACAATGAGTAGATGGTACCCTCACATGACCAGAATCATGTCATCATTATTAGATGACCTAGTTAGCATATGCGGTTGAACATGCCACCTGCTTTTTATTTATTGACTTATTCTGAATGGCATAGGTTATTTGCTGACTGGGAACCTGGTGTGCTGTAAGAAAATGGCATAGTGTTTATTTTATTTTTCAAACTCATATTCACTAACCATGAAGAGACATCCACACTTCTTTAAATATTTCTTTACAGATCATATATCTGCATCGATGACTTCTATCATCAACAGCCTTGGAAAACATATTTTTTTTAAAAAATAAATAATATGATAGAGGTGTTTCCAAAGCACAGCACACATTAGAAGCAATGTCCAATCAAAAAAGATGCTACAGAGAGAGAGAGAGAGAGAGAGAGAGAGAGAGAGAGAGAGAGAGAGAGAGAGAGAGAGAGAGAGAGAGAGAGAGATCTTGATTTTTTGACCAAGCACGGGTAAAATAGGCATATAGTGTGCCTGCTTGCTCACTGTGATTGCTGTCTGCATGAAGGCTCCAAGAATGGGGTGCATAGAATTGTATTCCTTAAGCAAGTTTCCTGATAATACTCTGCCAAGTTCAGAAACCTTGGTGTCATTTCACCCTTAGCTTTGAAATTCCAATATGAAGAGGAAGAAACACGCACAATAAGCAATAAAGCATTTTTATTTTAAAGAGTTTTCCCCTAATACATGGTACTTAAGGAATTAATTTTGGGAAAAAGTTTGAGTCTGTCTTTTACGAAATATTTTTACATCTTTAAAGCACATCCAACTTCACTCTATCCAATGGTCTCCACATTCTAGCTTAGAATTCTTTCCTTAAGGCCACACAGGCACCATGGACCACAACCCTTGATCCCCTACTCCCCTTAAATCAGATACAACAGCCTCCAACTGCACCCTATCTCCTGAGCTCCATATTCTGCTTTCCCAGAGGCCATGCTGGTTCTTGAAACCCCAAAGGCAATTTTGGTACCCAAACCCACAAAGTCCTGAAGGCCATAAAAGTCCCTAGGGAAAAAACCTTACTGGCCTAACAGACTCATTGGTTACCAGCATCCCAGACCACTGAGACTAGAAGACTAGAGAAGAAATGGAAACCAAGGGGAAAACTTTAAAAAACATCCATCTACCAAAGTTAAGCTCAGAAATCAGCACCTAAACATATAACCCCAAACCCAGATGACTAGAAGCCAGCATAAGAACATAATCAACAACATCCAGGGCAATATAACAACTCTAGAGCCCAGCTATCTTATTACAAGCAGACCTAGATGTTCCAACACAGGAAAAGCACAGGAAAATAACCTAGAGGCCCTTCAAGAGGAGGAATTTAATAATTCCATTAAATAAATCCAGAAAAAATATTAACAAGCAAGTGAAGGAAATGAAGGAAGCTGTTCAAGACCTAAAATGAAAATGGAAACAATAAAGAAAACACAAACTGAGAGAATCCTGGATATGAAATTCTAGTTAAGCAATCAGGAACAACAGTCACAGCATCAAAACAAAGTGCAAGAGATGGAAGAGAGAATCTCAGGTGTAGGGGATATGATAGAAGAAGTTGATACATCAATCAAAAAAATGTTACATTAAAAAGTTTCTCACTCAAAACATCCTGGGACATCATACAAAAATCAAAACTAATAGAATAATAGGTATAGAAGAAAGAGAAAATTCTCAGCTCAAAGACTCAGAAAATACTTTCAATAGAACCATAGAAGATTTTCCTAACTTAAAGAAGATGTCTTATAAGTATACAAGAAACTTAGAGAACACCAAATAGATTGTACCAGAATATACAATCCTCCTGCCATGTAATAATCAAATCCACTACATGTACAGAACAACAACAAAAAATAATAATCTTAAAAGCTGCAAGAGAAAAAAGGAAAAGAGTTATATAAAGGCAGCACTATTATCAGAATTCTACCCAGGTTCTCAGAGACTCTAAAATCTAGAAAAGTCTTGGTAGATGTCTTGCAGATACTAAGAGACCATAGTACTTGAAGGAACAATATTTCACTTCATATGGAGAAACAAACAAAACAAAATGAAACCAGAATAGCTAAAACAACCCTGTGCAATAAAAAACCTTGTAGAGGAATCATCGCCCCTGATTTCAAGCTTTACTATGAGTAATAGTGATAAGAAAACATGGTGTAGGCATAAAAACAGACGGGTTGATCAACAGAATTAAATCAAAGATCCAGAAGTTAAACCACTCAGGAATGAACACTTAATTTTTGACAGAAAGCTAAACTTATACAATAGAAAAAAGGAAGCATCTTCAGCACATGGTTCTGGTGTTACTGGATTGCTGCGTGTACATGTAGAGTGAAAATAGATTCAAATTTATGCCCCAAACAAGTCCAAATGCATAAAAGACCTCAATATAAAATCACATACACTGAACCTGATAGAAGGGAATTTAAACTTGTACAACTTTGGGAACCAATTTGGCAGTTCCTCAGAAACTTAGGAATTAATCTATTTCAAGACCCAGCTATACCACAATACTCAAAGGATGTTCCATCATACCACAAGGAGATTTGCGCAAGTATGTTCATAGCAACTTTATTCATAATAACCGGAAACTGGAAACAACTTATATATACTTCAATTACAGAATGGATTAAAAAGTGGTATATTTACACAATCAACTATTACTTACCTATTAAAAATAATATCACCATCAAATTTGCATGCAATTTGGTAGAAATAAATAAAAAAAATCATTCTCATTCTGAGTGAGGCAACCCAGACCAAAAATGACCAACACTGTATGTCCTTACTTATCCATGCTACAATCCAGACTGACAGAAGCTAAATAACCAGAAAATTCTCAAGGTGTGTGGGCATGCATGAGTCTCCTTGAGAAGAGAAAGAAGGCAGACATTGTGCCTGAACAGGGATGGGGGTTAGAGGAGGGAGTGGGTAGGTTTTGCAGTACTGATGAAAAGCAGAGGATTTGGGAGAATAGAGGGAGTAAGTACTAGGAAAGACAACTGCACTGGGCTGGGGCACATCTGGTACGAGCTAGAAACGAAGGGCCATGGAAAGTCCGAGGAGTCTATGGGGGTGATACCACTAGCTAAGAGTCTTAGCAATGAAGCCTGAACTCACTATTTCCTGTAACCAGGCAAGACTTCCAATGGAGGTACTGGAACACCAACCCAGTCATAAAACCTTTGATCTAGAATTTGACCTGCCTACAGGATGTGCACAGGTAAAGATGGAATAGAAAATGAAGAAATGGTCATCCAGTGGTCCAGCTCGTGACCCGTGCCATGATGGGGAGCCTGCATCTGACACTAACAGTGATATTCTGATATACTTGAAGACAGGGCCCTTAGCATAATTGTCATCAGAGACTTCACCCAAGAACTGATGAAATCTGATGCAGAGACTCATAGCCAGACATTAGTTGGAACTTGTGGAATTCTTTGGAAAAGGGTTCTTGGATTGTGAGGAGATGGAAGAGGGGAAACTATCATCAGAAAATATTGAATGAAAAGAAAGTATATTTTAAAGTATAAAATTGTTTTAGATTTCATACTTCATACTTTGAAAACAATTTATATTTATCCAATTCTTCCTATTTTTCCAATTTCTTACTGCCTCTTCTCCACATCCTCCCAATACTTCATGCCCTTTGTTTCTAGTTATAATTTATCTGTCTGACTTTCTATCTGTCTTTCAATCTATCTGATATATATGCATATATATATCAGGAAACTTACTAGGGGACCCATCCATGAGAAGAACCTGACTTTTTTTTTCCTCATCAGGTATCAAAATGTCTGTAGCTTCTCAACTATGAGTACAGGTTTGTGAGGCCCTTCTTACACATTCTGGAATATTGATTGGATTGATTAGTTTTTTTTTTTTTTTTTTTTTTTTTTTTTTTTTTTTTTTTTTTTTTTTTGTTGTTGTTGTTGTTGCAGCCACAGCTGTTGTGAGTTCATGAATTGAATCTCTTGTCATATTGAGAAGATAAAGTCCCCATCATCCCTAACCCTGGTTCTTAAAGACCTATCGTACCCTCTTTCAATAATATTGCTGGATCTTTGGGGAAGGATGTATGATCTAGATATCCCATTTAGGAAATAAAAATTGCCATGGTCACTTATTCTTTTTAGTTTGGTCATTCATGTTGCATCTGATCATTCTATGTTAACTCTGTCCACTGAAAAAAGAACCTCCTCTGATGTGAGATAAGAGCTGGACTAATATATGGGCATTAGAATAGGTATTTATAAGGCAATTTAGATACTACATCAGCTTAGCAAAATGATAGTAGTAGATTTACCCTTAGAGTCTATGACATCTTTAAATAAGCGTTCTTGGCTTAAAGTACCAGAAATTAGTTCTCTCCTGTTGAGTGGAATTTAAACTCAATTAGACAACTGCTGGTTATCACCTCCCAACATTCATATCACAGTTACACCAGTGGACTTATATTGCTGGACTGGCTGCTATTGGAAGAAATAGGGTTAACAAGACTTTTGGGAATAGTTATCTGCTTCCTGCTTACTTAGCCCTTTGTAGCATTATGAAAGCTTTCCATGAAAGAGAAAGCTTGTTCAGTACTAGTTTGTTTTCTCCAAGTCCCGTGGATAAAGCGTATGGTGTCTGCAGCAACAGGGCCTTAACCACAAGTTTGGGTGGAAAATTCCATATGGTAGCAATAGTCTATATTGCTTTTATGGTCTTTCTGATCCCTCTGACCTGTAACTTAGAGTATCCCATATCTGGCCTTGGACTTTTGTTTGATAGTCTATTGTCTCTGGGCATGATTTTCTATAGGTAATAAAAGATAATTCAACATATGAATTTTCTGGGCTATTTAATGACCAGGCAGATTAGTACCTGATGATGATGTAGTTAGAGTCTTACCAGAAAACTTAGTGTAAACTGTTAACTGCTCAGATAAGTTGAGCCACCACCACCCAGTTTGCATTTTCTTTATAGATATAAACTGTAAGTATTAACAGCAAATGAGAGAAGGTAAATGAGCATTTCTGAAGGTAAAGAGACTGCATCTAATATAAATGAATGAATTCAGTTTTAGCTTTACTATTTAGTAGAACAAAAATATCTCTTGAACCGCTACTTACACTATAATACTTAACATATCTTAAGTGTTTCATTCACTCATTCATTTATTCATACTTTGGTTTGAGATATAGCTTCCACATGTAGGCCAAGCTGGCCTTGAACTTCATGTACAAATTAAGCTGATCTCAAAAGTTCTGTCCTCTTGTCCTTTCCTTCACAAGTTGTATTTTTTTTGTCATAATGTTTTATCACAACAATAGTTACCTAAACTAGGACACCCCATATATTATGTCTTTTTTTGGTTTTTTAATAACCCATATTAAAGAGTGATCTCCCCACGTATTTATGTATGTGGGTTATCCCCGAAGACTAGTTGATTGACTAGAGGCCATAATCTTAGAAAACTGACTGCTATTTTCCAGAAACCATCACTCGTCAGTAGCTCCTCAGTTGTATGCGTGGTTGTCCTTTCCCTTCTCAACACTCAATGTTACCTGACCTTTTCTTATGTAGGTCATGTGCGGGAGCCACAGATACTATGAATCTGTTGAGTACAAAAGTACTATCATGTCTAGAGGATACTGTTTCCATGTGTATTTCCATGACCTCTGGCTCTTCAACTCTTTCTGTGATGGTCCCTGAGCCTTGGTGTGACCGTATGAAGAAAATGTCCCTTTTGTGGCTTAGTAAATCTTTGGCATTTATTATCTGTACTTTGACCAATTGTGAGTTTCTGCATCAACTACTGTTTACTATACAAAAAAGCTTGTCAGATGGGTTCTGATGCTGTAGTATTTATAGATATAGAGATGGATCTCTTGAAGGTAGTTTGATAGTGCTTCTGCTTAATAAAAAAGTAGTATTGGGTTCAACCCTTGCTCTGTAAGCTCCTCCACCCAGAGACCTTGGACAGATTTATACAATACTAGGGATGCATGCATTTCTCCTAAGGAGAAGGCATTAAATAAATAAAAAAAAGTAGTTGGTTACAATCAGAACATTTCTTCCTCTATTGCACATATGAACTTAACTTTGCCACACCAGCCATCCTTTCAGTTCACAGTTTGTGTGTGTACGTTCTTGCGTGCGCCTGTGCATTTCCAAGTGTGTGTTTTTAAAAAATAATTTTCTAATTCTGTCTCTTGTCGTGAACTCAAACTGATGCAATCTGAGATTTTCTGCTTCTGAAACCTATGAAACAATGACTCTTCATATAATATCACATTAACCCCAGTGAGATATTATTCTAAACTTTTATCAACAATTCTAAGTAACAAGATTTAAATAGAGGAATTAAAAGATGGCAAACCCATTATGTTTACATGCACATGAAATTTTAGTATTTTATTGCATCCTACTTTATTACTAAATCATAAACTATATTCTTTGAATGGAGTAGGCAGACAGAATTTTCTCATGCACAATGCTGGCTGTTCCAGAAATTTTTTTTTTTTGTAATAGATTAGTGTAGTAAAGGACTTGGGATACTCAGGACTTTGTCACCCTTTGTAATGTGACATTTCTGCCTCTGTTTTTGAGGAGTTGCATTTTTCTCTTTGCTCTGTTGAGTCTGGGTTGCTCTTGTAGTTTGCTTTGGTCAACAGAGTTTAGCAGATGTAAGATGTGTATTGCTTTCAGCACTTCGAGACACTTTGAGTATCTTTCTACACATTCTGGCCAACGTAGGTCCACCACGCTATGGAAAACATTGAAATCATATGGTGAGAAGGTTTAGGTCTACTACCTAACCACTTACATTACATTACACCTATCTTATAGAGAGGACATTAAGGCCTCTTTGGAATTTTTCAATTGAAATTTTCAATGTAAAGTGGCTGCAATTTTGTTGTAGCTATCCAAATAAGTTAAGTCAAACAGCAGAAAAGCCATACAATGAACACATAGATTGATAGAAAGATATATGACAAGGATTTGGTATGAATACTAAATTCAGGGTTTCTCTCTCCTACTCTCTCTCTCTCTCTCTCTCTCTCTCTCTCTCTCTCTCTCTCTCTCTCTATATATATATATATATATATATATATATATATATATATACAAACACACACACACATACACACACATATATGTATATATAAAGCTTGTACTTATAGATGGCATTAGTTTTAGTTTATGATGAAAGACATTATTATAAATGATTTTTAAACAAAAAAACCTGTGAACTGAATGACTGGTATGACATGATATGTTTATATGTGCAACAGAGGTAAAAATGTTATGAGGATAAGCAACTACATACATACATACAACTATACCTGGAATATCAATATATGAATGTGCAAGTATATATATGCGTATATATGATATATGTTTACGTGTGTGTATGTGTATGTAATTATGTATATTCAAGTACAGAGAATCGCCATGATATAAATAACCATTGAATCAGGCACATTTCAGCTGGGAGACATTTTCTAAAGAACATCCTCAACTTTTATTCTTATACTAGTAAAGCCAAAGTTATTGGGCTTGTGGGAGAACCTCAAGATTTTGTAAAGAGCTTTTGAAGCCTTAGGACTATGTTTGTCTGTTTGTTTTTGTTGTCGTTGGTGGTTCCCGGCTGCACAGTGGTATTTGCTGTGCTTAAGTTCTTCAACATAGCCCAGGCAATGACAACCCATAAAGTAATATGTTGGAGGGAAAATTCTTTTCAGAACAAGACCAAAATACTCTTTTACTTACCAAAAGACAATATGAAGGGAAAAAAAGAGTAATCAATGATTACCCAATCAAAAATTGTCAGAGGAAGCACTGGAGTAATTATTATAGAATCTTGCATTATAATGAGCTTCCCAGCAGAAACTCAGTTTACTGTACTGTACTGAATGTTTGATGGGTGTTCTGAGTTCTACAGTAGGGAAATCTGAGGACCCTGTTCTGCTAAATACTTTACTTTTCTCATTATTGTTTTAAAAATCACATTCTACATCCTTTAGATATTGCTTTCATTTCAGACTTTCTTTATACATGTTTCCTTAAATTTTTAACATCACTTAGTACTTTTTAAGGTGCCCAGCATAAACTAAAGGATAGGATTTAAAAACAGAATCATTTCATCAAATGGTAGAGAAATGGACAAAACACTAAGAAAGTAGACAAAGGGAGATTTAGTGATGATAAGACACCACTACAAGTTGGCTATCTAGAATGGGCAGGGACCTGGGGCACATCTCAGTTAGACCATGAGTGCTTACTCCAGAGCTACAACTACAATTAAATCCTCACCAACTTATATCAAGAAAATGCAAATTCAACATGGCAAGAAGGCAATTGACAACCAATGTTGGAGAGAATGTAGAAAAAAAGAATGCCTCATTTACTGATATTAGAAAACTAAAGTTGTATAGTCACTGTAAAAATTAGTATGGAGGGTTCTAAAAGAACTAAAAATAGAGCTACCCTTTAGTGTGAAAGTGATCTGATAGGAGGTGGTGAAAGTACAGGGAGAAAGAATGGATAACAACCAGATTAATGGAGGAGTTAGGGGAAAAACTGAAGGAGCTGAAGGGGTTTGCAACCCCATTAAAAGAACAGCAATATCAACCAACCAGATCTCCCCCTCCCCCAAAGCTCCCTAGGCCTAAAACACCAACCAAAGAGTACACATGGAGGCACCCGTAGATCTAACTGCATAAGTAGCAGAGGATGGCCTTATCTAGTGTAAATGGGAGGCCCTTGATCATGTGGAGACTTGATGTCCTAGCATAGGGTAATGCTAAGGCAGTGCGGTGGGATTGGGTAGGTGGATGAGCAGGGGGAAGGGGTATGAAATAGGGGGTTTGCAGAGGTGAAACCAGGAAGATGGATACCATTTGAAATGTAAATAAATAAAATATCAAAAAATAAGTTGACAGTGTAAAATAAATAAATAATAACAACATGCTTTGAGTTGAAAGACAGACAGATACTAAGCCACAGTTAGACATTGGTTTTATAGAAAATAACAAAATGCCTCCTAAGAGTGATTAAGCCTGACTTTTTTTATTTTCGATCAAGAGTTTGACAGGCTATGAAACTTGGAGGCTGAATGCAATTGGATCGTGAAAAGACTTTTAAGTTTTAATGAGGAAGAAAAGTGTTTGATCATCTTTTTGATAATTGTGTAGCAATAACAACCCCTTGGTATTATATTTGCCTTTCTTTTGAGGAGGCTCCTTCTCATTGTGTATAAGGTTCAAATAATATATTCATAATTAATTGACATGAAATAATTTGTTGCTCAATGAATGAAAGGCATGATCTTAAGCATTCAAAAATTTGGCTTTTTAAAAAACTGAACCTTGAATAGCTAAAATGATATATAACTTAGGCAGCAAATTAAAAAGTTGTGATGAATAGATTTGACACTATAGTTCACTAAAAAGAATGAAAAGGAACAGCGTGCCACTATTGAAAGGAGGAGCTGAGGTGCACCTAGGAATAATTGCTACTCAGTGTCCTTGTTGACAGAAAGGTGAAGGTTTGTGCTTTAATGATGCAATTGTCCATAAGCCCAGTTTGCTTTGCCTACGTAGTACTGTATAACCAAAGTGTGGACCAATTTAGTTGAGGATATGAGTTTTAAGGATGTAATTAATTGTCTCCAAGCCTTGTTTGGCTTTGCCTGTATACCACTGCACCACAATGTCATCATCAACAGGGAACACCATTCAAAGCAAAGATGACCAGAAATAACTTCAACATGTACCTAAGATAGAAAAGAAACAATAGCTAGATGGTGAATTATCAAAGACAAACGTCATTTAAGAGGGAGGGAGGAAGAGGAGCTGAAAGTTATCTTGTATATATGGCAGCTTGTCCGACATTTGGAGCCCTGTAAGCCCCTGTCTCAAACAAACAAACCACAAAACAAAAGGAAGGATGAAGAAAAACTTAGTTTTTAAAGGACTACTGTCAACCTAAGATAAAATCAGTCTTAAAAATCATTTTAATTACACTTAAATTGCTATAAACACTCACACTGCTCCAAACCAACTGAGAATAGATTTCTTTACTTCCTGTTTTCTAATATAACTTGGTGTATAGGAACATTCCTATATAGACCAACTCATGAAAGCTTGTTTCTGCTGTAGATCTTGCAGGCTGCCTTGGTGTTTTCTGACATCTGCATGGGGTGCCCTGCTCCCCTAAATCTTACTTAAATGCTTAAAACTAGGGTTATTTAAAAACAGCTATCAGATGCTTATATTACACCTATGTGCACACACTATACACATGTATTTTAAAAATAACTATCCAAGAGTGTAGTCAAAGGGCATATTCTCATATACTTGTCTTCTTGTTGCGCTGAAGTTAAAACCTGTGTACTATTCAGTGTGATATAATGGTGGCAGCTTGAAGCCATCAGCAGAGCAGTTACAAAGCTGATGAGTGTACTCACTGAGATGTAATTTAGCCATAGTGGGAACTATTTTTCCAAGAAATCTCTTTACATCCAACTATCCTCAGGCATGCATGAGGCACGTGAAATGATTTTCAGTTTTATATTGTATGTTGCAAATTTCAATTAAAAATCATACTGTAGATTGTTACAGTTATATTTTTTTATACTTCTCCAAGTTTCAAATTTTGTTTGGGGGAAAAAGAGTTTACAGATTCTAAAAACATCAATTCATAGATTATTTTTCCCCCACTCCACTACAGTGATGGGAAATTCCCTGATTTAACTCAAAATTCTTGCCGTTTCTGAAACTTAGAGACAGGTGCCTGCTTAAGAAAGAACTTGTAGAAAATAACAATAACTTCGAAAGATTTTTGATAAGGTGTAGTCAGACTCTTCAGGGAGTTTTTCACTGATAATTTAATGCCTAATGAGACCTTGCTACCTGCTCACAACTTTTACGACCCACTTCAGAAAGACGGAGGTATGCACAGACACACAGGAGTTGAAAACAGGTTTCAGCAGCAGCGTCAATCCCAATAGACTGTTAGTGGCGCCCTGGTTGAGCCGATCAGCAGGAAAAAGTGGCACAATTCATTAGCGCTGCCTTCCAAGCATGCAGGAGCGGAGGGGACTGCAGCCATCCTCGCTGGCTCATTAGAACAGGCTTTTAGGAACGCTTTTCAAAGTGAGGCTGGAGATTCGCATCATTTTGCCTTTCTTCTCATCATCGGGAGCCAATTTCTTCTATTTTACCTACAACGCCTAGAATAATTCTTTGAAGATGAAGATAAGTGGCGAACCCTCCTTTGATCACTTCCGAGTGTGAAGTAGAAACAATATCCTTGCCATTGATTTGCTATAAATGCCACAGGCTATGAATGTGTATTATATGTAGTGTTATATTAAATCCTTTAATTTCTGGATATCTATATTATTATGTTCAGTATATTTAACGTGGTAGAAGAAATAAATTACCTAATTATAAGTACTGAGAGTCACGTTTTATATTCTTATTTTCTTATTGTGTTGCACGTATAAAGAAGAGTTTTGTAACCAGCTATAAGAACCCATTAAGTCAACTTGGAAATTTTCTAATAAGCTAATTTGCTTTATCACTTTTATCTTTAAAAGCTTAAACTTAACCCTCAAAGACAAGGCCTCCAGGTTAGTCCCAGCTCTATTCTTTTACGTTCTACATCTAAGTGTCTTCAGCAAGTCCTGGAAGGTGACAGACTAAAGGCAGCGGAAATAGTCCGTGGTGTTCTTAGAATCTCTTCCCATTCCTGACCAGCAGTTTGGAAGGGGATTCCCATCTAGCCATAGCTTTTGTTGTTTTTGCTCACCCCTAAATGAGTAACTAACTTTAAATTGAGTGTGCGTGTGTATCAGTGTATACATGCACATATGTATTATATCTGTATAGTTAAATAATCTTATACAATACTGTGTTTCCTATAGCTTTTTCAAATACCTTTAGCGTTATCTCTCTTTATATTCTTCCTCTGTGTCCCTGTTCTATCCCTTTCATCAATTAAAATATCACTCCTGGTTTCTTCCTTCTTTCCTGCATAGCACATGTATGTTACTATTTAACTTTCTGGAGGTCTTTTCTCCTATCCCATATTTTGTTTTCATTATCTATTGATTGGTGGATGGCATTTAGGTTGTTTCTGTTTCCTAGTTATTGTTAATAGGTTAGCGATGAACTTGGCTGAGCAAGTATTTGTGGTGCACAACATCATGTCATTTGGGTATTTGTGAAGAGGTAGCATCGTGGGTCACATGGAAGATTAACTTCCATGTTTTTAAGGATTCCCCCCATGTGGATTTTCAGAGTGGCCACATTGCTGTGCAGTACTATCAGTGGTAAATGACGATTACCTTTCACTACATCGTCACGATTATTTGCTGTCAGTACCTATTTATTTTTCATTCTTAGCCATTGGGACTGGAGTGACACTAAAAACTCAGAGTAATATGAATTGGCATTATTCTAATTACTAAATTTGTTTGCTTTTATTTTTGTTTTTCATTGGTCTTTAGGGGAAGATTCTTACTCAGTGGTCCTGGTTGGCTGGGAGCTTAGGACTTACAGCAGGCTGGCCTGAAACTAACAAAAACTCATCTGCTTCAACCTCTCAAGTGCCACAGTTAAACAAGTTCTCCACCATTTTTGCTTTGAATATCTTAAAAGTTTTCTTCTTTTTATCTTTTCCTTCCTCTTTCTTCCTTTGTTTATTTATTCTAAGGGCCTCAAGTAATAAGCTCAGTGGTGCTTAATCTTTCAGAAGACACAGCTTTCTTTCTCCACATCCACTTAGTGACTCATAACCACCTGTAACTACAGTTGCTTGGGGTATGAACCCTCTTTAAACTCTATGGGCACCAGACATATTTTCAATGCACATGCAGGAAAACATGTAGTCCAAACACTCATTAACTTAAAATTAGTAAATTTAAAAAATTATAAAAGATATTGTATAGTTATTTTTATTTTTATTTGAGAGCTATGAGTTCATATCTGTGTTTTTTTAAATAGGGCCATTTGCTTTTATTATTTTTCAACTTTATTTTAAAAAAAACAGAGATACATATACATATTATTAAAAAGCATTTTAGTGTAAATATATATGAAAATATTTTTCACAGTACTTGATTTTTTAAAGGTTTGATAATATACGTTGAAATCTTACTATTTTCAAAGATCATAAAGTGTATGTAAAACAAAATGTAACATGGAAATAGTCCAAGTTTTCTTGGTATATAAAGATTAAAGATAATGATTTTTAACTACCAAAAATTGCCACAAGGCTATCTTTTCAGCTCTAGAGTTATTAATGGTGTAAGGTCTAAGTGTACCCCACTCTGAGAAGGTGCAATACACTTATTTTATTTTTTCTAAGAAGGAATGAGGATTCCACTTTTTGGCCTTTTTTTTTTCTTTTAGCTTCACATATTCTGTGAGTTGTTTCTTGGGTATTCAGAGCTTTCTGAGGCTAGTATCCAATTATCAGTGACTGCATATTGTGTCTGTTCTTTTGTGACTGGGTTAGCTTGCTCAGGATAATATTGTCTAGATACAACATTTTTTCCCTAGGAATTTAGTAAAGTCATTGTTTCTAATAGCTGAGTAGTACTCCATTGTGTACAAGTACCACAATTTCTGTTCCCATTCATCTAGTGAAGGACATCTGGGTTCTTTCCAGCTTCTGGCTATTATAAATACAATGTGTCCTTATTGTATGTTGGAGCATCTTCGGGGTATATGCCTAGAAGTGGAATAACTGGGTCTTCAGATAGGACTATATTCAATTTTCTAAGGAACCGCCAGACTCATTTCCAGAGTGGTTGTACTAGTTTACAACCCCACCAACAGTGGAGAAGTGTTCCTTTCTCCGAAACCTTGCCAGCATCTGCTGTCATCTGAGTTTTGGATCTTGGCCAATCTGACTGGTGTGAGGTGGAATCTCAGGGTTGTTTTGATTTGCACTTCCCTGATGACTAGGGACGTTAAGAATTTCCTTAGGTGCTTCTTAGCCATTCAATATTCCTCAATTGAGAATTTTTTGTTTAGCTCTGTCCCCCATTTTTAATAGGATTGTTTGATTCTCTGGTGTCTAATTTTTTGAGTTCTTTAATATCCAATATATACAAAGAACTCAAGAAATTAGACTCCAGAGAATATCAATCTTCTCTTAATGCTGTAGCTGGATTCTTTCTGACTCCGTGGGATCCTCTTTGCCTTATTGATGATTATTTTTGCTGTACAGAATCTTTTTGATTTTGTGGGTTCCCATTTGTCAAATTTTGAATTTCCTGAGAAAATTTGGTCCTGTTCTGAAGCTTCTTTAATGAACCTCTGCCCCTTTTTCTTCTAGTAGTTTTAGTGTATCAGGTACCCTACTAAAGTCTTTAATCCATTTAGAGTTGATTTTAGTGTACAGTCATAGATAATGGGTCTAATTTCATTGTGTGATGTGTGAACATTCGTTTCCCAGAACCATTTGTTGAAGATGCTGCCTTTTGTTCAGTGTATATTTCAGAAGGTATTATGAAAGCTTCTATGGAAGAAAAGCAATCAATAATCTACCCAGATGTAAATCCATAACTCTCAAGAATTACCTCTTGGTATCATAAATGGTACGGCATTGGCCTTTTTAGGAATTTAGGAGTAACAAATAGCTGTTGACTTGGGTTTATATATTATTAAATGGTGGAGATTCATGACTGGTGTTTCAAGTCTAGCCAAGCACTCATGACTGGAGAGGTCCTAGACCCTAGAGGAAGACCTTCTACTGTCATTTTTCTAATGGCATACATTCTAATTGTATCATAAATACTTGCACTTTTCTCTCATCACAGAAGCTTCCTTTAATGGAAGCTATGAATGATTTCAACAATTGATCAAAAATGCCTAGAATAAGTGACTGTGGGTTACTTAACCCTAATCAGTACTTATTCAATGTAACTCCTACACTTAAGGCTCAGCAAACATCCTGAAAGAAAGGACATAAAAACTGAAAGAGCAAGAAACCAGAATGTCTTTGATAGTGTCTTCTAGATATGACAGAGAGGCTGTATCCATAAAATCTAAATGATATGATTATCTGAATAAGACCTATACAATGACAATGCTAGTTTACAAATCAATGTAGTTGAATAATATTCCACAAGGCCAAGCTTTAGATGACAAACTATAGGCAATCAACGTTTTCTGAGAGAGGGAGAATCAATTTTCTCCAATGATGATCCCTCTGATGCTTTATCTGACCTAATGTGCCCATATGCATGTTTGGCTAAAACTAAATGGATTAGGCATGACGTATTTATCTCTATTTTTATCTCTCTACATATGACTCCATGTTTTATGTATTGTAGATGCATGTTTTACATATATATTTATCAGTAACAATGATGATTCAAGGAGATGAGATCATAAGTTTAAAAAGGGAGAATACAGGAGCAGTTGTAGTAGGGAGAAAGATGTGTGGGTGTGATACTACTGTATAATATTCTGAAATTTTTAAAATAAAAGAGGTGAAAGTTGACATTGGTAACTGTACTTAGGGAAAGAGGAGGAACACTTGTCAAGAGTAAGCTATATACAGGAAGTCACTGGGGCAGGTTTGAGATGGTTTCTGGTGGGAGATCCTCAGCTGTTTACAGAACTTCTTTACAGAACTTGGAGTCCTCACTCCCTTGGTACTGAACATGTCTTGTGCAGACAGTAGTCAATATAGTGGCCTCTAGTCAAATATCTCTGTTAATCTAAATCAATTAAAAATAAATCAAGTTTCTCAGTTAAGAGGCCACATTTCAAGTCTCAGTAGCTAGAGATGGCAGATGCTGACCTGGGGAGGCCTTGTCTGATCCTCTGCAATACATATATTCTCAGGACAGTCCTTCTATTTTAAGTCTGATCTTTGTCCTCCATTTCTCTCACATTGTTGTCTGTACCTGGTCAATGTGACTGAGCTAATAAAGGCAAGGGAGTTTGACAGAAACACCTTAGTCTTCCCATTCTTTTCCCTTCTCAGACTTGATTACAAATTGTCACTTGTTGAATTGAACAATTTTTTTCCTGAATAAAACCCCAAAGTTCTATAGAAATATGACTATACAAATTTTTAATTTATAACAAACACCAAGGCAAGCACTTAATAGGTAACAATATAACATATAAATTATTCCTTAAGCATTATGTGATGTGACGTCTCTCAAAATATTTTACTTTATTGTATTCAATTCCTTATCTTGTAATCTAAGGATCCTATGATAACAGGAAGTAAGGACAGTGGCAAAAGCTTTATGAGATCATTTTAGGCGACAGCATGAGTCCTTCAACACCAGCACTATAGTACTGTGGCAGTCGATTTCCTGCCTGAGTAATTGAGTGACTAATTAGTATGTATTTAGCTGATACAACATAGATACTTCATACTAAATTCACAACGCAGGCAGAACAGGAGTGGCCTAGGAGGGAATGTGTGATGCTATTCAGAATGGCACGTGACTTAGGGTTACTATGGCTACTAATAATGAGCTCTGTATTTCAAAAAGGCAAAGGAAAGTGATTTTATTTTCACCAAAACAAGTGATAGATTAGTAGGTGGATATTATTATGTATAAGAGTTTGAAACAGAATATCTACATGTCTGGAGAACTCATTCGGCAGACCATAAATATGCAAGTTTTATGTGTCAGTAAAAAAAAAGTCGGCATTTTTCTGGAGTTTTTTTTCAGTTAATATATTCAGGTCCAGTTTGGTGGTTCACTGATCTAGAAGCAGTGGGATCTGGAAGAATGGAGCTGATAAATGAGGCCAAGTAAAGTCTAATGCAATAGCCAACTTTATTTACAGCATCAGACACTTTATACACTCTGGGTTGAGAAGAGTCACATTAATAAAATGTACAATTCCAAGGGCAAACCTTATGAGGCAGCAAACTGCATGTGTGGCAAAACATGTTTTTATTTTTACATAGTGATACACAAACAAATAATAATAGTCTGTCTTAATGAATAACCTGAAGTAAACTCACCCCTTTCTGCTACATGTGGGAGGAGCACGAAAGCATGATCCAAGGACAGTTTCGTGGTTTTGGAGATACTAAGGTCACAAGACTCTTGTTTGCTTGGAGTTTTCTCACAAGTAGTTAGAAATATCCTCATATGACTTCAAATGTAAAACACAAGCTTCAGATGAAGGGTGATTATTATATTAAAAATATAAAAGCCTTAGTATACACACACACACATACACACACACACACACACACACACACACACACACACACACACTATTATATGCATAGGCATTTGTGCACTCTTCTGCACATGAGGTGGTTAGAGTAGAAAGTCTAAGAGTGTCCAGTCTTGCTTCTTCTTTATTAAAGACACGTTGTCATTGGTGATTGTAGCTTTGTGCATCAGGCCAGCAGACCTGGAGCGTCTGAGATTATCCTGTTTATACTTCCTACTCTGCCCTAAAAGTGCTGGGATCACAGAATGATGCGGCAGAATTCAGCTCTGAGTTGGTGCTGGGAATCAGAACCCAGGACCTCATGCTTGCCAGAGCTCTAAAGCCCCCAAAAGTACATTTTTAAAATTTAATAATGTTTCAGGACATATTGTTGAAAAGCCTCATTCTGAGTATAAAGAATAAAATAAAATGAGGAGGGGCATTGTCTTATACTTCTGAAAAATAATGAATGTGTATAAATTTTTACATGTTTCTTGGGCAGTAAATCTGTGGACGTCGTGAAGTGAGATCATAATGTTCACTGTAATTGTAGCTTAAGATGAACAACTTTCCAGTGAACTGAGTGGAAGAGGAGAAGCAGTTTTTCCAAATGGTGTGTGTGTGTGTGTGTGTGTGTGTGTGTGCGCACACACACTCCTGTGAGTATGTGTATGTATATGTATGCCTGTTTTTGTGAGCATATGAGTTTGTCTCTGTGTGACTCTGTGTGTGTATGCATGTGAGTGTGTGTGTGTGTGCCTGTGAGTCTATGAGTGTGTGAGTGTATGTGTATGAGTATGTCTGTGTATGAGTGTGAGTGTATGTCTGTGTTTGTAAGCATGGGAGTGTGTGTCTGTGTTACTGTGTGTGTGTGTATGCATGTGAGTGTGTGTATGAGTGTGTATATGTATGTCTCTGTGTGAGCGTGTGTGTGTATGACTGTGTGAGTATGAGTGTGTGTATGTCTGTGTTTGTGTGTGTATGTATCTGTCCGTGTGTATGAGTATGTGAGTGAGTGTGTTTGTGTATGTGACTATATCTGTGTTTGTGAGTGTGTTTGTATATGCATGAGTGTAAGTTTCTAGTCTTGTTTAACAAAAACAAAAGAAAACAAAAAGATAAATTAAATTCATGAATGACTAGGACATATTTGTACCAGGAAACAATTGCTCATCCACAACACTAAAGAAAAATTATAAAATTGTTTTATCTGCAATTATTAGTGGGATGGTGGTTGTTTGTTTTCTAGCCCTTTCTGCTCTTGGATCATCTTGGGTTCAGTAGCAGATGCTGTGTAAAAAGGAGGTCTGACCACTTGCTTGGCTGCAGGCACCTGGCCTTTGCTGATGCTAGAGCACTTGCTTACATTCCCCTAATCTGGAGACTTCTGTGAGGTCCACTGATTAGCAGCGGCCAGGAAGTCAAGGGCTAAAAGGACGGTTGACTGACTCAGCGGTTAGAGCTCTGGACATTACATTACCCCTGGCTTGAAGCATACGGAATCAGTCCAGAGGCTCTCAAAGGGGAGGAGAAAGAATCGAGCACAGCTTGGCACAGACAGTCCGTGTTTGCTGAACCAAAAAACAAATGGCACAAAGACGTCTAAATTTACAGCTCCAACGGAAGCACTGGGCAAGGCTAATTCAGTGTCCAGGAGGCTCAATTCAAAATGCACTCCATCTTAAAGTTCAGCATTTGCTTATTCCAGGGTGTAAAAAGATTTTATATTAATTCTATATGTCTACATCCATGTATCTATATTTTTATAGCTATATGCTTGTATATATATGTGTGTATCTAAAGCAAATCATTCTTTTCATCTAACTAAAACTGTCTCAACAAATTACTTCATAAGTATATGTATAGATAAGTTAATTAACAATGTTTTAAATAGACCCTTTAACATTTAAGTGATGCTTGTAAATAAAAATATATTTATTTTATGACAAGCACTTTACTCATAAAAGAACATTGGATTTTCAGTACTTAAACTACCCTCAACAGTTACTATATCATGTAAATATAAAGTCCCACTTCTTTCCATTCTTATATTTTTTTCTCCTTAGTCTTGTAAAATGTTATTTGGTGAAAGAAAGACTTCTGAGAATTTGCTAATGAATCTGGATAAGTATGAGGAATATTAGAATTTAAAAATTGAACTCCAACGAGTTAAGGTAATTAAGTTAAAAAAAATTCTAGTATTTCCATTTGTTGGTGAAGAGTGTCAGCCAAGGGAGTAATTCTCAGCCCTCCAAAGTCAGGCCACTGTCATGTGTGTCTGGGAGAGTTTCTAATGCTGAGGTAATGTGTGAAATCTTTAAAGCAGTGCTGGACTGGTCACCATTTAATGGTTGGCTATTGTAATTACTATTTCAGGCTAAATGTTTAAATACCCTCATGCCAGTATAAAAACACAGACATCATTGTAATTCAAGAAATGAATATTATACTTGCTCATCAGAAAATTGCAGGAATTCAGGTTGCTTTCTTAAAAAAAGCACATAAAGGGTTTCCAAAAATTCTTCACCCAAAAGGAAAGCCTATAAAATTTTGATTAAGTGTATGTACTTTGGTATATGTTGATTTAAAATAATGTATTCTTCTCACCTTTTCATTTTGTAAGTATGCATTATCTTAGATTTGTAAGTGAATTTTTGACAATTTTTATTTGAGTTGAATTTTATATTTTATGTAATATTCTTTAAAAATGTATAATATTCAGTGTTCTGAAAGGTTAACTATATTTAAATGCATTTTCCGTTCTAAACATACACCTTACCTTTGACACACATTTTTTAAAACTTAACCTTTAATTTGACACTTGTTATATAACTACTTTTTGTTTATTGTAGAATCTTTGGAAAAATAAAGTTTAAAAAAATGAAATGAAAATCACCTTAAAGTCACTGCCCAGAGATGGCAATCTCCTGTTTTCACTGCTTCTTGCCAGTTTTGCTCCAGTGATACGTGTGAATAAATGTATGTGTTGTACTGTTGAAGCAAATGGCTGGGGCATTCTTATACCTCCTGTAGAGGCATTAATACAGGGAGGCAAAGTCACACACTGTGTTCAGATCTTGGCTCTCTAATAATTAATGGTCTGACAAAAGAAGTCCCTAATCTCTCTAAGTCTCTCCTTCCTCGCTTCACATAGGAACAATAACACTGAGTAAAATGATAGTTTTTTTAGTAACACATTAAAAAATATTTTGGCAGTATACCATATGTTATTAAATAATGTTTGGAAGAGACTTGAAGGGAAGCAGAGAGGATTTTATTTTTTAAGATTATGTTGTAAATAATTTAATTAGTTTCAGTTAGTTAGCCTTTGACTTTAGCTGACAAAATCCCCAAATGGCTACAATAAGGATTGTTCACATAGCAAGCAATCCAGAGATGACCTATCCCAGTGCCTCCACTGTGGCTGGGAAGATGGTTGAGGCTGCTGCTCCTCTCTTCCCTCAGCATGAGGCATTGTGCACATAGTTTCTGACTGTGCTTCTGGTTCCTAGGTGTTCCCTCCTTCTATGCTTGCATAAGGGAATGTACCTGGGAACAAGAAGTAGCTGGATATCTCTGACTACTGTAGTTGATAAGAACAAGGTAGGCGTCACAAAAGGCTGACTTACTATCTTATTGTATTGGCCAGAAAGGTGCCAAATGCTGGTATGAAACCATCAATAGAACTAACATTATTCTGACAGGTTTCTCAAGTCCTGACTACCCAGTGGCTCTCAATAAGTACCACTGTCAGCTGAAGCATCTAAAACATAAACGAAGGAGTCAATGGCTATTCAAAAGACTCTGGTAAGTCTGTTACATTGCTATCATATTTCAGTCTTTTTAAAAATTACTTTGATTAATTTGACTGTGAATATTTTCATAATCCCATCTCTAAACAGATTTAACAGTGCACATTTTTGTACTCTAAATTTAAGAGTTTAGAAAACTGGTTAGGTAAATAACTTATTGACTTTAGTCTCTGGATATATGCTGTCAAATTACCTACAAAAATATTGTAATAACCTTTGTATCTAATCATAAGCTAGTTGATTTCATATATATATATATATTCAAACCCCAAAACAAAAGCAAAACACAAAGAAAAGAAACTCTTACTTCAAAGCAAACAAGAAATAGTTTATTCTGGAGCCAAAAATGAGTGACCATGGTCCAGAAACACAAATATAGGTTATGGTAAATTTCATGTTCCAATGATTTCATGGATCTTTTAGGTTCTGGAACAAAGAAAGTCATAAATAAAAATGCTGTTCAAATGCATTGATGGAAAAGCAGTAGGTGGTACACAGAAAAGAGGGCACTGCTACCTACATCACTTGCTATCTGAAGACAATCTTAGCCTGAGGGTTGGTAGTGATTATTGGTCTGTTAAGTGAAAAAAGTGTTGGGGATTTTACAGGACAGTCATTGGGGCATTTGGCAGACCTAAAGTTGGCTAGTGGATGGGTTATTAAGGCTCTAAACATAGAGTTCAACATATGCCGTCCACAGTGACTGAAGCTCTAATCAGTCAAACTTTGTAGTAGGCTCCATAGAAAACATCCTACACCTCTTCTCAGCGACTTTTTGTAGTTTTAGGTTTATTGATACTCTTGCATGCCAGCTGACACAGGTGTGTAGGTCTTTGTCAGGGAAAATTGGTATTATTTTATTAACCTGCATTGATAATAAATTCCCTTGATGAACTTGATATTTCTAAAATTTGATCACAGATTTTAAGAATTGTTTCTATGTGGATAATCATACATGCTAACATTCCATTTTAAATTCTCATTCTTTTGTTATTCAGATAAAACCCTAGAATGTATTGTTGAATATCTCCAGAATAATGTTGGGAAAAGTGAAAATTATAGACATGTTCTGTTTTATTCTTTTATCCCTTACTTAAGGAGAATAAAATGCCTCTAATATTCAATATTTGTAAGTTTTTTTTCTCAAAACTTAATCACAGAAAATTCTCTTAGTACAATAGCAAAGACTTGTTATGATTAAAATAAGGGGTTGAAGTTGGTCATTGACCTCTACTGCAGGTATCTGATAATTGAATATGACTCAGTTTTATAGTGTTATATGATCATAAATGATGGCTACCATGTTTCTTGTGGAGCTCCTGAGATAATTCCATTTTTCACTATGTTGAATCACTATTCGTCTACTTCTCGCTACATGTTTGATACTCTCTGTGTATCCCTTAGAGTAAGAAGAGGAAACCAAAACATTGTGCCCATAGAGAATGAGGTCAAGCTACAGATGAGAACGCCTCTTTGTTTCTGGGGTTATAAATTTACATTCATTCTCTATGTAGTTTGAGATGTGGGCTGCACAGTCAAGAAAAACTACAAGTCTATGCATTTATTACCCTCAATAATATTTATTCTCAACAAACTTGTATTAATGTCAGGATTAAGTTAGTTCCACCTGCAGCAAATGTGGCAAAAAAAAAAAAGCGGTTATTGTCTCAACATTGGTAGCAATGCAAACTCTGTGGGCTCTAGGGTGGACCGTAGGTGAACCCTGTAGCGGTGGACTGATCACCTATGCTTCGAGTTGAAGGGTCACTCCTCTGTCACACGAGGGCATGCCAATCTTAAATCAATGTGGTGTAAGTAATACAATAATGACAAAGTGTCAATTTAATGGTCTCTCTGAAGGGCTAATTGGTGATTATTTCCTGAGATGACAGGCTACAGTTTCTCTATGGTGGAGGATAGTGGGAAGTAAGGGAGGCCTGTTTGGGCTCTTACAAAGAGATGCTGTTGAGATAATGAGTACTAATTTGAAATAAAGATCAGCTATAACTAAGAAGGAAGAACCGGGGAGGCACAATTAATATCTTCCAAGAATCAATTACACACAAGGAATTTTATGTCCTATTTGATCAAAAGTTGTCAATGGTAATATCTTCATAGAGGAGGAAATTGGAGCCCAAGGAAGTGAGGCATAATGCTAAAGTTGTGTAGCTGGTAAGGTTTGAGTTGGATCATATGCAATCAAGCCTGAGGCATTTTCTACTTTACCTCCCAAACGAGGCAACGTAAAAGGAAATCAACAGTAAGAGGTTCGTGTCACTAAAAAACACATGACAAAAATTAATGTTTGGCATTCTCAGAAATTCTATATCTAGAAGCTAATTTTAAAGAGAAAGTTATAGATATAATGTGACACACACACACACACACACACACACACACACACACACACACACATATATATATATATATACATATATATATATATATACTGTATCATCATATGATATATGTATGGTATAAATAAGTTGAAAACAACAATAAGAAATGAGATTACTGGAGAAAAATCTAAGTAATAATTATTGTGTCTTGCAATGAGGTTTTGGATACAAAACCTAATATGCAATTCATGAAAAAATGTATAATCTGGATCTAATTAAAATTATATGGAATGAAGAGGTTGTATTTATATATTTAGGAATATATATATATATATATATATATATATATATATATATATATATATATAATGTGCATCTATAATAACAATTATAGAAAACAAGGTCATGAATTTTAAAGAGTGAGGTAGGGTACATGCAGGGTTTGGTGGGTCGAAAAGGGAAAGGAACATTATGTGAATACCTTATAATTACAAAAGACTGGAAGAGACAGTCCTCCCCGGAGAAGAGCAACACAAATAGTTGTCCAATGTCAAACAATCAGTCCTGAAAGCATCTATACAAGTCACATAATATAGGCCAGTAAGTTCAATTTAGTTGTTTATGTGTATAAACATATACATATATTTATACAATTACAATTAATTTGAAAAGAGTCCACATATTTGAATTCTAGGGAGGGTAGCATGGGTAGGCTTAAGGGATGAAAAGGAAAGAGAGAAACATTGTAATTAGATCACAACTACAAAAATACAAAACACAAAGAAATAAGAGGAATGGAGGGCATTTTGTTTGAAACAAACAATAAACAAATAAATAATATGAAAACAATCACATTGTGTGGTTAAGCCAGTCTTGCAAGCACTGCATTTTTTATTTGCAGTTTTACATTTCATATAATATTCAAAAGTGTGTATGTATATATATGCATATGAGATATGAAAGTATAAAGAAATCTGCCTAAAAGGAAAAAGTAGGAAAACAGAATTAGTGGCTAGAGAGATGGCTCAGAGTTAAGAGCACTGACTGCTCTTCCTGAGGTCTGAGTTCAATTCCCAGAAACCACATGTGGCTCACAACCATCTGTAATAGGATCCAATGCCCTCTTCTTGTGTGTCTGTAGAGAGCTACATGGTACTCACATACATAAAATAATAATAATAATAATAATAATAATAATAATAATAATAATAATCAGAATCAGAATCAGAATCAGAATCAGAATTAGAATAAAAGAAAAGACATAAAGCTTGAGAGAAGAGTCCTGAACATAGAATGTATACACAAATAAGAGCTTATATAAATAATAAAAATTAAATTATTTCTAAATAAAAGTATTTAAGGGCAGTCACTATCTGATAGGGAGAAAATGTCCCAACTAGACATTGTATGCCATTAAGTAAAGCCTCTAGCACCAGGAATGAGTTGCTTTTGTTGAGTCATTGGTTAAAAGGGTCCAATAGATACAATGCCACAAAGAAAAGATTTATCAAAGCTCTTCAAAGCTCTTCATAGGCTGACAGTAAGATTCTATTGTTGACGACATAGCTTACACTATTGAACAGGGAGAAAACAACTTGCTGACACCTAGAAGACTTACCCCTACACAATAGCTTTCATAATATTTTAAGCTTCCTTTAGACAAAGGACCTCAATCAATAGGACAAAATGACAGCATACAAAGTTGGAAAACAATAGTCACAAATAATCTAAAATACATTGGTGTGACTCTAACCAAGCAAGTGAAAGATCTGTGTGACAAGAACTACAAGTCTCTGAAGAAAGAAATTAAAGATCTCCGAAGATGGAAAGACCCCCCCATACCCGTGGAATGGCAGGATTAGTATAGTAAAAATGGCCACCTTGCCAAAAGCAATCTACAAATTCAATGCAATCCCCATCAAAATTCCAACTTAATTTTTTATAGAGTCACAAAGAACAATTTGCAAATTCATTTGGAATAACAATTGTTTTCAATAATCTGTCCATTGATGAGAGTTTGGTGTTGAAGTCCCCCACTATTACTGTGTAAGGTGCCATGTGTGCTTTGAGCTTTATGTTTTTTTCTATTTTTCATGATTTTGGAAGCCCTTGTCTTTGGAGCACGTATATTCAGAACTGAGAGTTCATCTTTGTAGATTTCTCCTTTAATGAGTATGAAATGTCTTTAAAATTTTTTTTGTTGAAATTTGATCTTATTCAATATTGCAATGGCTACTTCAGCTTGTTTCTTGGGACCATTTTCTTGCAATTTTTTTCCAGCCTTTTACTCTCAGGTAGTGTCACTGAGGTGTGTTTCTTGCCTGCAAGGAAATGTAGTATCCTGTTTACTTATCCAGTCAGCCAGTTTATGTCCATTTATTAGGGAGTTGAGTCCATTGATGTAAGAGATATTAATAAAAAATGATTGCCACTTCTTGCTATTTGTGTTGTTAGAGGTGAAATTATGTTTGTGTGTCTATCTTGTTTGCAGATTTGTTGAAAGATTTTTTTTCTTGCTTTTTCTAAGGTCTAGTTTCCCTCCTTGTATTGAGTTTTTCCATCTGTTAGCTATTGTAGGGCTGAATTTGTGAACGTTATTGTGTAAATTTGTTTTCATCATGGGATATCTTGGTTTTTGCATCTATGTTAATTTAGAATTATGTTAGGTATAGTTGCCTGGGCTGGCATTTGTGTTCTCTTAGTGTCTGTATGACATCTGTCCAGGATCTTCTGGCTTTTAGAGTCTCTGGTGAGAAGTTTATTGCAATTCTGACAAGTCTCCTTTTTATGTTACTTGACCTTTTTCCCTTACTGCTTTTAATATTATTTCTTCGTTTTGTGCATCTGGTGTTTTGATTATTACGTGAGGAAGGTGTTCCTTTTCTGGTCTAGTCTATTTGGAGTTCTGTAGGCTTCTTCTTCATGGGCATGTCCTTCTTTAGGTTAGGTAAGCTTTCTTTTATAATTTTGTTCAAGATATTTACCAGCCATTTAAAATGGGAATCTTAGCTCTCTTCTATACCTATTATCCTTAGGTTTAGTATTCTCATTGTGTCCTGGATTTTCTGTAAGTTTTGGGTTAAGAGCTATTTGCATTTTGCATTTTTCTTTGACTGTTTTTGTCAATGTTCTCTGTGGTATCTTCTGCACCCAATATTATTTGTTCTGTCTCTTGTATTCTATTGGTGATGCTAGCATCTCTAACTCCAGATGGCTTTCCTAGGTTTTCAATCTCCATGGTGTCCCCCTTTGTGTTTTCTTTAATGTTTCTATTTCCATGTTTAGACCCTAAATGGTTCTGTTTAATTCCTTTACCTGTTTTTTTGTGTGTTTTCCTGTATTTCTTTAATGAGATTTATTTGTATCCTCTTTAAGGTCTTCTAATTGTTTACCTGTGTTCTGTATTTCTTTAAGTTAGTTATTGATGTTCTTTTCACATTCCTGTATCATAATTCTGAGATGGAAATTTTGATTTGAGTCTTACTTTTCTGGTGTGTTAGGGTATCCAGGACTTAGTGTGGTGGAGAACTGGGTTCTGATATTTTCAAGTAGCATTAGTTTATGTTGCTTATGTCTTTGTGTTTGCCTCTTACCATCTTGTTATCTCTGGGACTAACTGCTCTTGCTGTCTCTGACTGGCACCTTTTCCTCCTGTGATCCTGATTGTGTCAGAACTTTTTAGAGCCCAGCTGTCTCTGTGATCCTATGATTCTGTGATCTTGTGATTCTGTGATTTTGGGTCTGTCAGTGCTCCTGGGAGTTGAGCTGCCCCTGGGATCTTGAAATTCTTATGTGACCAAGCTCCTGGGATATGTTGAGTCAGAGCATATGAGACTTAAGCTTTTTCTGGATATTGCAGAAGTGGGTGGGGAGCCCAAACCCTGGGTCAGCCAGCATCTGAGACAGTTTCAAGCTGTAAGAAACTCGTGACTCTGCCTGGGCAGGGGTTCACATTTCTCTGGCTCCTGTGGGGGGGTCCAGTTAAGCTGGGTGTTTGGAAACATGTTGTGGCCTCAACAGTGACTTTGATGTAATAAAAATGACTATTTTACTATATTATATGTATCTACTTTGTACCTTAAACTTTCCTTGTAACTTGCTACTTCATATTTAATGTCCACAGCTCCTGAATTCCAATTTTTCTTCAAGAATTTAATCAATTTTAAAATTGTTTCTGTTCTATTTTATTTCTAAGAGAATCCATTCATTTCATTTTTCTTCCTCTAGAATTGTGCTAAGAGTCTGCTGTAACATTTTTAATAATCTTCGTTGTGTCGTGTTATGTGTCATGTGACTGATTAGTGTTTCTTTTTATCCCCCCCCCAAAATCCCTTAAGAGATAGCCTATGCTTTTGTGTCACCTTAAATACACCAAGTGCATCTCATTTGAAAAATGAATGGTTACTAAACTTAATTGATTTAAATAACATTGTCATTTGAAAGTGCTGACAAAATTCCACAAATGGTGTCCATGTGAGAGTCATTGAATTAAATGTGAGATGCCAACATGTTCTCAAGAAAACATCACTTGCTCTGCAGTGAAGATTATCAAGCATCAGCTTTCTTGTGTAAGAACTATGATTAGAATGCCTAATCCGCAAATTAAGGGTAAGTGTTTCTTTCTTATTTGCACCAAGAACATAAGACAAGAATCATAAGACCAGTGGCATGAGAACTCTAATTGGAATACCATTTAAAATAAAGTGATTTGAAGGCATTTTATATGAAAGAACATGCATGTGTTACCACAAGGAAAGGCTGAGAAAAAAAATAACAGTGCTCTATAAGTAATAATTTGTTCATGGTAATATAGAAGAAAATATAACATATGTTTTGACATTCCTTCAGAAAAGAAATTCATCTTAGTATTTCAAGATTCTTTGTGGATTCGATAAAATTTTAATAATGAGTATTTTTTCTTAAAGTTTTCTTTCTTCTCTCCCCCCTCCCTCCCTCCCTCCCGCTTCCCTTCCCTCCCTCCTGCTTTTTCTCTTTTTCTTTCTTTAGCATTCTTTTTACATGTATACTTACATGGTGGGAGAGAGCATCAGACAGAAGAGAATATCAGATCTCATAATAGATGGTTGTGGGCCTCCATATTTTTGCTAGAATTTGAATTCAGGATTTCTAGATGATGTACCAGTGCTCTTAAGTGGCATAGCCATGTCTCCAAGCCAATAATGACTGTTTTAAAATCCATTAGTAACAAAATAAACATCAAGTGACATTGCTTATGATGCATTTTGAAGTAGCCACAATTATTTCTTTTAGTTTCATGTATCAATAGTTAAGCCCAAAACACTGTCCATGGTCCTTAAGCTTGTATAACAGCAGAGCTGCAATGATTGAGACAAAAAAAATTCAGAAGAGGTATCCTTTCCTATACAGCATCTTCTTATAGCCATTTAATTTTCTACTTCATTCAAGAAGGAGTATTCTGCTTAATTTTTTAATTGTTCATTTGTATATAAAACTTGGCCTATATAGACTGGAAACCAATGATCCCTTTTAAACTAAATGCTTAATGTCATGTATATTTAAGTCTAGTTTTATATTGATGAATTTGAGTGATAGCAAAACAATGAAACAAACCATTACCTCCTCAGAAGAAGACCATACTAATCTGACAAGTATTTCATCTCTCTCTCTCTCTCTCTCTCTCTCTCTCTCTCTCTCTCTCTCTCTCTCTCTCTGTGTGTGTGTGTGTGTGTGTGTGTAGAAAGTGAGGGAGGGAGGAGTTATATTTATGTGTTCAGATAGATTCTTACTTTGTTATATACAGGGAGATGGTGAATAAAATCTCAATAAAGAGCTTTTGCATAGCATACACATGGAAATTTTGTTGACTTCTTTTAGACAGAAAACTGACTTCTTTAGGTTTCATAGGAAGACCAAAAGTATTTCAATATACAATTACAAGGAAGCTGTTGGCTTTCTTGATAATATTTCTAATAAGATCTATTGTGTTTTGCTGTCATTCTGTCATGAATCATGATAAAAATCCTCAACATAACAGTAACAGCAGAACAAATAAAAAAACAGTTTTTAAAGGAAGAAAGTAGACCAGGGACCTAAGTTTTTTCTCTATGATCTGATATTTAGGCTGAGATTGGAACAGACAGGTGGCACAATGCAGAAAGCCCTAAAACCTAGAGGCACAATAAGAACAGTGTTAAGTGTACTGCTTTTAGTCTGAACTGTTTCTATTTATCATCTTGTGTCCCACTGAAACACTACTAAATCCTGTGTGTGTTTTGTATGTGTGGTAATCTAAATTTATAGTGAATAGTATATGATCCTCATTTACTATCAAGATGTAACACTGGTGATTAAATTACAGATGGCATAGCACATCAATTCTTATTAATGTTGTGCAGGCAGTAAATGTTTACGTTTCACTAGATGATTTGAGCTGCTTTCTTCCCCAGTTCTCATTATATTAAACCTGACCAAGTTGTACATTGGCATCTTATGAAGGTTAAATTTTTGATATATTTTCATGCTAGTCTTTCTCTATCTGTTTATAAATCATAAGGATATTAAAACCATTTATATATTTTTAAAGTATATGATAAAGTAAGATGAAACATTATATATTTTTATTGAAGAACTTTATTTAAAAAAAGATAAATGTACAAATTTTAAGCATTTTTTCATAAATGTATATGAATACATTTTTGTCATTGCTTGGCTTTTATTTTTAAAGTTTGGATAGTGTGCATTAAGATCTTACTAGTTACAATGAGCATAAAGTACATGTAAAACAGGATGTATCCTGGAATTAGTCAAAGTTTTCTTGGTGTGTAAGGAGTTAACATAATGGTTTTTTCTTTCTTTTTTTTCTTGAACTTCATACAGGCTGTGAGTTGTTTCTGGGGTGTTCAGTGCTTTCTGGAGTTAGTATCCAATTATCAGAGACTGAATATTATGTCTTCTCTTTTGTGACAGGGTTATCTCACTCAGGATGATATTCTCTAGATGAATCCATTTTCTTAAGAATTTCATAAGGTCATTGTTTCTGATAGCTGAGTAGTACTCTATTGTGTAAGTATACCACAGTTTTGTATCCATCCATCTACTGAAGAACATCTGGGTTCTTTCCAGCGTCTGACTATTATACAAGAGCTGCTATAAACATTGTGGTGCATGTGTCTTTGTTGTATGTTGGAGCCTCTCTGGGGTAACTGCCCAGAAGTGGAATAACTGGGTCTTCAGGTAATACTATGTCCAATTTTCTGAGGAATCACCATACTGATTTCCAGAGTAGTTGTACCAGTTTACAACCCCACCAACAGTGGAGAAATGATCCTCTTTCTTCACATCCTCGCCAGCATTTGCTGTCACCCTTATTTTTGATCTTGGCCAATCTGACTGGTGTGAGGTGGAATCTCAGGGTTGTTTTGATTTGCATTTCCCTGATGGCTAAAGATGTCGAGCACTATCTTAGATGCTTCTCAGCCATTGGATATTGCTCAATTGAGAACTTTTTGTTTAGCTCTGTACCCTATTTTTAATAGGGTTGTTTGATTCTCTGGTGTCTAGCTTCTTGAGTTCTTTGTATATCTTGGATATTAGGCCTCTATCTGATGTGGGATTGGTAAAGATCTTCTCCCACTCTGTAGGCTGCCGTTTTATTTTCTTAACAGTGTACATTTATAGAAAAATCTTCCCGTCTTTATGAAGCTTATATTCTAGTGAAAAAGGTATAAAAACAAAACAAAGAACTAAACCAAATGAGCAAATCCCCCAAAATAATAGACTTCATTCCATAGCAGCATGTTTTACGGAGAAAAAGAAAATTGAATGTGCTATATAAATAGTGTCAAGGGAGGAAAATCAAGAAGAAATTTGAAAATAAACAAAGTCTTGGTGAGAATCTTAAGTTTAGCCAAAGGACTAGTTTGCTGCAGATTCTCACATGTGCTTGAGGACAACTTTAGTTATGAAGGCCTGGAGCAGTACAGCAAAAAGAGTAAAAGGCAGAATGAAACAGTAGGGCCCAGAGGGCATAGAATGGAGGCTGCAGACAACAAATCATGCAGGCTCAAGACTGCTACAGTTTTGGCCACTGAAATAGTGAAGCAATGACATTCCTACTCTGAGCATCCCATGTGTGTTTGGTCATGGTCTTTTGTTCTTTAAGCTACCACACATAGTATTCAAATTGATGGCTCCTACAATCGCCTAACTCCTATGGATATTAACGTGAAATGATGTGGAAATCATAACTTTCCTTATGTATACAAAAATAGACATTAATTAAAAAAACATAGAAGTTGTTTGAGGTTACTGGGGTTTGTTCTCCCTTTTAGTGCAGCACAAATGGAGCCCTTAATTTTTATGAGAAGTTACTAGGAGTGTTTGAGTACAGGAGTCATATAATTAGACTGCTTCATCAAGCAAGTTATTCTAGCTTATGTGACAAATTAGACCACAGAGCATAAGGACGAATAAAAGACAACAGAAGGATGGAAGATAATTATTTTTTCTGGCCAAGGAAATTGTGAGATGTTGGATACAGGTTATGAAACACAAAGGACTTAACACTTTTGGCTTAAACAACTGAAAGGATGGAGATGCTATTTACTGAAATGAAAAAGTCTGTGAAATGAGTTTTGAGTCAAAGAATCTAAAGTTTAATTTACTCTGCCTTGGTTTAAAATGTGGGTTATCTATCTCACTGTAGAGATGATGATGTAATATGGCTTACTTATCTCATGGAAAATTTGAAGATGATGAAATTTTCCCTGTGTATAAAAATCTAAGAGAAATCCACAAAGATAATATTGTTTCCTAGAAGTGACCTCTTGCTGCTTCAAAGCATACTTAAAGACTTCTAGTGTTCAGACTTGGAACTGTGCCCAAAGTAAAATGACTAGAGAAATTAGGTTACTTCTAAAATGTTCTCAACTCCTGAACCCTTGAGTACTTTAAAGGTCTTGCTACCTCAATTAACTTGTTAATTTTATTTTGTTTTCGTAGTTGTTCATAATGTAAATATAAAAAATACCATCCACAAATTGTGCATTGTTCAAATGTCTAAAGTTACTAGACTGAAATACCAAAGGCAGTTAGTGAAATGTAAAGAAAATTGAGTGCTGACGTCTGCATCATTGTAAACTAGAATGATATTCACCAACACTACGAGGGAAAAATCATGTGATATTAAACTGTGGCTATGATCATATCTTCTTATTTAATAAGATGATTTTCTATTATCTTCTCAGTCATATTGTCAGTTTTTATAATTTGTGCTTTCAAAAAGTTAACCAACTCATTAATTTACTTTGGGACATAGTTGTTAAAACTTACTTTAGGATACTAATAATTTCTCCTTTATTTTCATGGAGAACACTTTAAGTAATATTTTTTGAAGATTAAAAACAAATATTTTTAGTATGAGTATTTTGTCAAGTAAAATTTAAATATTAATAAAGTAGTTAACGTTTGCAAACCAGTATATTCAATCTTTGAGAACTGTTATGGCTACTGATATCAGGGAAAGATTTGAGTAGTTCTAAAGTGTATTCAATGAGAAGACAATTTATAATAGTAAGTTATAGAAAAAACTAAGAACAGTGTTATATCCTATGCCTAAAAAACTTAGCTTTCATTTGCTTTAGAGAGGCAAAGGCAGGGAACAGGTTCCAGAACTGGAAAACACTACCAGGACCACAATGGTACCCATAATTATTCCTTAGGGAGGTAGAATAAACTCTCCCTGCAGTGTGTGTGTGTGTGTGTGTGTGTGTGTGTGTGTGTGTGTGTGTGTGTGTGTGTGTGTGTCTGTGTGTGTGTATGTGTGTGTATGTTTGTTTGGGTGTACATACATACATACATAATATGTATATTTATATGTATATGAACTTCAAATATGAGCAATGTGTAAGCCTTATGCCTCTCTCCTCAACTCTTCCTCTGTCTCTCCTTTCTCAATTCATAAATATTATGCTTATACACATACATATAAACATATAACCTACTGAATCCATTTAATATTACTAGTATGTATGTATGTATGTATGTATGTGTGTATGTATGTGTATGTATTAAGATGATTGCTTGGCATTAGACAACCTATTTGAGAGCTGATCCCATGTTAGCATGTCAACTGGTGTTGCCATTAGCAGGTCTTGTTTAAGGCAACTATATTGTTTTCAAGTGTGTAGCTTTAATATATCTAGGATACATTATCTTGCAACTGGTGCTTTGGCTCTCTGTTTCCTTTCTGACAATTCTTTATAATATTTCTGACCCTTACTAGTAATTTTTCTGGAGCTTTAGGTATAGGTATTTTGTTGAGTTGCAGATATATTACTTGTAATTGGGTATCCCCTAGGCAATTATTATTTGTATTTTTAAAACTAAAAATTTTAAATATAAAAATTGTCTGTATTTTTAAAACTTGTGGTTTTTGTTGAAATCTCTGACTTCTGCAAAACGAAGTCAATTTTTTTTTCCCTGAGAGATGAAGCTACACTTATCTATGGATATAAGGAGTAGAATGTAGTTAGACATTGTATTTGCTCAATAAACTGGCAGAACTAGACACTCCTTTAGTATCTATAGCTATTACAGCCACAGGTAGTTGGGTGTGTTCATATTTTAAAATGTAAATTTTCTCACCTTGAGCATACCTTAAATTCAATTAGATAGTTGATGGTTACTCCCATGACAAAAGTTACCACCACTGTATTATTCAGGCTATCTTTTCAAGTCAGTCATTATAGATCTTAGTAGGCTTTCCCACTGTTTGGGACATTTGCTGGTATCTCCTGGAAGCTTGCATAGCACCTTCTGTTATCAAAAAGCCAGTCCTAAGAAGGACCTTTTCTCCTTCTGGCTTGAGCAAGCTCCCAGAGCAGACCCTGGGCACTGGCTTTGCACCCACTCCTAAAACACCTAGAGGGAGTCTGGTTTCCAGGTGCTCTGAAACACCCCTAATCGTAGATGAGGCCACAGCTTTTGCCCCACTACTCAGAGTAACAGGGACTCTGGGGATCAAGGGAGGCAGGAACTCACACCCAATCACTGTTATGGTTTTCTTTCAGTTTGAACCTTAGCCCAGAGCAGACCTGGAGAGCTAGTTCTGCACATACTCCTACAATACTAAGTGGGAGCTCAATTTCCAGGTGCTCTGAAACACCTAGGATAAACAGGGTTCTGACATGCCCACAATCACAGAGGAAGTTTGACTCCCATGAGATTGGACACACTCAGGATCGCTGGAGCTCTGATATACTCAAGATCATAGTTGAGGCTACATCTTTCCCAACATCCAGCATAACTGGCAATGCACAGGAATCAGGAAAACAAGACTACAACCCAACTAGAGGCCTGGTTTCCTTCCTGCTTGAACCTGTCTCTGGTGCATACCCAAGGTTCTGGCTCCACACCCACTCCTCCAACACCCAGAGACAGCCTGACTCCCAGGTACCCTAACAAACCAAGGATCCCAGGATCCCAGAGACAGCTGTATTCCAAGAAGTTGTGAAACAACCAGGATCACAGGAGAGAAAGGCTCCAGTCAGAGACAGCAAGGGCAATTAGCACTAGAGATAAGCCTATGGTAAGAGGGAAACACAAGGACATAAGCAACAAAAACCAATCTACTTGACAACATTAGAACCCTGTTCTCCCATGACACCAAGCCCTGGAGACACCAACACATCGGAAAATCAAGATTCAAACCTAATATCCCATCTTATGTATATGATAGAGGAATTTAAGAAGGACATAAATAAGTGACTTAAAGAAATACACCAAAGGAACACTGCCATCAGTGCTCACAGCCTGTTCACAGAGAATTGAGCACCAGAGGAGACTCAAGAGCATTCTCCCTAGTGAGCTCCTGGGTGAGCCCACACACTCTCACCACTAATTGTATGGGGAGAGTCTTCTGGGAACTCTCAGAGTACAGATAACACACTACTATGTAGGTCTGTGCCCTTCAGGCCTCCATCAGTACCCAGAGTTAGTGCCCACCCTTTGCCATCAGAACTCACAGCATGCCCATAAAGAGATGAACACCCAGGACCAATCTCCCTCTGGATTCCATAGCCTACGGACACACAGGAAAGATAAACTCCATTCAAAGAAAACAAAAAACAATTAACATCAAAGATATGAAGATGGCAAGTGGCAAGCACAAGAATCTAAGCAACAGAATCCAAGACATCCTGGCAACATTAGAATCCAGCTCTCTCATCACAGCAAATGGTGTATATCTCAACACACCAAAAAAAAAAAAAAAAAAAAAAAAAAAAAAAAACAAAAAAACAAAAAAACAAGATTTGGACTTAAACTGTGCTTCATGCTGATGATGATAGAGGGCCTTAAGAAGCACAAGAATAACTCTCTTAAAGAAATACAGAGAAGCACAGTTAAAAAAGTATAAGCCCTTAGAGAAAAACAGGAAAACACAAGCAAACAGATGAAGGAATTAAACAAAACCATGCAGGATCTAAAAACTGAAATGGAAACAATAAAGAAACCACAAAGAGAGACAACCCTGGAGGTAGAAAACCTATGAAAGAGATCAGGAGTCCTAGATGCAAGCATCACCAACAGAATCCAACATGAAGGAGAGACTCTCAGGGGCAAGAGATAACATAGAAAGCATTGATAAAACAGTCAGAGAATATGTAAAAATTAAGAAAACCTTCTAACCCAAAACATCCAGGAAATCCAGGATACAATGAGAAGAACAAATTTAAGGATAATAAGTGTAGAAGAGAGCTAAGACGCCCGACTAAAAGGCACACTAAATGTCTTAAACAAAATTGTAGAAGAAAACTTCCCTAACCTAAAGAAAGAGATAACCATGAACATACATGAAGCCTACAGAACTCCAAATAGATTAGACCAAAAAAGAAATTTTTCCTGAAACATAATAGTCAAAACACCAAATGTTCAAAATAAAGAAAGAATACTAAAAGCAGTAAGGAAAAAAGAACAAGTAACATATAAAGGCAGACTGATCAGAATTACACCAGACTTCTCAACAGAAACTATGAAAGCTAGAAGGTCCTGGACAGACATCATACAGATTCTAAGAGAACACATATGCCAGCCCAGGTTACTATATCCAGCAAAATTCTGAGTTACTATAGATGGAGAAACCAAGATATTCTAGGACAAGACCAAATTTACATAATATCTGTCTATAAGTCCAGTCCTACAATGGATAATAGTTGGAAAACCCCAATACAAGAAGGAAAACTACAACCTAAAAAAGGCACACAAACATAATTCTACCTTAACAACAAAAATAACAAGTAAAAACATCATTATTCCTTAATATATATTAATGTCAGTGGACTCAATTCTGCAATAAAAAGACATAGACTATAAGACTGGATACATAAACAGGATCCAGCATTTTGCTACATACAGGAAACTCACCTTAGTAACAAAACAGGCACTAAAAGTAAAAGTTTGAGAAAAAAAACTTCAAGCAAATGTTCCCAAGAAACAAACTGGAGCAGCTACCCTAGTTTCAAATAAAAGAGATTTTCCACCAAAAGTCATCAAAAAAGATAAGAAAGGGCACTTTTTACTTATCAAAGGAAAAGTCTATCAAGATGAACTCTCAATCCAAAACATCTATGCTCCAAACACTAGGGCGCCCATATCCAAAGAAACTCTACTAAAGCATAAAGCACATATTACACTGCACACTGTAATAGTGGGAGACTTTAACACCCCACTCTCATCAATGGACAGAACATGGAAGCAGAAGCAGAACAGAGACACAGCAAAACTAGAAGAGGTTATGAACCAATTGGAATTAACAGACATCTACAGAACATTTTAGTCTAAAACAAAAGAATAGAATATACCTTCTTTTCAGCACCTCACACACTTTCTCAAAAATTGAACATATAGTTGTTCACAAAACAGGCCTCAACAGATACAAGAACATTGATATAATCACATGCATTTCAACAGATCACTATGAACTAAGACTGGTCTTCAATAAAAAAAAGAAACAACAAAAAGCTAATATACACATGAAAACTGAAAACTGATAGCTTGGTCAAGGAAGATATAAATGACATTTTAGAATTTAATGAAAATGAAGTCACAACATACCCAAACTTATGAGACACAATGAAAGCAGTGCTAAGCAGCTCTGAGTGCCTTCAAAGAGTAACAGGAGAGAGCATACACTTTTACCTTCACAGCATACCTGAAAGCTCTAGAATAAAAAGAAACAAATACACCAAAAAAAGTAAATGGAAGAAAATAATCGAACTCAGAGCAGAAATTAACCAAGTAGAAACAAAAAGAACTATACAAATAATCAAAAAATCCAGGAGCTGGTTCTTTGAGAAAATCATCAAGATTGATATACCACTTGCCAGAGTAACTAGAGGACACAGAAAGTATCCAAGTTAACAAGATCAGAAATGAAAGAGGAGACATAACAACACAAACTGAAAAATCCTCAAATCCTACTACAAAAGCCTATACTCAATAGAACTGGAGAATCTAGTGGAAATGCACAAGTTTCTAGACTGATACTAGGTACCAAAGTTAAATTAGGAGCAGATAAGCCATATAAACAACCCCATAACCCTTAAAGATATAGAAGCAGTCATCAAGATCTTCCTACCCTAAAAAAGTCAGATCTAGATGGGTTTAGTGCTGAAATCTATCAGACCTTCATGGAAGACCTAATTCCAATACTCTCCAAACTATTCCACAAAATAGAAAAGAGGGATCACTTCCCAACTCATTCTTTGAAGCCACAATTATGCTTCTTACTAAACCACAAAAAGACCCTAAAAGAAAGAGAACTTCAGACCAATTTCCCTCATGAACATTGAAGCAAAAATACTCAATAAAAATTTGCAAACCGAATTCAAGAACACACCAAAACCATCATTCACCATGATCAAGTAGGCTTCATTCCAGGGGTGCAAGGATGATTTAATATAAGGAAATCTATCAATGTAATATACTATATAAACAAACTCAAAGAAAAAAAAACACATGATCATCTCTTTAGATGCTGTGAAAGCAATTGACAAACTTCAACACCCCTTCACTTTAGAAGTCTTAGAAAGACTCTTCCCCTATCTAATCAATACAGAACTTGAAGTTCTAGCTACAGCAATTAGGCAACAAAAGGATATCAAATAAATACAAACCACAAAGGAGGAATTCAAAATATCACTATTTGCAGATAATGTTAGTATACATAAGTGACCCCCAAAAAATCCACAAGAGAACTACATCTGATAGAGAACCTCAACAAACTGGCCAGATACAAAATTAACTCAAACAAACCAGTATTTTTCCTCTACTCAAAGGATAAATGGACTGAGAATGAAATTATAAAAAATGACACACTTTACAATAGTCACAAATAATACTAAATAACTTGTTGTGATGCTAATCAAGCAAGTGAAATATCTGTATGACAAGAACTTCAAGTCTCTGCAGAAAAAAATTGAAGAAGACTTCAAAAGATGGAAAGACCTCCCATGTTACTGGATCAGCAGGATTAACATAGTCAAAATTGCCATCTTACCTAAAGCAATCTACAGATTCAATGCAATCCCCATCAAAATTCTAACTCAATTCTTTAAGGAGATAGAAAGAACAGTTCTCAAATTTATATGGAATACCAAATTATCCAGGATAACAAAAACGATTTTCAACAATTAATGAACTTCTGGAGGAATTACCATCCCTGATCTCAAACCACATTACAGAGCTATAGTGACAAGATCCTCATGGTATTGGCACAGAGACAGGCAGGTAGATTAATGGATTAGAACTGAAGACTAAGAAATGAACCCACACACCTATGGTCTCTTGATCTTTGATGAAGAAGGGGAAATCATCCAATGGGGGTTGGAGGGAAGACAGCATTTTGGTGTTGGTTAAACTAGTAGTCAGCATGTAGAATGCAAATTGATCCATTCTTATCTCCTTGTGGATCACGGACCTCCACATAAAACCAGGTGTAGTAAAACTAATAGCTGAGAAAGTGAAGAAGAACCTTGCTCATATAGGCACAGGAGAAAATCCCCTGAACAGAACATCAATGGCTTATGCTCTAAGATCAACAATCAACAAATAAAACCTCATAAAACTGCAAAGCTTCTGTAGGGTAAAGAACAGTGTCCATAGGTCAAAATGGCATGGAACAATTTGGGAAAAGATCTTTACTAATCCTACATCTGATAGATGGGTAATATCCAATATACACAAAGAGCTCAAGAAGTTATACTCCAGAGAACCAAATAACCTTATTTAAAAATGGGTGCAGTACTAAACAATGAATTCTTACCTGAGGAATATTGAATGTCTGTGAAGCACCTACAGAAATGTTCCACATCCTTAGTCATCAGGGAAATGAGAATCAAACCAACCTTGAGATTCCATCTCACACTAATGAAAATGTCTATGATCAAAAACTCAAGGAATGACACTTGTTGTCAACGAGGTTGAGAAAGAGGAATGTGGGAAGTCACCGCATTCGCTATTACAAGATGGCGCCCAGCCAGAAGAGAGGGTGGCCAGTTTTGAGATAGACAACCTAAGTGCGCATGCACACATGCCTGTTTTGCTGACTCATGCTGACTCCAAGTATGCTAATTAGGGCGCACAGAATGCACCAATCAGGTGGAGACACAGTCCTCCTAAGCATATATAAGGAGGGCTGGTTTCTGGGCTCGGGGTCTTTTGCTACTGCAATCAAACCCGCAATAAACGCCTGTAGAAAGATCCTGTTTTGGTGAGTCTTCCTTGCCAGCAAGATAGGCGATAGCTACAGAGGAATACTCTTTCTTACATTGCTGGTTTGATTGCAAACTTGTACCAGTAATCTGCAAATTAATATATTGGTTTTTCAAAATACTAGAAATAGTTCCACCTGAAGACCCAACTTTACCACTCCTGAGCACATACTCAAAAGTGATCCACCATATCACAGAGATATGTACTCCAGAATATTCAACTGGAATCAACTCAGATGTTCCTCAAGGTAAGAAGGAATACAGGAAATGTGGTTCATTACACAGCAAACTACTATTGAGGCATTAAAAATAAGGGCATCATCAGTTTTGCAGGCATATAGATTAAATTAGAAAGTATCCTGAATGAGGTAACCCAGACCCAGAATCACATTCATGGTTTGTACTCACCGATAAGTGGAAGTTAGTCAAAATGTACAGGATACCCATGATACAACCCTCAGACCCAAAAAAGCTTAACAAAGAATGAAAGCCCAAGTGAGAATGCCTGAATCCCACTTATAAGGGGAAACAAAATTGTCATGAGAGGCAGATGGAGGGAGGAAACCTGGATTAGAGAGAAGAAGAAAAGGGGAGCCGAATGGAGGGGGTGGCAGGATCAGATATGGAGAGAGATAAGACAGAGGCCTGTAAGGTCAGAATAAAATATGCAGCTGTTGGGGTGGGTGGTGGGTGGCATTTATAGGAAGTTCCAGAGACCTGAGACTAGGGAGACTCCCAGTACTCATTGTAGGTTACCTTAGCAGAAATGCTCACCAGTGGTTATATGGAGCTTGAAGCTATCACCTCTAATAGCCACACAGGACTTCCGTGGAAGATGGGGACACCAACTCACGTACAAAATTTTTGACATAAAATTGCTCCAATATAAAAGAAGCACAGGGACAAAAGTGATGCAGAGTCTGAACAAATGTCTGGCCAGTGACCAGCCCACATGGGATCTATCCCAAGGGCAAGAACCAATCCTGACATCATTACTGATAGTATGTTGTGCTTGAAGTCAAGAGGCTAGTATGGCTGTTCTCTGAGAGGCTCTGTACAGCAGCTGATTGACACTGATGTAGGTACCCACAGTCAAGCATGAGCTGAAGAGTAGGGGGAAGGACTGAAGAAACTGAAAGAGACAGTAACCTCACAGAAAGAACAATGGCGTCAACTAACCTAGAGAGCTGGCAGTGCCTAAAAACTGAGCCACCGCCCAATAAAGCAGAAAGGGGCTGTGCTGAGGCCATAAACACCAGAGGATTGTTTGGACTCAGTGTGAGAGGATGTGTTTAATCCTGTAGAGAGTTAATGCCCCAGGATGGAAGATACACAGTAGGGGAACCCTTTAAGAGGTGAAGTGGAGGTGAGGTGGGGAAAGAACTCAGGGAGGAAGAACCAGGAGATAGGGCAGCATTTAGGATGTAAATTAAGGAAACAATTTACAAAAGAAGAAAAATTAGGAAATTCAAATGTATTTTTTGAATTATTTGAACATTGTTTAATTAACAGATAGGACTAGACATAAAGTCTACTGGATCTGGCATTAACACATTTGATGCTTGGTGGTGTGACATTGGAAAAGCATTGAACTCTATGTTTAAAATGTTGTTATTTAAGGCACGTGTCGGTGAAAGGAACTGAAGTAGAAATTCACATTAAGTAAATATAATAAAAATAAAATTAAAATATTTAACAACCTTTTATGTTTCCAGATGTCTAATGAATTCCATACATTTGAAATCTAGATGTTTCTTTGTGTAGTTTTAATGCAAGGTGCTTTACATTTTTGTTATTCAAAAAGTAGTTGTTTCACTTTCATGCAAAATAATCACATGGTGTATATTTTAAAAGATAAACTCACAAACAATACATTTTTTCCCTGTGTTGAGCTGTCAGCAAGAAGGAAAATTTAGTAAACTGCATGTCACTATTGGCCATTGATAGCCAGTGATTTGCTCAGAATCCAAAGGCTAAACCAAACCTCATGCTGCTGTATGTCAGATACAATTGGTCCACAGTCAAAGTTTTACAGCTCAGACAGGGCACACTTTATCCTTCAGGCTGCTACTTAAGATAGCCATGACCCTGAGGAGAACCAGTCAACAAAACCGACAGACAAGAGGATGTGATTTGTATGCAATCCTGAACCAGCTCACATCACCTCTGACCTATTGGTCATGCTGCAAATGACAGCAGGGTGTATGCACCTGATCAGACAGAATATTCTCATTATAAATCTGGAGAAGAGGGAGAGAGTCCTCTGTATTTATTCAGTATCCAGAAGCCATCTACTTAAGAAACGAAAGGAAAAAAAAATGTTAACCCAATAAGAAAAATGAACGACATTAAAGTAGTTCATAAAATTTTCAACCAAGTCTTTATCCTGATAAATTCAGATGAACGTGAAAGGATTACACAAAGGAAAGTTTGCTAAATGGAGAATCAGTTTCTTTAATCAAAATCCTATCTAAATAAAAGTAACCCGAAATCAGTAATCTTTGCAGATCTTTATTAGGAGTGCAGCTCTACATAGATTATTTCAGAAAATTTGCTGAAGAATAAGCCTGAAATGAGGTAAAACCTTAGAAATATTTTTGTTTCTAAGTTTTAGAGCTAGCAAAAACTTTCACATTTTAGGAATGATATACATTTATAAAATCACCTGTACTGATATGAAATGACTGTGCAGTACACAGGCCAGATTGTCTAGTCTCTTTACTTTTAGAAATAGAGGAAAGGATCTTGGACTTATATCATCAGAAGGAACTTTGCCTTAGGTTAGAAGAAAAGCAGGGGTAAGGTCTCTAGGTCTCCTTGAGAATTTTGATTCTTAATGCCTAAACTTGACAAAGATTCATCACACAAAATTTCTTACAGAATCATACAGAATACATGTAGATTGTTTTACTGTAGAAATTATAATGATTATATTTTTTAAAAGTTCATCATCAATACAGATGGTCTTTAAATATATATTCGCTGTTCTTCTGAAGCACTTGAGTAATTAGTATGCACATTTCTACATATTTATTATATACTACACATACATGTAGAAATGTATTCTATAGAATGCATACACGTATACCCTCTGTATATATGCATGCCTTTAACTCTGTCTCTATGCAACAAGGTAATTAGTAAAATCACAGAGTCAGGATCTTTAGGGAACTTAAATGTAACACCAGTTAAAACTGTAAAGTTTATGTCTCATTAGCAGCATTTAATAGAAGTGCTGAGTAATTCAAGTTTTTGTTCTTTCTTTTTTTTCTTTCAAAGATTGTCATTTCCCTCTTAAGCAGTATGTTCACAGTTGGACAGTGTTTTATATGCTTTCACACACTATACATATAGTTTTACTTGAAAAAGTTGAAGGTATGTGAGGGATCAGCTGATATACCTTGGCATTATTATATTTTTTAGTCATTGTAAGTGGAAATTGTTCTCCTTTATTTAAAAATTAGGGTGAGAGTTGAAGAGAAGGCTCAGCACCTAAACATGCTTGCTCAGCAGTTATGACGGCAGGAATTTCTGTACTAGCACCCACTTAACAGGACAGATGTTTCATGACTGTTTTAAATCCAGCTCCAAATAATACAATGGCTTCTTCTGAGCACACATAAGCACACACCACACACATATATGAATGTACACTTGTCTTTTACACATCAACATTAAGAACAGTAAGAGAAAATAGCATTCAGCTCAGCTCCTTAAGCTTTGTGTTTATATTAAGTTCTATTTTTGTTATTAAGACATTGAGCTGAAGAAAGTTTATGAAGATCAAAAAAGAATACTTAAGTGAGAACATGATTTAACATTTAAAATTACTTCAATGTCATGAGTCATTTTTATTTAATTAGAAGTATAACATTAATTAGGCACACCTCATATAATTGACATATGTCTTAAATATACTATTTGAGGAATTATTTATAAATTTAAAATACTTCTGAATATGAATTATGTTACTTATTTTTAAACTTCAACTTGGTAGTATAAAATGTTGAACACTAATAAAACCTGTTATATGATCTATATGACAGAGTATGATATTAAGTAACATTAAATGGAATAAGGAAATAATGCCATGCCTTCAGGTACAGAATTGATATATTTAGGGTATAAAATATAGATACATAGTTTAATATTAATTTCATATGAACAATAAATTTTAGTGTAAGGAAAATATTTTATAAGATTAAACTCTAAATGGCTGTCCTGCAGGTTTATCTGCCAACGGTTATTCAGAATTACTAGTAAATACTCTAAAATCTTCATTCTCTTCTTTAAGTGTATTTCTTTTAAAATTCCTCTTTCAATACTCCCATTGTTATTTTATCTTAATTTTTTCTTATATGGGTATTCCAATAAGTAATATCAAAGCCTTTAGTAAAAATAGAAATAATATAATTTTAAAAAATTGAAAGATTTTTATCAACATCAAACCATCCTTTCTTCTTACCAATCATGTAGTTGCTAAATTCCACAGAACATAAATTGGTGACAGGAACTTCTGGGATGAGCCAAGATTGAAGGTGGCTCTGAGAGTCAAAAGCAAGAGCACTAGGTTAAGGTTCTGAGTCATGTGCTCTGGCTCTGCAGTGGAATATAAGTAGTGTGAGAGGACATGGCTGAGCTCCCACATAATGTGGCAGTGAGTGTAATATTAATTCACTCACCTTTGAGAGTTGTCACTTTTTAAATTTTACCTAAATAATCTCATGTTCCCTTTCCTTTGCCTATTATTTTATTTCTAAATAACTAATCTAAGCAATTGATTTGTTTTCCTGATGTTTATAATAATTGCAGTCATCTCTGTTTCTTGACTGGATATTTGTCTATACTGGGTTATGATGGAAAGATTTAATAATACCAATAACTTCCTAAGCCATATTTGATACTATGTCTTTGAAAAGCAATGGAAACCTATAACATAAAAGGCATGACTCTTTTGAACCACAGAAGTCTTTTAGCATGAGAGTTTGGGGAAGCCTGGTATAATCTCCAGTTACTTCTGTGGTAAATGAAACTGAATCCACTTGAAGAAAATATTCGCCTACATGGAGAATTGGAAGATAAGCACTGGTGATCAAATTTTGTGTCATTGCCAACCACGCAACAGCTCAAACAGACCATCAGTAATAGTAGCACACATAGGAAGAGACAAAGGCAACAGATATTATTCACAAGGAAGAAGAATCTCCCTTGAGGTCTTGTGATTTGAAGAAAACACATTGACAGGCATCTGTACAGTATTATATATTTTGAGTCTAGTTGGTGTAGTTTACTTCTTTTTCCAAATGTCCCAAAACTTAAGTACTTCAAAATGATAAATGCATTTGTTAACATTGTTGTGCTATATATCATTGTCTTATCGCAAAACATTATTTCTTATTCCTAACTACAATTTCTATTTTTAAACTCTGGACTGTATGCACTTTAACTTTGTCCCACATGAGAAGATTGCAAATGTATATGGGTTTCTCATTAATACTGTAGATTCTAGAGGATAGTCATAATCATCATCCTCATTAATATCATTATCATCATCATCATTACTGTAAAGGAATCTCAGTTTCAGGAGTTGTAGATGACTCAGTGTTTAAGAACACTTGCTGCTCTGGAAGAAGACTGGAGCTGACTCCTGGTACCGCCTAAGACAGCTTAAAACTATCTAAAATTTCAGATCTGGTTTGGGGGAGGAATCTGACATCCTCTGGCAAATGTGGATACTAGGTACATGTATAGTGCACACACATGCAATGTAGACAAGAATTCATACACATAAAATAAATAGTTTTAAAGAATGGAATTTCAATTCTACTGTCTTTTATATGATTGTTAGACTGACTATGATTGATGTAACCTTGCCCACTTCTATATGTGACAGTTAGACATAAGGTCTCTAATTTTCTCAAAGAGTACCATCTAAAAAATTATTTAAAAAATTGGATATTATCTACGAAAATATGTTCATAGTTGGACCAGTCAGGGATATTGATTTTACTGTATAAAATGTTTGACTAAATTCATACCAGTATGGATCAATTTTTTTCAAAATTATCTTAGGTCAAAGCAATATGTTTTTTATTTTTTCAAAATAACCCCACTAAAATGAATCTGTAATATCAAATGGTTAAGTTCACACAATAAGGAAGATTTGTAAATAATCTAATTTGGAATAAAGCTTTTTTCAAATTTCAAAAAACTAATCACTAGTTAAGTATTTCATTTAATCCTTAAATCTTTATAAAATTTAAATCTTTAAAATTGAAATGCAAAACAAACTGTTACTAAGAAGAAAAAGGAGAAAGAGCAGGAGGAGAAGGAGGAAGAAAAGGAGGAGGAGGATGAGGAAGAGGAGGAGGAGCAGAATAAGAATAAAAATAAGAAGAAGAAGAAGAAGAAGAAGAAGAAGAAGAAGAAGAAGAAGAAGAAGAAGAGGAAGAGGAAGAGGAAGAGGAAGAGGAAGAGGAAGAGGAAGAGGAAGAGGAAGAAGAAGAGGAAGAGAAGGAAGAGGAAGAGGAGGAGAAGGAGGAGAAGGAAGAAGAAGAAGAAGAAGAAGAAGAAGAAGAAGAAGAAGAAGAAGAAGAGGAAGAGGAAGAGGAAGAGGAAGAGGAAGAGGAAGAGGAAGAGGAAGAGGAAGAGGAAGAGGAAGAGGAAGAGAAGGAAGAGGAAGAGGAGGAGAAGGAGGAGAAGGAAGAAGAAGAAGAAGAAGAAGAAGAAGAAGAAGAAGAAGAAGAAGAAGAAGAAGAAGAAGAAGAAGAAGAAGTAGAAGAAGAAGAAGAAGAAGAGCAAGAAGAAATAATATTCATTCTTGTAGAGATATTCATCTGTGTGATTCAATGCCTAGTTCAGGGCCATGTGATTTATAGGTACTTAGCATTAATTATAAATACAAAACTTAGCATTTATAACTAAACAATATAAACTAAACAGTATATAAATAAAGAAATAGTACATTTGATATAATAGATAATTTTATAAGAATAGTGACAATGAATTTAAAATTTCATAGTGTCAAAACATGATGAAGAAGACATCTAACAGGGAGAAAATAAAAACTTTCCAAAACAGTATATTCATCTCTACCTTTGATTGTTGTAACTTTCTACCTTAGTATACAATATACTATATAGTTTTTATCATGAAAAATTACAAAGGACTTACATAAGCTTTTTAAACTTTAAAATTATACATGCATATATATTACAAATATTATATACATTATATATTAAATACAATTAAATAATATAATAAATTAAATATATTATTGTTTATATATGAAAATACTCACTATAATAAATATAAAAAAGGTAAATTAATAAATATTAAATTAAAACAGAATACATGCAAGTAGATTATTAATAAGAATTTTATAAAACTATCTAAAAATGCAGACAATAACACCTACATTAGCTTTTATGTTAAGAACAAGACAATGTAAACACATTTAACACCATACTAGGCAGACTTCTATGTTTTATTTTGTTGTGATTTGTTTCCGTGATGACTGTGACAAAATCTTTTTCTCTTTGATTTCTTACAAAGAATATGAGTGTTAAATGAAAGCCTACTTTTCATTTTTTTGTAAAATACAGCTTTTTAAATATTTTAAAATATTTTTTCATGTATTACATCCTACTGAAGTTTCCCTTCCCGCCTCTCTTCCATGTTTTAGTCATTTCCCACCCATTCCCCCCTCCATTTCTTTTTGAACAAGACAAACATCACAGTTATATTAAACAAATACAGCATGTCAATTTGCAATAAGACTTGGCACCAGACTGATTTCCAGAGGGGTTGTACCAGTTTACAACCCCACCAACAGTGGAGGAATGTTCCTTTTTCTCCGGATCCATGCCAGGATCTGACATCATCTGAGTTTTTGATCTTAGCCATTCTAACTGGTGTGAGGTGGAATCTTAGGGTTGTTTTGATTTGCATTTCCCTGATGCTGAGCACTTCCTTAGGTGCTTCTGAGCCATTCGATATTCCTTGATTGATAATTCTTTGTTTAGCTCTATACCTCATTTTTAAATAGGTTTGTTTGATCCTCTGCAGTCTAACTTCTTGAGTTTTTGTGTATATTGGATATTAGAACTCTATCAGATATTGGATTGGCAATGATCTTTTCCCAATTTGTTGGCTGCTGTTTTGTTTTCTTGACAGTATCCTTAGTCTTACAGAAACTCTGCTATCTCATTAAGTCCCATTTAGTAATTCTTGATCTTAGAGCACAAGCCATTGGTGTTCTGTTCAGGAAAATTTTCCCTGTGCCTATGTGTTCTAAGGTTTTCCCTACTTTCTCATCTAATAGTTTCAGTGTATCTGGTTTAATGTGGAGATCTTTGATCCACTTACACTTGAGCTTTGTACAAGGAGATAAGAAAGGGTCTATTTTCATTCTTTTGCATGCTGAGTGCCAGTTGGACCAGCACCATTTGTTGAATAGGCTATCCTATTCAACAAATATACAGTAAGAACTTTATGTGAGTACTGTATATACTAATTCCCCTCTTCATTTACTCTTTCCAATTCTCTTGAGTATTACCCAGTCAGTCTTAAGTTCATAGTTCCTTATTATATAGTTATTATTGTCAGTGAAACATACTCGTACACAGTACACATACATTTATAAACACAATCTGATGAGTTCCTTTAGGGTGTGTGTGTGTTAAAGAATGACAACTTGAGGTTAGATAACTTATGAAACACTCATCATTGAAAGATGTCTGATCATTGAAAGAGTCTGGTTGTCTCTTTCTCAGACGGGATTCATTTCCTGTGGCTATTCATTAAGGGATACGCCCACATACACAAATTAATGCAGGTATGCCAACTGTTCTTGTCTATTTTATGCCCTATTTAAGCAAGTATAATTGTAAAGATTTTTGGATGTGGCCTCCCTGTCATTTCCATAAGATACAAATTACAGCAGATGTTCTAGTCCTTTGACTCTTAAGATATTTCCCTTGTCTTTGTAATATTACCTGAGTCTTAGATAAAGGATGTGTGTTATAGAGTAACATTTAAGGAGAGAATATTCCCAGAGCCCTGCTCCCACACCCTTGCCCATCAGTTCCCAAAACTGCACTCCCAAAAGTGGTAAACTGCATCTAATCTCCTGGTACTACATTTTCTTGCCTACAACTCTGCCTGCATTTCTAGAGGCCTGCCAATATCAGGAACACTGAGATGGCTAAAGGCCAGCTTAAGAACATCATCATCCAGAGCCAGGAAAACATGGCACCATTAGAACCTATCTATCTAGGATAGGTAGACAGCTACAGCAACTCCTGCATATACTAATTCAACTAAAGCACAAGAAAAAGACCTTAAATTTAATCTTATGAAGATGATAGATGCTTTTTTTTGAACAACTTTATTTTAAAAAACAAAGATAAATGTACTAATTTTAAGCATTTTTACATAAAAGTATACGAACACATTTTTGTCAGTGTTTGGTTTGTTTTTTTAAGGTTTGATAGTGTGCATTAAGATCTTACTAGTTACAATGAGCATAAAGTACATATAAAACAGGATGTAACCTGGAATTAGTCAAAGTTTTCTTGGTGTGTAAGGATTAAGCATAATGGTCTTTTATTTTATTTTTTTCTCTTTTCTTTTCTTTTCCTTTTCTTGAACTTCATATAGTCTGTGAGTTGTTTCTGGGGTATTCAGAGCTTTCTGGGGTTAGTATCCAATTATCAGTGACTGCATATTATGTCTGTTCTTTTGTGACTGGGTTATCTGACTCAGGATGATATTCTCTATATACATCCATTTTCTTAAGAATTTCATTAAGTCATTATTTCTTATACCTGAGTAGTACTCCATTGTGTAAATGTACCACAATTTTTGTATCCATTCATCTACTGAAGGACATCTGGATTCTTTCCAGCTTCTGGCTATTATAAATAGAGCTGCTATAAACATTGTGGTGCATGTGCCTTTGTTGTATGTTGGAGTGGACATTTTCAAAGAAAATTAATATCAATCCTCCTCAAACCCCTAAACAAAATAGAAGTAGATGAAATACTGTCAAACTCATTCCATGAAGCCACAGCCACCCAGATACCTAAACAATGCAAAGAGTCGACAAAAAAGGGAATTTCAGACCAATTTCTCTCATGAGCATCAATTCAAAAATACTCAACAAAGTACACACTAACCAAATGTGAGAACATTCCAAAAACATTATTCATCATTGTCAAGTAGGCTTCATCACAAGGGTGCAGAGAGGATGATGGTTCAATGAATGACAGTTCATCATATAAATAAAATGGAAAAAATTCACATGATCATCTCACTCAAACCTGAAAAAGCCTTTAACAAAATATCTCACTTCTTCATGCTAAAAGTCTTGGGGGTGATCAAGAATACAAGGCATATAATTAAACATAATAAAAGCAATACACAGCAAACCAATAGCCAACAACAAATTAAATAGAGAGTAACTTAAATCAATTTCACTAAATTCAGGTACAACACAAGGCTTCCCACTCTTTTTTAATCTATTCAATATAGTACTTGAAATTTTAAGTAGAGCAACAAGGCATCTGAAACAGATCGAGGAGATACAAATTGGAAAGAAAAATATCAAATATCAAAGTGTCACCATTCACAGAAAAAATAACAGTACACATAAGTGATACCCAAAATTGTACTGGAGAATTTTTACAGCTAATAAATTCTTTCAGCAAAGTGGCTGGATACAAAGTTAACTCAAAGAAATCAGTAGTCACCTTTTATATAAAAGATAAATGGGATAATGATAGCAAATGACCCTAAAAATTTTGACCCCAAATTTGTCTTGTCTGCAAGCAATGCAGAAACAAAGATGAATCAGAACTGAGATAATGGACATCCAGTTGCTAGACTAAACCCATCCCATGGGCAAACACCAATTCCTGACACTATTAATGCTTACAGATAATAGTCTAGTTAACTGGCTTCCGAGAACCTCCACCCAGAAGCTTACTGAAACAGACTCAGAGACCCACAGCTAAACATTGGACGGACATCAGGTACTCCTATGGAAAAGATGGGGGATGAATTGAGAGCCGCAAGGAAATAGGAACTCCACAGAGACACCAATAGAGTTAACTAACTTGTGTGTTCCCAGAGACTGAATGACCAACTAAACATAGCTATGGGGTAAATAGATAAACAGAGAATTCTCAATAGATGAATCTCAAATGGAAAAGAATCACTTAAAAATGTTCAACATACTTAATCATTATGAAAATGCAAATCAAAATGATTCTGAGATTCCATCTTATACCTGCCAGAGTGGCTAAGATAAAAAAACTCAAGGTACAGCCCATTCTTTCAAGTGGTAAGGGGAACACTCCTTGATGAGAGTGTAAACTAGTACAACCACTCTGAAAATAAATTTGGTTGTTTCTAAGAAAATTGGAAATATTTCTACCTCACCACCCATTTATACAACTCTTTGGCATATACCCAAAGATACTGTACCCTACCTAATGGACATTTATTCAATGAACATGGGGAGGGGATCAAGAGGGATTAAGTGTGGAGATGACAGAGGGAAAAATAACTTGGAAGAAGAACTGATACTGGTGGGTGCATCTCTGAAATGAGCTAGAAATCTAAGACAAGGGAAACTCCCAGGAACCAAGGAAAGTGATTGTATTGAAGACTCATAGCAAATACACGACATAGAATTTGAACCTGCTATCTCCTGTAACCAGGCAAGATGGAGAGATGGGAACACTAATCCACCCACAAATCCTTCGATCCTAAATTTGTCCCACCAACAAGATATGCAGGAATAGAAATAGAACAGAAATTGAGAGAATGGTCAACCACTGACTTGCCCAACTTGAGACTCATCCCATTAAAGAGACCCAATCCCTGACATTATTAATGATATTTTCATATACTTGCAGACATGAACCTAGTATAACTGTCGTCAGAGAGGCTTCACAAGCAGCTAATGGGAACAGATGCAGAGATCACAGCCAATCATTAGATGGGGCCTGGGAAATATTGTTGAAGGACAGATGGGGCCAGAGAGGCCAAGGGCACCACAAAAAAAAAGAGTCAACTAAATTGGGCCCAGAGTAGGGAGGAAAAAGTGAGACTGGCATGTAAAATAAATAAATATTAATAACTAGAATAATACAAATTTTACATATAAATGTATTGAGATCATTGGGATGTAGCTCAATAATTCTTTCTTTTGGATTATTTCATTTCTTTCTTTTGGGACCATGAGAATCGTAATAGTCTGAAGGCCTATCCTCAGATGGCACCCTCTTCTCTCTCCCTTGTCTCACTACAGTAAATCTCTGTAGAATGAAACTTGACTCTTTAAAAGATGCTACAAGCCCTTTGAATTTCAGCTGGAGTTACAGGAGTGTGGTAATTAAGACAATTGCAAGCAATTAAAATAAATAAAAGCAACCCTGGAGTCACTTTCTGGTACAATGGCAGCTACAGGGATGGTTTGTAGTCTTTGTAAAACTGTGCTTTAGGGTTTAAGGTTTCCTCATTCTCTTTGATTCTTCTGAAACGAGTGAATGCACATGTAAACAAAACATCTACCAGAATTTTTATGTAAATAAAAATATAGCATTTGGAGAAAGTAAAGAGCAGCTGATAAAGGAGAACCAGTTATGTGGGGCTTTGTGAACAAGGGAGGGAAGGATTTCTTTGTGCCACAACAAAACATATCCCTGATTTTGAAAGAAAGGAGACAGAAGGCTAGCATTTGCTGAAAGCTGGGCTGCTTGTAACTGACCCAGTTGAGGAAATGCTGGTTCTGTCTCTAGTTAGCTATACAACGTGTATCCTGCTACTATGCAGGGTACCCGAATCTCCTTTCCTGCCGAAAGAAGGCTCAGTTCCTTTAGAAAACATATGGAAAATCAATACCCACCAGCAAAACTATGTTTGAAGTCCTTCCCACTGAGTTCTGTTATTATTAAAATAGGAAGATACTCAAATAAACAAATTGTGCCTTTAATGTGTTCTTGGCTTTTGTTCTAATGCTTCTGCTTGTTAACCAGAGGGACATTCTTCCCCACTACCTCTCTGATTAGTGATTAGTTCTTTAAATTCATACATGAAATATTCCCCAAAGAGACAGACATTTTAAAGAATGAATAAAATTAGGGCCACTTGAGCAAAAATGTATCAGTCCCCTTCTGGATCTGTCAGCCTCTCACCAATATGTCTTAATGGTGTATTACCTTACCTATGACAAGTCACACCCATATTAAACCCTGATCACTTACATATAAGGAGAAGCAGTCTATTAAATATGTACAAGAATAAAGGCAGTAACAGCAAGTCATGCATGTTAATGGATTACTAGCAGGTCAGAGTAGTAAAGATAATCACCATCTTGATTATTTTTATATAAAATCTCAATCTGAATGAAAATCATAAGCATATTACACCTTTCTTATATTTCTGCTTTGTTATTTTGTGCACATTTGTGAGATTTCAGATATCTGAAATGACAGGCTTCTGTCAGAATTGTCAGCTACTTGGTTGAAAACACTAGCCATATGTTTAAGGCTGGTTCTTCTCATTCCAGTAATATAAGATACTCGTGATACAAAAGTTAAACAAAATTGCAGAAATATTTTAATATTTTAAGCTTAGAAAATATCTTTATAGAATGACATCTTCATAATATTTATTTTGCAACTCTACTTCACTGCTTTTTTTTCCCCTGTAGTTAGGAACAAGAAAACATGGAACTTTTGCTATGACTTAAAAGTTTAAAAAAAAACCAACAAACATTTTGGCACACACAAAAAAAGCTGTCGTTCATCACAAATAGATTAATTAAAAATGTTAGTGAAAACTCACAGCTAAAAAGAGTTGTTTTCCCCAAAGTGGAAACAATAGAATTAAAGCAATCCCACCAAGGGCCATTACACTCAGAAGCAAGTTAGAGACAGTTATTACTTGGTTCACACAAAAGATGTGAATATTTCAAAATTGTGACCTGCTTCGCCTCCAGTGTGATTGCTGCCTGTGCTTTTTGAGGTGGGGGAAAATCCTATAGTAACGTTTAGTGTGAATCCCTGGTCCTGCTGTAACTCAGTTAATAGAAAAGGCATTCTGCTTTCTAAACAACACACCTGCAGTCCAATGCTCCTGGGAATCGCTCAATTCATTGGTAAACACTGCCACATACATCAAAAGTTTCCACTTTTCCCGGCTCTTTTTAACGCCATGGTCCCTCCCCTCTCCCCAGGCTCCTTGCAGCTATCTAGGGAATCTTTCACTTTTTGTCCTTTCCCGACCCTTCTGGACCACATTTTCTCTTCTTATTCAGGCCATCTGCTCTCGAGGAAGGTAAAACTTCTGTTAGGAAAACAATCAGTGTCCCTAGCAATTAATTGCTTTTGTAAAACACCCTTTCAGCCACTGCCTAGGAAGACAGACATTGTGCAACCAAGATTCAAAGTATGACAGTAGTTTAAAAATAGTTTGCAATTGATACATTTCTGGCCACAGCCTCCCCCATCCGCTGTGCTAGTGGTACAATCTTCTTGTTCCCAACAGAAGTCTTTCTAAATGCCTGCTCAAGCCTCACCGAGCAGCTGTGAGTTAGGTCATTTTCCCAGGAGTTTTACATGTGGAAAACTGGGCATTAGTAAGGCCTCAAAAAGGACACCATCTGGCCCTAGTGAAAAAAGGGATCATGACACTTCCTGTGGTACCAACAGACCCTGATGAACCAGAAAGGAATTCAGCCCCGGACTGTGATCCAATAGAGCCCGGCCTCACAATCACCTCCGTGACAGCCAACTCCATTCATCTTAGCAGTTATCTCATAGGACAATGGACTTTTGTGCCATGCTGTTTACTGAAGGCGGAGTAAAATCCATTTTGATTTTTGTGTTTAGTCTCAGCGCCCGTCCTCTTTCCCGGAACACACACCATATCAGGAGTGAGGGGGCTGCACAAAGAATGCTTCTTTCAGCTCTCTTTCAAACTTTTTTTGTCCCTCTCAGTGTACATGGGACACAAAAATAAAACGCTAGACTCTTCAGAGACATTTTTTCCTGACGTTTTCCTGACATGAATAGCCGTCGGTCGTTCTTACTTTCGACAAGCATATGTATATATCAAACTATATATATATATATTTTTTTAACTACTGAGACCAACCACGTTCTTTATCTGTTTGGTCATGGAGGATAAAGACTGGCATTTAAATTGATAGAAAAGTTTTCAGAGACCTTCTCTAGATTCCTAAGTCTTTCAGTATGTTTGAAAGTTCTGAAAAGAAACAAAACCAAAAAAAAAAAAAAAAAAAAAAACCAAAAACAATCAAACAAATAAAAACCAGAGAAAAGTCTAATTACCTCCCACCTGCCCCAATACCAGAATTACATAACAAAAGCCACAGGGAATTTGATGTTGTTTCATCTCATACTGTTTTTATCGGTCTCTCTCCCTCCCTCCCTTTCTTCCTACATTTTTTTGTTTCTTATATTAAAATATGAAAATTGAAAAGTCGGGTCCAAAAACAATCTTTAATTCTTACTTTTACTCTTTTCTTTGATCAAACAAACCCTACACACTCAAGTAACGTGTCATCTCTGTGTGTATGTGTGTGTCTGTGTGTGTGTTATGTGTATGTGCTTTGTACATATAAAATATCACTCGCAGTAGATGACTGAAAGCTGAGACTCTATCTCTTGAGTCATTGTCACCGAGATAAACAGGAGATCTAGGAGGTTTATCTCTGCCATTTGTAGGTGTTAGGGTTGACTGAAGGAACAGAAGGACACCTCAGGGCTTCTGGCAATTCTAAGTGCATTCATCTTCATCATCCCCTCTCCATCTTTTCTATGGCTTGCTAATAATTTTTTGTATTCTTTAGCTTGCTAAACCTCACTTTGCCTGCCGATGGAGACATCATCTGTGTACAACTGTGAACCCTTCCCTCTCTCTTGGAACGGCCAAAAGAAAGCCTCATCGCTACACAAAGGGACTCTGGGGTTAAGTAAAGAAGATTATTAAGGTCCATTGTTTTTCCCATTCTACCAATTTAGCTTACAGGGGTGGAGAAAGGCTACTTCTATCAGATACAAATCTCTTGCCTTTATTTTGGAAGAAATTAAAAAATCTAGCAGAGGTTAAGTAGTGTGCACAGGGAGAGTAGAATTTAATGAAAGAAAATATTTCTCTGAGTCTTGACTCTGACAAGAATGAGCAAGTTCTATTGTGGGAAGATGTAGCTGTTTTTCATTTATGAACAAGTATGTCTAAGACCTAATTATACATGTCTTCTTTTCATGTAGATTTGTCACTATTGGTGTGAGTCACAAAGAACTTGTTGAGAAAAGCTCACATCACAACCTTTACCTCCAGCAAATTGTCACTGGTTTCTGTGCTGATTACTAACATATTATGAAGATGAAGGCAAAATTTTAGTGTAGTAGGCTGCCATAAAAATACTGTGAGGAGTGGTTTAATTTTACTTGGTGGGTGGAAGGAAAGGAGGGAGGGAGAAATTAAGTTTTGATTTAAAAATCCAGAAAACAGAGTATGACATAGCTGTTACTTCATTGCATCAATGTTTGCATATTTATAGACAAGAGTTAATCCTAGTATTGATGATGTTTGTTCAAGGGATGCGTACAATAGCTTAAATAAGAAAATTATCAGGACTTCTGAGCTAAGGACCAGTTTTAAGGGACAGAGACACCATGGTCAGATACTAGCTGTAGAGAGCAGGGAGCCTGAAGCTGAGGTTCAGGGAGGGCATGAGATGCAGGTAACTTGGAAGATACATCTGAGATGGTAGAGGTCACTCCCAAGAAGGGAAAATTGTAGACACAAGAAGATGAGTGATTCAGGTCTAGAATGAGGAGGCAAGGCCACCCCATTGATGAACATACGTCTCACTTGTTACCAAAGATAGGCTGAGAGATTCAGACTGTAGCATGCAGAAATATTTAATAATATAAAACACAGATGTATTCTTTGCTAATCCTCTAGATGAGGGTTTCAGAAAATTTTATTTTCCCCCTTTTATACAAACAAACAATTGAAAACCTTATGGGTCATAAGATAATTAATTTTAACTATTATGCCTTCTGACATATTTCTTAGCATAAATGTTGCAACATTAACATATTTGCCCAGTTTTAAATGATTTTTTAAAAGAAATTTAAATGTTATCTAAACAATCCAAGTGACATCTTAGTTGCTGGGAAAGCTGTGGAGTACCGTGTTAGCTGGTGGCATATGCATCTTGGTGTCTCCTACATCCCAAGAGAAGTTGCATTTTGAGGCAACAGGTTCCTAGTAAGAAAATGACAAGTTCCTCCCTTAAGGGTCAGAGAATACTTATGTTGAAATCTCACAATAGTGGTGCTACGTCCTTGAATATTCTAAAGATCATTAATAAGATCAATTTTTGTGTATCATTTAACTAGGTCATTCATGGAATTTAAGAACTGCATTTTAGTAAAAGGACAGGCAAGTTATTGGGGGTGGAGCATGGGGTAGTAAGAAAAAGACCGTCAAATTCCATGTGATCAGCTCAGCTGCAATAATCTCTTTTCTCCTCCTTGACGAAGCCACACATGAGAGCACTCTGGTGTCTTTCATCATTATTTGTCACCCTTTTGTTTGTAGCAACTTATATCCACAGCCATAGAAGCAATTAAAATGAAAAGGAATAAAACAGTATTCTTAGTGAATACACAGAAGCCAGAGCCACCAAGCACCAACCATCTATTGACTGTGGGTGTCTAGTGTCATTAGTGTTCTGTTAACCATTTGTGGGGGAGAAGCAAAGAAATTGTTATATACAGAATGTCGGGATGGCTTAAAAGATAAAATCACTTACTGCTTTGGTAGTGGTTAGGGTGCCTGCAGCAGAATCTTCCTTCATAAAAATGTGGAAGACAGCAAATGACAAGATTCATATTCGGTTGAAAAGATCCAGCTCATCGAATTGTGGTAGAGAAGTAGTCAGAAAGGGAAGTCTATTTAGTGAGAAGTCAGTCTTGTTTCTGTTGAAAAGCTTCCTGAAATGTTGAGATCATTATTTGATTTAGATATCTTTTTCAAACCTCAGTGTGTCACTATCTTGCCAGGGAATGTACATTTAAATTTCTGTTCCTCATAAAGAGCAAACTGAAGAAAAGTAGTAAGCCAGATTCTTTAAGAACACCCAGACAGGGGTTCGGAACTCACCTACTCATGGATTGTGACTTCTATGTTGGCTAAGGTCATGAACTCTATAAAAAAAATGAGAACACAAAAGTAGCTCTTCTTTTCTCTGTATGGAAAATAGTGCTATGTGATTTCTGTCAGAAGCTTTTGGAGTCAATGTGAGATTAAAAGTTTTGAATATCTGCATTTGTTCTTTACTTAGCATGTACATTTTAGAAAATATCCCTGAAAAATTTGGTTGGAACACCAAGAATATACTTTGCAATCATGGTAATACCAACTACATATATATACATACACACACACACACATATATATATATATATATAGAGGAACATTATATATTTCAAAGGACAGTTGACATTTGAAATAGCTGGTTGTTAAAATTCTTAAGAGATAATGATTTAATTAATAATTTGATTAAAAAATTATAGAAAATGTCCCAATATCTGAAGGAAGAAAGCTAGGTTCTAAGAGATAAGAGGAGTACATAAAGGTATATTTGAGATGACAAAAACTATGAAAAAGAAATAACATTATACAGTGTATTCACATATGTGTAGACACATCTAGAACAGTCTTCATGCTTTTGCTAAATAGTTAATGCTCAATAAATATGGGCTGACACCTATCCTGAGAGGAAGCCAGCTACTAAAATTTTGAACAACTTAACCAACTGGCTTGGGTTGATCCTGGTAGTTTTGTCGCTAACTAATGACTGGCACTGTTTCTTTAAAGTGACCCTATTTACTTGGTGTAAATTTTGGCAAAATATGTGACTCTGATGATTGGCAGGGAGCGGCTGGCAATTTGGCTTTAAATTGTTTTTGAATGTCTTCTTGTTTGTGAAGATGTCAGCTGCAAGATTAGTAGAGTAGGGTAGGCGTGAGCCATGGATTCACACTGACCCTCCATCTATTTTCCCTGTGAAAGGGACTGGCCTGTGCATTCTGCATTACAGTGAAATGAGCTGCAATATACTATACCCATGGCTTTCCATGGTTTCCCTTTTAAGGAGTCATATTCCTTAGCAGACTAGTAATGTAAAAGCAACAAAGAACACATACAAGACTATGCTCAACATTTGGAAAATGATAAGATTGAAAACTATATAGATTTTTTAAGGCAAGAAGGAAGCTCTGTCAGATTTAAATCAACAGAAAGCCAAGAAATACATTTACATCCAGAGTACAGTGCCTGGAGATGACCCACAGGTCAAATGTGTAAAAGCCTAATGATTGGATCATAGTGTCATTTGGTTTACTTTGGATTTATGAGAAAGAAAACATTGCTCTGATGTTCAGATGTGTGATCAGAGTTGAGTTTCTTGTTTCATCTTCTAGTTATTGTAAATGTAGGGGGCTCATTGGGCTGCCAACCAAAGACTTCTGAAAGAATTGCTGATATTTTGTCTGTCAGCAAATCCATTTTTAGAAACCAGCACATATTATTATGTGATGGACAAATAAATGGATCAAAAGAATGTAACATTGTAGAAATAAATATATTTATAAAAGTGATGTAACTCAAAATTCCTCATAATATTAGTACTTGTCGAGAAAGTGGAATAATGGTGTTAGCATAGGTCCTTCTTTCAAATGTTTTGATCTTTAATTTCAAATTGCGCAGGAAGAATTGTTTGCTATCTAAATCTTTTTTTAAGATGTAGAACTACTGAAGCTTATTCAGAGCAGATTTCAACATCTGTGGTGTTAGAAGCCCACATAATTCCAATTTAATTCCTAAAGTGTAGAATCTCTTTTCTTCTAGGTTTCTGCAATATTACTCCAAGGCAGATAGATAGGAATTGTTATGTTTTATGGTACTTTATTTTGTTCACAAAGGAATTTTTTAAAATTACCTTGCCAGTGTATGGCTAGTAGCAAAGTGCTCAATAAATGTTTCTTGCATAAAAAATAAAAACTTTGAAACCAAGTGTGTATATTTGAGCCAACAGATCTGGTAAGCTCTGAAGGGTAGAGGAGACAGACCTGCTACTACCTTGTTGCTGGTATCTAGTAACATGCAGTAATGGAATCTGTATTGTTGCAACAGTGATACTAGGTAGGATCTGCACTGCAGTGGTGGTACACAACTAAACTGCATCAATGGTGCACCTCTGTATTGCAGTGATGGTACACACCAGCATTTGTGTTATGCTGATGGTGACTCTTCGGAGAGGTTACAGGTGCTATGAGAAAGAAAGGTCCCCAAAGATAAAGAGGAAGGAAATAAAATAGGAAAAGTTAGAGCATAAAACCAAACTCAGTCCCAAATTGTCCCTTACAATTCCCATTCACTCTTAGTTTCTTTTCATAAAAGGGAAGGCAAGAGGTATAAAAGAGGGAACTTGAGCAAGTAGCACAGTTCACATTGTGAGTGTATCTATGATAAGAATATATAATTTAACATATGGGCTATTGATACATTACTACCCAATTTCTAGACATTAATTCTAGATACTATAATTTTTTTCCTAATCAAACAATAAACTTTTTATTACCTGAAGTAGTTGAAAAGGGACATTGTTCTTTAAAAATACAAAGAAAAAATTTGATATCTGTAATATATAAATATTTTTTACCTTATCAAGTTTTATTTTATTTTTTTCAATTTAGTAACTAGAGTTTATTTTTATTTTTATTTTTTATTTTTTTAAAAAAACTTTATTTTACAAAACAAAGATAAATGTACAGATTTTAAACATTTTTGCTTAAAATTATACATTTTTGTCAGTACTTTTTTCAGATTTTAACATAATTATTACATAAAACTATATGAATATATTTTTTAGTCAGTACTTGATTTTTTTCAAGGTTTGATAGTATGCCTTGAAAACTTAATAGTTACAATGAGCATAAAGTACATGTAAAACAAAATGTAACATGGAAATAGTTAAAGTTTTCTTGTTTTGTAAATTTTTTTTGTTTTGTTTTCTTTATTTCTTGGACTTGATACAGTCTGTGAGTTGTTTCTGGGGGAGTGCAAGCCTCTGGGGTTAGCATCCCACTATCAGTTATCATCCCACTGCATATTATGTCTGTTCTTTTGTGACTGGGTTATCTCACTCAGGATGATATTCTCTAGATGCAGCCATTTTCTTAAGAATTTGGTTAAGTCATTGTTTCTGGTGGCTGAGTAGTATTTCATTGTGTATACGTACCACAAATTTTGTATCCATTCATCTTCTGAAGGACATATGGGTTCCTTCCAGCTTCTGGCTATTATAAATAGAGCCGCTATGAACATTGTGGTGCATATATCTTTGTTGTGTATTAAAGTGTCTCTGGGGTATATGCCCAGAAGTGGAATAGCTGGGTCTTAAGGTAGTACTATATCCAATTTTCTGAGGTATCGCCAGATTGATTTCCAGAGTGGTTGTATTAGCTTGCAACCCCACCAACAGTGGAGAAGTGTTCCTCTTTCTCTGCAGCCTCGCCAGCATCTGCTGTCATCTGAGTTTTGGATCTTGGCCAATCTGACTGGTGTGAGGTGGAATCTCAGGGTTGTTTTCATTTGCATTTCCCTTATGGCTAAAGATGTGGAGCACTTCCTCAGATGTGTCTCGGCCATTCGGTGTTCCTCAGCTGAAAACGTTTTGTTTAGCTCTATATCCCATTTTTTAATAGGGTTATTTGATTCTCTGGTGTCTAGCTTTTTGAGTTCCTTGTACACCTTGGATATTAGGCCTCTATCTGATGTGGTGTTGGTAAAGATCTTTTCCCATTCTGTTGGTTGCCGTTTTGTTTTCTTGAAGATGTCTTTAGCCTTACAGAAACTTTGCAATCTCATTAAGTCACATTTGTTAATCTTTGACCTTAGAGCTTGAGCCATTGGTGTTTTGTTCAGGAAATTTTCTCCTGTGCCTTTGTGTTCTAAGGTTTTCCCTGCTTTCTCATCTAATAGTTTCAGTGTATCTGGTTTACTGTGGAGATCTTTGATCCACTTACACTTGAGCTTTGTACAAGGAGATAAGAAAGGGTCTATTTTCATTCTTTTGCATGCTGAGTGCCAGTTGGACCAGCACCATTTGTTGAATAGGCTGTCCTTTTTCCATTAAATGTTTACTGCTCCTTTGTCAAAAATCAGGTGACCATATACATGAGGGCTCATTTCTGGATCTTCTACTCTATTCCATTGATCCACATGCCTATTTCTGTACCAGTACCATGCAGTTTTCAGCACAATTGCCTTGTAATATAGCTTGAGGTCAGGGATAGTGATTCCCGCAGTTGTTTTTTTGTTGTTGAGGATGGATTTAGCTATTCTAGGTCTTTTGTTATTCCATATGAAATTGCACATTGATCTTTCCAATTCCATGAAGAACTGGGTTGGAATTTTGATGGGGATTGCATTGAATCTGTAGATTGCTTTTGGTAGGATGGCCATTTTTAAGATGTTGATTTTTCCAATCCATGAGCATGGGAGATCTTTCCATTTTCTGAGATCCTCCTCAATTTCTTTCTTTAGAGGTTTGAAGTTCTTGTTATATAGGTTCTTCACTTGCTTAGTTAGAGTCACACCAAGGTATTTCATAGTTTTTGTGACGATTGTGAAGGGTACCTTTTCCCTAATTTCTTTCTCCACATGTTTGTCCTTTGAGTATAGGAAGGGTACTGATTTGTTTGGGTTAATTTTGTATCCAGCCACTTTGCTGAACTTGTTTATCAGCTGTAGGAGTTCTCTGGTGGAATTTTTGGGGTCACTCAAGTACACTATCATGTCATCGGCAAGAGTGATGTTTTTATCTCTTCCTTTCCGATTTATATCCTCTTGATCTCCTTTTGCTGTCTAATTGCTCCAGCCAGGACTTCCAGTACTATGTTGAATAGGTAGGGGGAGAGTGGGCAGCCTTGTCGAGTCCCTAATTTTAGTGGGATTTCTTCAAGTTTCCCATTATTAATTTTGATGTTGGCTGTTGGTTTGCTGTATTTTTCAAAAATACTCAACAAAATCCTTGCAAACCGAATCCAAGAACACATCAAAGTGATCATTCATCATGACCTAGTAGGCTTCATCCCTGGGATGCAAGGATGGTTTAATATAAGGAAATTTATCAATGTAATCCACCATATAAACAAACTCAAAGATCAAAATCACATGGTCATCTCACTAGATGCTGAGAAAGCATTTGTGAAAACCCAACACCCATTCATGTTAAAAGTCCTGGAAAGAATAGGAATCCAAGGTCCTTACTTAATCATAATAAAAGCAATATTTTTATTTTTTTGGTGCTAGATTTCTGACATCTGGAACAACATCCTGTCAGCTTCTAGAAACTTCCCTCCCATAGTGTCTTCAACAACAGCAAATAATTTACACCTACCCAGGACTCATCATGCCTAATATGTCTTAGGGCATCTTTTTTTTTTTCCTCAGGATAATATTCTTTTTCGTTTTTTTTATTTTAAAATTATTGGGAAATTTATTTGGCAGGAGGAAGTTATTTCTAAACCCTGAGAAATTATTACTTTTCCTAATGAACACAATAAATAGGCCTCAAACTCTCAATGTGATACATTTGACAAAGAATAGATCCTGCCATTGAATGTCAATAAAGTGGGCACAGTAAGATTCTGCTAGTAGGGTAACTCTTTGTGGGCTTTAATGATTGGTACCTAATGGGCTGTGATTGGCCCACTTACCCAGAAGCCAAATATATTTTTTCAAGATTTGATGTTTCTCCTGCATCACCAATAGAGGGCGATCATCCTGTTCACACCAGGATGTATTTATCAATGTCCACAGTCACACCTGTGAGTAATAACCTTCTAAAGATTTTAAATTATATACATTCAGCCATATGTATCCAAACAAAATATAAATGAAAAGACTAATTATTGAACTTGAAATTATCTTAAAACTCAAAATAATTAGCACCTTCTCTTTTGTTGTTAAAAAAAATAAAACCCTCTAGTCTCCATCGGCACCCACAGCTAAGGCTGTTTCACAGCCCTCCATATACAAATCCTACCTGGAGAGAGCTGGTCTCTCAAAAGTTCTCTCACTCCTAAGATCACAGGTTCACAGACCCAAAGGAGGGACAAACTATGGTCAGAAACAGCAAGACCAACTAATACTAGTGAGAACCCAAGTGGCAAGACGCAAACCCAAGAACCAAGGCAACAGAAACCAAGGCAACATCAGGACCCAGTTCTCCCACCACAGCAAGTCGTGGAAACTCTAACACACATGGAAAGCAAGATTTGAAGTTGAAATTACACTTCATGATAATGATAGAGGACTTTAAGAAGGGCATGAATGATTCCCTTAAAAAATACAGAAGAACACAGGTAAACAAGTAGAAGCCTTTAAAGAAGAAGTTCCTAACCCAAAATATCCAGGAATTCTGGAACGGAATGAGAAGACCAAACCTAAAGATAATAGGTATAAAACACATCAAAGATTTCCAACAAAGTAAACTTTCCCAACCTAAAGTAGGAGATGCCCATGAACATAGAGGAAGCCTAAAAATCTCCAAATAGATTGGATCAGAAAAGAATGCCAGTGTTTTGAGGTGGAAGTACATGGGTGGGAGAGGAAGCATCCTCATAGATGCAGGGGAGAGGTGTGGAAGGAGGCCCTGGGAAAGGGGTTAATATTTAACACACAACTATATAAGCTATGAAACAAAAAAATACAATTCTAGCTGGTCCACTCTTGTATCTTGTGTCTTTAGGGATGACATAGGGGTCAAAGAAAAATATTCCTTGGTTCACATGTCACTGATAATAAAAGCTCTATAGGTACGAGGATGGAGGCTTCCATGGTACTGTCTGTCAAGAACCTCAGCAATGCCAAGAACACTTTTGAGTTCAGCACTAAGTTGAGTCATTGAATGGAGCACAAAAGAGGAGCTGAGAGTTGATGAGAAGATGGTGTTTACTACCACACTGAGCAGACCCCTGCTAAACTGTCCCATGCTCCTTTCCAATACTATTGAGAGTAGTGTCAAGAGCTGTATTTATTTTACTAATTCTTTGTTATTTTGGAAGGAGTGCATATAAAAATTTGAAAATTTAAGAACGTATTCTATAGGTGAATGAATGGTATATTCCTGATAATGGCTCTAGATATTTGAGAGTGTGTTTTTTATTTATTTATTTATTTATTTTTTTTTTTGAGAGGGGGGAAGGAAGGAACATATTATACTTTAACCAGCATGGGTAAAATGAAAATTCTCGATCTTAGCCTTAGTGTCTTTTCATGTTCACAGTCTTCTCCTGATAGTCAATGTTCTTCTATTGCACCTTTAACTTCAATCCCACCAAACCTGTTGGAGGACTTCACTTTATTTGTAACAAGTGGTGCTGCCAGAAAGGGGGCATGGGACAAGGCCTGTGGAAGAACTGGAGGAGGAGAGGCATGGTGCTGGAAGACCAAAAGGGTAAGAGAAGTGACGGCAGAAGAAACAAAAGGTTAGATGACAGTAAGAGAGAACCAATCTATGTCAAGGCTGGGTCATGTGACAGTCTCACCATCCAGTGTTGTAAAAGGTTTTGCACACAAGTCACAGGCAATTATTCTATTTGAAAAGGGGGGAAATATCAAAGGGATTTTTTTTTCAAGCAGGGCAAGGTTGCACTAATATAGAAATAAAGTGAATATTGGATAATTGAAAATTTCATTCCACTTCCTAATGATTAGTTTTGCATTCCTCTGACTCAGCTCCTATATTGAATCTCAGACCCTGGGATCTAGATTGTCACTCTTGGAATAATCACCAAACTTCAGAATGTGAGCAAGGCATAATCATGTAACAATAGATGGCCCCATACACTTTTTTTTAATTTTTAATTTTATTGTATATTCTCTGTATTTACGTTGCAAATGTTATACCCTTCCCCCCCAAACTCCTTTCCCTCATCCCTCTCATGTTGCTTCCATGAAGGTGCTCCCTTTCCCAATCACCCTCTCCACCTCAGTGCCTTGGCCAATTGATGATGTTCTTCTTCCCATGAGGTTGCAAAACTTTCAGCTCCTTCAGTCCTTTCTTTAGATCTTTCTTTGGGGTCCCCATGTTCAGTCTAATGGTTAGCTGCAAGGATCCTCATCTGTATCTATATGACTCTAGTAAAGTTTCTGAGGAGACATCCATGTCTGGTTCCTGCCAATAAACACTTCTTGGCATCAGCAATAGTGCTTGGGTTGGGTAGCTGCTTATGGGGTAGTTCTCCAGGTGAGGCAGTCTCTGTAGATGTTTTCTTCAATCCCTATTCCTCTATTTTACCTTGTATTTCCTCCCCTGAGTATTTTGTTCTTCTTTTTAAGAAGGACTGAGGCATCCACATTCTGGTCTTCTTTCTTTTTGAGCCTCATAAGTTTCTGTGGATGGTTTCTTGGGTATTCCCAGGTTTGTGGGATAGTATCCATTTATAAATGAGTACATACTATGAGTGCTCTTTTGTGCCTGGGTTACTTCACTCAGGATGATATATAGACAATCAAATAATCCTATTAAAATGGGGTACAGAGTTAAACTAAGACTTCTCAACTGAGGAATATAGAATGGCTAAGAAGCACCTAAAGAAATGCTCAACATCCCTAGTCATCAAGGAAATGCAAATCAAAAGAACACTAAGATCCCACCTCACACTAGTCAGAATGGCTAAGATAAAAAGCTCAGGTGACAGCAGATGATGGCAAGGATGTGGAGAAAGAGGAACACTCCTCCACTGCTGGTGGGGTTGTGAGCTGGTACAACCACTCTGGAAATCAGTCTGCCGGCTCCTCAGAAAATTGGATATTGTACTACCTGAGGACCCAGCTATACCATTCCTGGGCATATACACAAAGGTAGTTCCAACATCTAACAGGGAAATGTGCTCAACCATGTTCATAGCAGCCTTATATATAATAGCCAGAAGCTAGAAAGAACTCAGATGTCCTCCTACAGAAGAATGGATACAGAAATTATGGTACATATACACAGTGGAGTACTACTCATCTAGTTCATGACATTCCTAGGTCCCATACTCTTATACAATGTAAACCATATAGTAAAAGGGTAAACAAAATATTCCTTATACTTTATAGATATACAGAGACAGAGAACATGAAATCGCCAATGCTGCATGTCTATGTTTGGAGGGAAACAATGTAGGATCAATAGCCAACAGGGTGCTGTGGCAGGGTGGCAGGGCAGATACCAGTGAAGAGGAAACATAGAATAGTGTTCAAGAGTCAGAGACAGCAGGAAGTCACATACAGCAAAACTTGGTGACATAACTTGACTTCATAGCAACTGTAAAGGAAGGATGTAGCCTGTGAACCTGGAGGTTTCTCCAAATTTGTCTGTTATTTTTCTGTCTTCCAAAATCACTTATACTATTTTTCAATTCTTTGCCAATGCATAGATAATTGGCAGAAATGACCAACAACAGAATTTTTCTTAAAACACCATGGTTAGGGGTTGCAAGCTTCTGATCATGTCTGTCATGGAGTGCCAGAGTTGGGAAGTGCTCAGGTTACATCAAAATCCCTTCACTCATCTTGCAATCTTCAGTACCCAAAAGTCTCTGAACATTCAAAATCAAAATAACACAAATTAAGCCTGCTGCTAAGAATGACATTTGTAAAACAGCTAACTGCTGAGTTAAAACTCACATTTCTAAATAAGCCAAATAGTTACACTTTTATTATTATAGATAATAATTGATTATTATAGCTAGATTATAGGTAGATTCAAAAATAGAAAGTAATTTGTTTCTTTGTGAATTAGATTAATCAACAATTATTTTTCAATTTTATATATGTAGATAATTTTTTATGCTTATATGTTATGAACCACATATCTGCTCTATGCCAGCAGATATAAAAAGAGGTTGTCAGATCTCCCTGAAGTGGTGCTACAGATAGTTATGAGACATCACGTAGGTGCTGAGATGTGTACTTGTTTCAGAGGAAGAAAATCCAGTGAAATTAACAACTGAACCAGCCCTGCAGTCATTGTACTTTCGTAGTTCAGTGTTATTAATAAAGCCAGGCACACTAAATTTAAATTAATTGTCATAGACTGGACATGGAACTACTTGTCTATCACTGATAGTGGAAGAATAAAGAACAGCTACTAAGCCTTCTGACAGACTAGAAAAGGCATGTACTATGCCATGGTCTGAATATGAAACCTGTTCTATAAGCTGAAGTGTTTGAACATGTAGTTTTCTGTTGTTGGTGCTGTTGGAGAGGCCATGGAACTTACAGGATGGAGGAATTAGTGAAGGACATTATTCTTCAGCTAAACTGAGCATCAGGGTTTTAGCCATATTCTGGTTCTAGACCTGAGCTCTCTACCTTTTGGTCTTCTAAGATATGAGGGACCCAGACACACGTTTCTATAACCACAAATGTTCCCATGCCTTTCTTGACACTATGGACTGCACCCTAGCAAACTGTGAGCGCAAATGAACCATTCCTCTTGTAATAAGCTTCAGTGACAAGAAGTGTAGCTAATACACTCTTGTTGCTGAACATTCAATTCTCAAATTTTAAACAGTGACCAAGGGAAACCACTGAGGGCAGATCATTCACGTAGAACGAGGATTCTTGAAAAGGAGGAGGGAAGAGGGAAAAGAAGATGGGGAGAAACTATGGCTGGAATGTATTAGAAACAAAACAAACAAAGGGACTTCAGACTGAATTTGTGAGAACATATGCACAGGAAAACTCCCAGAGGTAAAGTATCAAGCACAATTGAATATGGACTAGGTACTTATTTCCAGACTCGATACCCCAGCATTTATACATATTTTTTTTTGCTATTATATTTTATTTTTTTTAAACGACTTTATTTTACAAAACGAAGATAAATGTACAAATTTTAAACATTTTTTGCTTAAAATTATACATTTTTGTCAGTACTGTTTTTTCAGACATTGAAATAATTTTTACATAAAACCATGTGAATATATTTTTTTAGTCAGTACTTGATTTTTTTCAAGGGCTTGACAGTATGCATTGAAAACCTACTAGTTGCAATAAGCGTAAAGTACATGCAAAACAAAACGCAACATGGAAATAGTCAAAGTCTTCTTGTTTTGTAAATATATGTATATTTTTTTGTTTTCTTTATTTCGTGGACTTCATACAGTCTGTGAGTTGTTTCTGGGGGAGTACAAGACTCTGGGTTTAGCATCCCACTATCAGTGACTGCATATTATGTCTGTTCTTTTGTGACTGGGTTATCTCACTCAGGATGATATTCTTTAGATGCAGCCATTTTCTTAAGAATTTGGTTAAGTCATTGTTTCTGGCGGCTGAGTATTATTCCATTGTGTATATGTACCACAATTTTTGTATCCATTCATCTTCTAAAGGACATCTGGGTTCCTTCTAGCTTCTGGCTATTATAAATAGAGCCGCTATGAACATTGTGGTGCATATATCTTTGTTGTGTATTAAAGTGTCTCTGGGGTATATGCCCAGAAGTGGAATAGCTGGGTCTTCAGGTAGTACTATATCCAATTTTCTGAGGTATCGCCAGACAGATTTCCAGAGTGGTTGTGTTAGCTTGCAACCCCACCAACAGTGGAGAAGTGTTCCTCTTTCTCTGCAGCCTCACCAGCATCTGCTGTCATCTGAGTTTTGGATCTTGGCCAATTTGACTGGTGTGAGGTGGAATCTCAGGGTTGTTTTGATTTGCATTTCCCTGATGGCTAAGGATGTCAAGCACTTCCTCAGGTGTTTCTCGGCCATTCGGTGTTCCTCAACTGAAAAAGATTTGTTTAGCTCTGTACCCCATTTTTTCATAGGGTTATTTGATTCTCTGGTGTCTAGCTTTTTGAGTTCCTTGTACACCTTGGATATTAGGCCTCTATCTGATGTGGTGTTGGTAAAGATCTTTTCCCATTCTGTTGGTTGCCGTTTTGTTTTCTTGACAATGTCTTTAGCCTTACAGAAACTTTGCAATCTCATTAAGTCCCATTTGTTAATCTTTGACCTTAGAGCTTGAGCCATTGGTGTTTTGTTCAGGAAATTTTCTCCTGTACCTATGTGTTCTAAGGTTTTCCCTACATTCTCATCTAATAGTTTCAGTGTATCTGGTTTAATGTGGAGATCTTTGATCCACTTACACTTGAGCTTTGTACAAGGAGATAAGAAAGGGTCTATTTTCATTCTTTTGCATGCTGAGTGCCAGTTGGACCAGCACCATTTGTTGAACAGGCTGTCCTTTTTCCATTGAATGTTTACTGCTCCTTTGTCAAAAATCAGGTGACCATATACATGAGGGCTCATTTCTGGATCTTCTATTCTATTCCATTGATCCACATGCCTATTTCTGTACCAGTACCATGCAGTTTTCAGCACAATTGCCTTGTAATATAGCTTGAGGTCAGGGATAGTGATTCCCGCAGATGTTTTTTGTTGTTGAGGATGGATTTCGCTATTCTAGGTCTTTTGTTATTCCATATGAAATTGCACATTGATCTTTCCAATTCCATGAAGAACTGGGTTGGAATTTTGATGAGGATTGCATTGAATCTGTAGATTGCTTTTGGTAGGATGGCCATTTTTAAGATGTTGATTTTTCCAATCCATGAGCATGGGAGATCTTTCTATTTTCTGAGATCCTCCTCAATTTCTTTCTTTAGAGGTTTGAAGTTCTTGTCATACAGGTCATTCACTTGCTTAGTTAGAGTCACACCAAGGTATTTCATAGTTTTTTTGACGATTGTGAAGGGTGCCTTTTCCCTAATTTCTTTCTCCACATGTTTGTCCTTTGAGTATAGGAAGGCTACTGATTTGTTCTAGTTAATTTTGTATCCAGCCACTTTGCTGAACTTGTTTATCAGCTGTAAGAGTTCTCTGGTGGAATTTTTGGGGTCACTCAAGTACACTATCATGTCATCGGCAAAGAGTGATGTTTTTATCTCTTCCTTTCCGATTTATATCCCCTTGATCTCCTTTTGCTGTCTAATTGCTCCAGCCAGGACTTCCAGTACTATGTTGAATAGGTAGGGGGAGAGTGGGCACCTTTGTTGAGTCCCTGATTTTAGTGGGATTGCTTCAAGTTTCTCGCCATTAAGTTTGATGTTGGCTGTTGGTTTGCTGTATATTGCTTTTATTATGTTTAAGTATGGGCCTTGGATTCCTGTTCTTTCCAGGACTTTTAACATGAAGGGGTGTTGGATTTTGTCGAATGCTTTCTCAGCGTCTAGTGATATGACCATGTGACTTTGGTCCTTGAGTTTGTTTATATGGTGGATTACGTTGATGGATTTTCTTATGTTAAACCATCCCTGCATCCCAGGGATGAAGCCTACTTGGTCATGATGAATGATCATTTTGATGTGTTCTTGTATTCGGTTTGCGAGGATTTTGTTGACTATTTTTGCATCAATGTTCATAAGTGAGATTGGTCTGAAGTTCTTTTTCCTTGTAGGGTCTTTGTGTGGTTTAGGTACGAGGGTTATTGTAGCCTCAAAAAATGAGTTGGGTAATATTCCATCTGATTCTATCTTTTGGAATAGTTTGGCGAGTATTGGTGTTATATCCTCAATAAAAGTCTGATAAAATTCTGAACTGAACCCGTCTGGACCTGGGCTTTTTTTGGTTAGGAAGCTTTTGATGACTTCTTCTATTTCTTTAGGTGTTATAGGGTTATTTAGATGGTTTACTTGGTCCTGGTTTAACTTTGGGACCTTGTATCTGTCTAGGATTCATCCATTTCCTCCAGATTTTCCAATTTTGTGGAGTATAAGTTTTTGTAGTAGGATCTGATGATTTCTTGAATTTCCTCAGTTTCAGTTGTTATGTCTCCACTTTCCTTTCTAATTTTGGTAATTTGGATACTCTCTCTTTGCCCTCTAGTTTGTCTGGCTAGGGGTTTATCAATCTTGTTGATTTTCTCAAAAAACCAACTCTTTGTTTTGTTGATTTTTTCAATGGTTTTTTTTGTTTCTATTTGGTCTATTTTTGCTTTAATTTTGATTATTACTTGCCGTCTACTCTTTTTGGGTATATCTGCTTCCTTTTGTTCTAGGGCTTTTAGCTGTGCTGTCAGGTTGCTGATATGAGCTCTCTCCAGTTTCTTTGTGGAAGCACTTAGGGCTATGAGTTTTTCTCTCAATACTGCTTTCGTTGCTTCTCATAGGTTTGGGTATGTTGTGTTTTCGTTTTTGTTGAATTCTAGAAAATCCTTAATTTCTTTCTTTATTTCTTCTTTGACCCTGCTATCCTTTAACAGAGCATTGTTTAGTTTCCATGTGTATGTGGGCTTTTTGTTGTCTTTTTTGTTGTTAAAGACCAGCCGTAGACCATGGTGATCTGAGAGGATGCATGGGAGAATTTCAATCTTCTTATATCGATGGAGGCTCGTTCTGTGTCCAATTATGTGGTCAATTTTCGAGAAGGTGCCATGGGGTGGTGAGAAGAAGGTGTATTCTTTTACTTTGGGATAGTATGTTCTGTATATATCTATTAATTCTAGTTGGTTCAAAGTCTCTGCTAGTTTTGCAGTGTCCTTGTTCAGTTTTTTTTCCCTGATCTGTCCATTCGTAAGAGTGGGGTATTAAAGTCTCCCACTATTATTGTGTAGGGTGAAATTTATTTTTTGAACTCTAGTAGGGTTTCTTTTATGAATGTAGGTGATTTTTTATTTGGAGCATATATGTTAAGGATTGAGAGTTCCTCCTGACAGATTTCCCCGGTAATGAGTAAAAAGTGTCCTTCCTTATCTTTTTTGATAACTTTTGCTTAGAAATTTACTTTATTCGATATTAGAATAGCCACTCCAGCTTGCTTCTTGGAGCTGTTTGCTTGGAAGTTATTTTCCCACCCTTTTACTCTGAGATAGTGTTTGTCTTTGTCTCTGAGATGAGTTTCCTGTATGCAGCAAAATGCTGGATTTTGTTTATATCCAGTCTGATAGTCTATGTCTCTTTATTGGGGAGTTGAGATCATTTATGTTAATAGATATCAAAGAATAGTTGTTTCTGTTTCCTGCTACTATTGCTTTTTTGGGTTGAGTTGTGTCTGTCTTTTTTTTCTTTTTTGGTTTTCTTGTTTAGGAGTTTTCTTGTTCTTACTAGGCTGTATTTTCCCTCATTGTATTGGGTTTTCCACCTATAATTCGTTGTAGTGCTGGGTTTGTGGTCAGATATTGTGTGAATTTTGATTTGTCTTGAAATATCTTCATCTCTCCATCGATTGTGATTGATAGTTTTGCTGGGTATAGCAGCTTGGTCTGGCACTTGTGCTCTCTTAATGAGTGCAAGATGTCTGTCCAGACTCTTCTAGCTTTCATAGTCTCTGTTGAGAAATCGGGTGTGAGTCTGATTGGTCTGCCTTTATATGTTACCTGACCTTTTTCCCTTACTGCTTTTAGTATTCTTTCTTTACTTTGGGCGCTTGATGTTTTTACTATTATGTGTCGGGAGGTATTTCTTTTCTGGTCCAACCTATTTGGAGTTCTGAAGGCTTCTTTTATGCTTGTGGTCATCTCATTCTTGAGGGTAGGGAAGTTTTCTTCTATGATTTTGTTGAAGATATTTACTGTGCCCCTTAGTTGATACTCTTCTCCCTCTTCTATTCCTATTATCCTTAGGTTCGGTCTTCTCATTGTGTCTTGGATTTCCTGGGCATTTTGGGTTAGGAGCTTTTTGTTTTTTGCATCTTCTCTGGCTGTTTTGTCTATGTTTGCAATGTTGTCTTCTGCCCCCGAGATTCTCTCTTTGATCTCTTGTAATCTATTGGAAATGCTTGCTTCTGTGACTCCTGATTTCTTTTTTTGGAGTTCTGACTCTAGGGTTATCTCTTTTAGTGTTTTCTTTATTGTGTCAATCTCTGTTTTAATTTCCCTCTTTTATTCCTTTATTTCTTTGGTTCTGTTTTCCTCTAGTTCTTTGAGTTCTTTGAGTGTTTTTCTTTTTTCTTCTTTAAAAGCTTCTGAATCTTCTTGCTTTTTCTCCCTTTCTTGTTTTATTAACTTTATCAGCGTCTTGAGGCCTGATTTTAGGTCTGTGTCTTCTTTATCTGGAGTGTTTGGAGTTCCGATGTTTGCTGTTATGGGAGAGTTGGGCTCTGGTGTTGCTAGATTGTCTTGGTTCCCTTGGGATATACTCTTTCTCTTTCCTCATGCCATTTTGTTGTCAGTGATATATTCTTACCTTTCCCTTGTATCTGGTCTGTATCCCTGGTTCTCCACTGGTTGAGGTGTCAGATGGGTCAATCCCTGTTTTATGCCTCAGAGTCGTCGGGTGTGAGCAGAAGTTCCAACGTTCTGTTTCTGTTTGCTGGTTGAGGCACAGTTGCTCAGCCTCTATGAGCTGCTGCTCTGCCTGGCAGGTAGGCCAGGCTCCGCTCTGCATCCGGAAGTCGCCTCTGGGTGGAAAGAGAAGTTCTAATTTTCTGTTCCCAATCGCTGAATTGGGCAGAGCGGGGCAGGGCGAGTTACGGTGTGCACTTTCCTTGTGCACTCTGCAGAGATCTCTCTGCTCCCCTGCAGTCTTGGTCTCCCACTCACCAGTTGCTCAGCCTCTATGAGCCGCCGTTCTGCCTGGCAGGTGCATTTATGCATATTTAAGATGAACTTTTCAGGTCTAAATAGCAATATGAAGTCCTCATACCCTCAGTGCTCCAAGATGTCCTATAAAGAAAAGCTTTGTACATTAATTAGAACTGTTATTGATTTAGACCAGGGAATAAACCTAGGGTAAAGTGAGGTCTGTATTCTTTCTGAATTGCAGATCAGCTAAGATAGAATATAATGTTTCTGAAAGGGAAATCTTCTAAAATGGAGACCACTCTGTTATAATGTTAGTAGTTGACAAGACTCAGTTAAATAGTCTAGACAAATTTCAATGCTGTCTTCAGGTTGATGATATCATTTTTGCCCTAGTTTCTTCTTTGTTTTCCTGTTCTTAATCAGAGGGAGTAAGTAGCATGTCTCATAATCTCTTTCTGTATGATGGTGAAAAAAATGTGATGACCAGTCTTAAATATGGGAGTAGTGTTGAGGTGACACTTTGAGTGGATGGTCCTATATTCTATGACTTTGTTTGGATACGACAGAGTGGGGAAGAAGAAAAGAATCAGAGATCTGCTGTGGGGCTTCACTCTGCTTCTTGCCCACTCTGTTCTAGCCTGCCCTTTTCTACTGACCCATTGGAATCTGCAGCTGGGTTGCAGCTGATCTATACGCATATTAACGAAGAGCAAAGACCCAGGGAATCACTTTCCTTCCTGAAATCTCAAATAAACCGCTTGCCTTCAATCTGTTTAACGTGATGGGTTCTGATTCTTTCTGTCACACAGTGATATGCAGGAAGCAGAGCCAGTATGCTTTCTGAATTCTCTCTTCTCTCACTTTTTCAGGGCACTGAACAGCTTTGGAAACTTCACTCTTCACATTTTTCATAAGGAGCTAAGTCACTTTTTCTTCTCTTGGTTTCTCTTCTTGTCTACTCTACCATCATTCATTCATTCTTTCAAAGTTTATATCCAGAATGTACTACAAGATACAGACTGGGATGACCTCTATGCATGCATTATTAGAAACACTAAGATTTCTGCATGTGAACCTAGCATAATGGAATTTTTCTTGAACGATGTAGGTATTGGTCTTAATATCTATTATCTAACATTTCTTTTCCTCCTTCAAGTAGCCATTACATGGATTGCCTATTTCTTGTTTCCTGAATGTGTGTAAAGCATTTTGCCTCAGCCTGGGACTGCTGTGTTTCTTCATTAAATCCAGGTCAATGTTGCTAAGCCCCATGCCATGCCATTACTGGCTATATTGTTTTTTAAAATAAATGAGACAATGTGTATACACTTACATACATACATACATACACACACACACACACACACACACACACACACACACACACACAAAACCATAAGGCTAAAATAATCCTTTATATGTTTTAATTTTCAATTTTTACTATTAAAATATGAGATCATTCTAGATATCTAGATACATATTTTTTGTTTTAAATTGAAAATTAAATTTTAGACAAATTAAGAGTTAATGAAATTCTATATTTTCCATAAAATATTTATTCCATGAACTTTTACTTATTGGAAATTCACATTCAAATTCTACTGTTTTTGACAAAGTCATCCTCTCTGATCCTCTGACAGGAGAAGTCTGCTAACAGTGGCCTCTGTCTCTCCTGAGCGTATCCAGTATTTGCTACATTCATTTATTCCTTCTTCATCACTTATTCGAATGAAGTTTATAGCTAAATTTACAAGAAACTAGGCATGAAGTTCATGTGTATGGTGATAAAGAGAAAAAAATTAACTTTCTTTCCTCTCAAACTTTCTATTATTTTTGAAAAATGCAACCACAAAATTGTACTTGTGGCAGTTACAATAAGGAAATAAATGAAGAAATTTCTCAGATAGAAAATACATTGAAGAAAATTTATTCTATGAAAAATATTATAAATTAGGTTTTGGTTTGTTATATTGAGTAGGAGACAGCTCTAGACCTCAGCAAAATGAAAGCTGGTAGTTCAACAGAAGTATGGCTGTGTTATTGGTGGTAAGTAGATCATAAGATATCCCATCAATAAATCACATGGATTTCAAGACCTGTCTGTGCTACATCTTGTTTATTTTTTCAATTGTCATTACATTCCTAAAATGAGCTAAAACATTCAGTGCAGATTTCTAGTATGGGGAAAGAGGTTCTAGTTAACCAGAGGACATTTTCAGATAAGACACAATAATTTTAGCATTTATTCTATACAGTTCTTTCAGGAAAAGGAATTGTTAAAGTCAGTGTGTGTGTTTGAGTTATTTAAAAGAAACTCAAGAAATGAGGAGATAGTAGTAAGAACAGGATGCTGGGAGGAATAAGAGAGAAGTTGGCATGTTACAGACAAAAGGAACTGCATACACAAAGCTGTAGAGATAAGAGAGACCTGAAGAATGATTATCTTATGCAGTCTATGGATGCATCAACTGTCAGTTAAAAAAAACTATGATCTATAGAAAAGTGTAGAATAGAAGTGGGAATCCAGGTGGGAGACAGAATTCTGCCACAGAGCTAGGTGCAGGTCATTCTCCCAGGAAGACATGAGAGATGAACACGTGCTACCTGAGCACTGATAGTCAGTTGCATAGTACAAAATAGATTAAAAGAAATGGCATAATGTAAGTTATGATCTAATAAGAGAGAAGCCTAGCTATATGGTCACAGCATCTCTAGATAAATTATGCATCTGAGTCTCATTTTTGGGAGCACCTGCTGGAAGAAAGAACCAGACTTAACTTCTATCGAGATCAGTATTGAATAAGAATCATTGATTATGGCAATCTATTGTTTGGTGCTCTATTTCAAATAACTCTATGGCAATACTTTACATGAAAATTTAGGGCACATGAGACAGACACACCAGCCTTAACTAGCTGTCTGAAATAGTGCACTGTGACCAGCTCACTCCAGAGATGGCATATTGAATTGTATTTCTACTGAATCATGTACGATTTGTATTGGGACTCTTAATATTATTCTTAATACATTTGCTTTTCCAAGTTGATTGTGTAGAGGCTTTAGGCTATCAGTCTATAATTGTTTGTACCCTGAGAATTACAAAGTGTTAATTTTATAATGAGATCACAAAAATGTAATTGTGGGGGGGGACAGGCTGACAAAATGGCTCAGCAGGTATATCTGCTTGCTAACATGCTTGTCAATCTGAGTTTGGTTCTAGGCCTGAAGAAATAGGAAAGAGAACTTACTCCTATAAGTTGTTAGCCAGGTACTTGTGGCACTTTAATTTTAGAACTCTGAATTAAAAAGTAGAGACAGATCTCTGCCTTCCAGGACAGTGTTGTCTACAGAGCGCTTCAGGACAGTCAGGACAACACAGAGAAACCCTGTCATGAGAAAAAAAGTTGTTCTGTAACTTTTAAAAGTTTTCATCTGACACATGTGTTGTGGTATGCTGCTATACTGGTACACATAGACTCCTTCTCATACATCAGTACATGTATAAATAAGTATAATACAAGATTTTAAAACCGGAAATTACTCAGACTAGGCAACTCCAAATGCATACTACATTATTTCTAGTGGATTTCCAAGAAAGTTTTAACTTACCCAGAAAGAGTAGAATAATAAATGGAAATTAAGGGAGATAAGTAATACATATAGAAAACTATGGTGGGGAATTCAACTACAAGTTTAGCATCGTATAATAGAAATGGGTGGCATTCTGAGACTTTTTCATGACGAAATGGTGATAGTAAGTCTTAATAACTAGAAACTAGGTTAGGCCACACTTTTCCTTGTTACTTGTTCCCTGGATGTTCTTTTATGAGGACAGAACAATTCTTAAAATTAAGAGACTTTATGGTATCAGATATTTAAGTAGCTTTTGTGTTTCGTTTGTCCTTTTGTTAAGAAGAATTCTAAACTATAATAGATGGCCAATTCTCTTAAGTATACACTTATTATCCAAAGAGAATTTATTTGGATTCATAAAATGGATGGACTTAATATTCATTAAGTCTGAATTATGCAAAGTAGGTTAATGCCTTTGGTTATTGCTCATGTTGCAAATGTGAAAATAGAATTTTTAAAATCCAAGTTATTAAATGTGCAGAGCTGAAAATATTCTTGATGTTTTTAATGGTTTGTTGTACAATGGGACAGACAGCTCATGTATAGTACAGGATCACAGAAAAGATGAGAAGTGACAAGTTAAACCAAACATAATCTGAGAAATTTTTTACCAGAGAGGGCACATAATCTGAAATTGTTACACTTCAAAATATCTTTATTTTTGTTGAAGGTAAAGCCTATCAGGTAGAATAATTCAAGTTTTGAACAAGTTCTTTTGCATTTGAGCTAGTTTTTGGTGAGAATAGATGTAACTTTTCCCGTTTCTCTGTGATGCATACACTGATCTTCAGGAAAAAGTCAATTTAAACTGGCAACTTGGGAGTGACAAAAGCTTTACAGATGTGTTTAGTGAACTGGAATTTCACGTTTCTTCTTAAATGTTCTCAGCATAAACCATAGACTTGTTTTTGTTATCAGCTAATGCAGCAAAATAATATATTGGACTCAGCTAATGATCACTAATCAGTTTTAAATTTTATTTTATCTTTACTTATTAATTTTTTCATTGGGACTCACTCTTAAAAACTGTTTTAACTAAAACATTATACAAATTCTTTCTTGAGATTCTAAGTCTTAGTGTAGAAGTTTGGTAGTTGTAGGTAAAAAGGTAAAAGTTGTTTATATAAAGACAGTGACCCCTTCATATGACATCTGCACATACCAGATGCCAAAATCATGGGTACTTTGATCTTTACATAAGGAACATATACTCTTCTCTCTCTCTCTTCCTCTCTCTCTCTCTCTCTCTCTCTCTCTCTCTCTCTCTCTCCCTCCCTCCCTTCCTCCCTCTCTCTCTCTCTCTCTTCCCCCCTCTCTCTATGTGTGTGTTTGTGTGTGTGTGTATGTGTGTATGTGTTTGCTTGTGTTACTATAGTCACACTTGCACAAAGCTTATCAAATATTCTTTCAAGTAAGGGTTCAGTTTGGGGTAGTGATAGAAACTGCACATGATCTCAGAGAATCCCCACAAAACACTTGCAGATTCAGATAATTATGGCTAAATAAGCTCACCTTTGTTTGGTTTCTTTTTTGCTTTAATTAATTAATTAACTAATTAAACAATTAGTTAATTCTTTTTGTGCAGCATAAAGATCAGTATGTATAAAGACTCAGACTATTCTCTTATTCTTCTGTCGTACATTACATTCAGACTGTAATTTTTCATCCCTCTTCTTCCAGTGACTGTCCTACACCCCCTCATACACAGATTCACTCTTCTGCTTTTCTAAAATAGAAAAAAGAAAAAGAAAAGAAGCAGGAATATCAATAAAATATGGCATAACAAGTTACAATAAAGTCACAAACTCTTATATCAAGGTTGGAAGCAGCAACCCAGTAGGAGAAAAAGGGTACCAAAAGTAGTCAAAATAGTGATATACAATCCTGAGTACTATTGTTAAGAGTTGCATAAGAACACCAAGCTATACAGACATAATTTATATATATACAGAGGGCCTATGTAGAACATTCATGGTTGGTGATTTTCTCTTCAGTCACTGTGAGCTCCTATAATTCCTGCTTAATTAATTCTATAGGCCACGTTTTAATGATATCCTTAACCCCTCTAAAATTCTTCTTCTCCATTTCTACAGGCTCCATCTAGTGTTGTAGGTCTCTAGTTATTGTGGATCTCTGCATCTGCTTCCATTACTAGCTACTGGGCTGGGCACTGATCTGAGTATAACAGAATTTCATTAGGAATAATTCCACTGACTCCTCCTGATCCCATGTTTTTGTCAGTTGGTTTGGTTGTATCCCAGGTCTTTGGGCTGCCCTGCCTCTGGTTTCTGGCCATCTAGACAGTGTGTTGTGTGAGCTTTTTCTCATGGCCTCTGCTTGGACCAGTCATTAGTTGGCAACTTGCATAAAAGTACTGTTCTATCATTACTCTAGCACATGTTGCAAGCTGGAAAGATTGTAGGTTAAAGACTGTGGCTAGGATGAAGCCCCAGTCTTTTTGTTGGAAATGTTCCTGGTTAAAGAAGATGGCCATTTCACACTTAATATTCCTCATTACATGGAGACTTTGCTAGGCTAATGCTCATAGATTCCAGGAGATTTCTCATCAAGCTAGAGATGCTTCAAGAGAAACTTACACATCAGCTTTCATCTTCATTCCTTCCATATTTTTCCTTCTTCAATCTCCAGCTCCTGCCTCCTCTTCTGCTCCTAGAACTTTTCCTGCCTACGTCTCTCCTGTCCATTCATGTATCACCTTAACATGAACCTACAGGATATAATCAAACTCAGGGATGAAATAAGAAAAGTAGAAACAAAAACAATCATCCAAATAACCAACAAAAGCAAAGGCTGTTTCTTTGAGAAAATCAATATGATAGAAAAACCCTTAGCCAGAATAAGGGCACAAAACAGTACAAAAATTAATAAAATAAGTAATGAAAAGGGAGACATTACAACAGAAACTGAGGGAACTGAAAAAAATCATCAGATCCTACAACAAAGCTTATACTCAGCAACACTGTAAAACCTGGATGAAAAGGACAAATTTCTATAAGATACCAGGTACCAAAGTTAAAACAATATCAGATAAACTATCTAAACAGTTCCATAACCCCTAAAGAAATAAAAGCAGTCATTAATAGTCTTCCAACAAAAAAGCCCAGGACCAGATGGTTTTAGTGCAGAATTCAATCCGGCCTTCAATGAAGACCTAATACCAAATACTCCCCAAACTGTTCTTAAAAATGGAAACAGAAGTAAGTTTACACATTTTCTCTATGAAGCCAAAATTATGCTCAAACCTAAAGAACACAAATACTAAAGTCCTCAACAAAAAAGAGGACTTCAGACAAATTTCACTTATGAATAGCAATCCAAAAATACTCAACAAAATTCTCACAAACTGAATCCAAGAACACATCAAAATGATTCTCAGTCATTATCAGAAAGGTTTCATCCTAGGGTTGTAGGGATATATCAGTATATTAAAAATCTATCAACACAATGTAATATATAAAAAAATTAAAAGAAAGAAACCACATGATCTGTTCATTAAATGGCAAGATACAATTCATCATGCCTTCATGATAAAAATCTTAAAAATATAAGAAATTCAAGGCCCATACCTAAACACACATTAGCCCACAACAAAGTAAATGGAGAGAAACTTGAAGCAATCACATTAAAATCATGGACTAGACAAGGCTGTCCACTCTCTTCATACATTGTCAATATTTTACTTGAAGTCCTAGCCAGATCAATTAGACAAGAAAAGGAGGAACTCTCATTCCTTAACATATATGTTCCAAATAAAAAAGCACCCACATTCATAAAAGAAAGCCTACTAAAGCTCAAAAAATACATTTCATCCCACACAATAATAGTGGGAGACTTTAATATTCCACTCTCACCAATGGACAGATCATGGAAACAGAAACCGAATAAGGACACTGTAAAACTAGCAGAGACTATGAACCAATTGGAATTATTAGATATCTACAGAACATATCATCCTAATGTAAAAGAATACACCTTCTTTTCAGCAACCCATGGCACCTTCTCAAAAATTGAACACATAATTGGACACAGAACCAGCCTCAATTGATATAAGAAGATTGAAATACTCCCATTTATCCTCTCAGATCACTATGTTCTAAAGCTGGTCTTTAAGAACAACAAAGACAACAAAAAGCCCACATACACATAGAAACTAAATGATAGCAGGGTCAAAGAAGAATAAAGAAAGAAATTAAGGATTTTCTAGAATTCAATGAAAACGAAAACACAACATACCCAAACCTATGGGATGCAATGAAAGCAGTACTGAGAGGAAAACTCATAGCTCTGAGCGCTTCAAAAAAGAAACTGGAGAGAGCATACATCAGCAACTTGACAGCAAAGTTAAAACTCTAGAACAAAAGGAAGAAGATATACCCAAGAGGAGTAGAGGGCAAGAAATAATCAAACTTAGGATAGAAATAGACCAAGTAGAAACAAAAAGAACCATTGAAAGACTCAACAAAACCAAGAGCTGGTTCTTGGAGAAAATTAATAAGATTGATAAACCCCTAGCTAGACTAACTAGAGGGCAAAGAGAGAGTATACAAATTAATAAAATCAGAAAGGAAAGTAAAGACATAACAACTGAAACTGAGGAAATTCAGGAAATCATCAGATCCTACTAAAAAAAACCTATACTCCACAAAGTTGGAAAATCTGGAGGAAATGGATGAATTCCTGGACAGATACAAGATCCTAAATTTAAACCACGACCAGGTAAACTATCTTAATAATCCCATAACACCTTAAGAAATAGATGAAGTCATCAAAAGCCTCCCAACCAAAAAAAGCCCAGGTCCAGACGGGTTCAGTGCAGAATTTTATCAAACATTTATTATGGACATAACACGAATACTCTCCAAACTATTCCAAAAGATAGAATCAGATGGAATACTACCTAACTCATTTTTTGAGGCTACAATAACCCTCGTTCCTAAACCACACAAAGACCCTACAAGGAAAGAGGACTTCAGACCAATCTCACTTATGAACATTGATGCAAAAATACTCAACAAAATCCTTGCAAACCGAATCCAAGAACACATCAAAATGATCATTCACCATGGCCAAGTAGGCTTCATTCCTGGGATGCAGGGATGGTTTAATATAAGGAAATCTATCAATGTAATCCATCATATAAACAAAAAGAACAAAATCACACGGTCATCTCACTAGATCCTGAGAACGCATTTGACAAAATTCAACACCCCTTCATGTTAAAATTCTTGGAAAGAACAGGAATCCAAGGTCCATACCTAAACATAATAAAGGCATTATACAGCAAACCAACAGCCAACTTCAAACTTAATGGTGGGAAACTTGAAGCAATCCCACTAAAATCAGGGACTCGACAAGGCTGCCCACTCTCCCACTTTGTATTCAACATAGTACTGGAAGTCCTGGCTGGAGCAATTAGACAGCAAAAGGAAATCAAGGAAATACAAATTGGAAAGGAAGAAGTAAAAACATCACTCTTTACAGATGACATGATGTTGTACTTAAGTGACCCCACATATTCCACCAGAGAACTCCTACAGCTGATAAACAAGTTCAGCAAATTGTCTGGATACAAATTAACTCAAACAAATCAGTAGCCTTCCTACATTTAAAGGACAAACATGTGGAGAAAGAAATTAGGGAAAAGATACCCTCCACAATAGTCACAAAAACTATGAAATACCTTGCTGTGACTCTAACTAAGCAAGTGAAGGACCTGATGACAAGAACTTCAAATCTCTAAAGAAGGAAATTGAGGAAGATCTCTGAAAATGGAAAGATCTCCCATGCTCATGGATTGGAAGGATCAACATTTTAAAAATGGCCCCAGTTTGGCGATGGGGCCACCTACTCATCTCCAAATTTTTCAATCCACAATTTCTCCTGTATAAAAGAGATATGTAGATAAACTGTGGAGCAAAGACTGAAAGAAAGGCCATCCAGGGTCTGCCCCACCTAGTGATCCATCCCATATACAGACACTAAACCAGACACTATTGTGGATGCTAAGAAATGCTTGCTGACAGGAGCCGATACAGCTGTCTAATTAGAAGCTCTTTCAGAGTATGATAAATATAGATGTGGATGCTCTCAGCCACCTATTGGTCCAAACACAGTTACCCCAATAGAGGAGTTGGGGAAAGGACTGAAGGTTCTGAGGGGGTTTGCAACTCCACAGGAAGAAACACAATATCAACCAACCAGATACTTCAGAGCTCCCTGGGACTAAACCACCAATAAAAGAGTACACATGATGGGACCCATAGCTCTAGTTGCATATGTAGCAAAGGATGTCCTTATCTAGCATCAGTGAGGGGAGAGGCCTTTGGTCTTATTGCCCCAGATTAGGAGAATGCCAGGTCGGTGAGGTGGGATAGTGTGGGTGGGGGAGCACCCTTATAGAAGCTGAGAGGGGGTATGGGATAGGGCATTTGTGGATGTGTTTTCATAGGGGTAACTGGTAAAAGGTAACACTTGAAATGTAAATAAATAAAATATCCACTACCCCCACCCACCAAAAACCTACAACCTAAAACAAAGCCATTTATTTCTAAAAAACATAATTCATAATAATGTTTTTCCATTTCTTGGTGTTTATGAGTGTGTGTGTGTATGTGTGTGTGTGTGTGTGTGTGTGTGTGTGTGTGTGTGTGTGTGTGATATTGTACATTGGTTTTGAAATAGGGAACTTTTCAAAAATTTCAAAATTTCTGAACCGGACACTTCAGGAGATATTTTACTTTCTATGTCTCTCTAGATGTTTTTAAGACCACCAGGTATTTCTTGGTTTTCCAGAGGCTGCTGCTCTACCAACTCATACAGAAAAAAAAAAAAAAAAAAAAAAAAAAAAGGTATTTTGGTACCATGTCGGCCAAGAATTAGAATAAAACTTTGAGTGTATCACTATGCAAAAGCAAAGGTTCTTAGGCCATATGTTTAAACAATCCCTTCTCTTCCACTGACAAAAGTAATATAGACACATATATGCACATATATATTACTTTTATATATGTATACTTATATACACTTGTATATTTACATATATATTTATGTATATTCATATATATAATGTCCTCCATAATGAAATAAGGTATTTCCTGTGTGACTGCCTCCCCTTGAATATATCTAAGGTAAAGATATAGCTCTGTGATGTGGCCCCACCTCTGTCATTTTTTTCCTTTTCTCATCCATCACTGTTGCCTGCATTTGGATTCTGTTATTCAGATGGTTACTCAAATCAAACATTTAAAGACAGTATTGTTTCTCAAATAATACTATGGTTTTAGCAAAAGGGTCATTTTGGAGAAGAACTTTATTTATTTGACTTCTTTAAAACTAGCATCATTGGAGGAAAAATAAGGAGAGAAGAAAGGAGAGGAGGAGGAAGAAGAGGAAGAGGAGGAAGAGAAAGGCAGGGAACTAGCTAGGTAGAGGAGAATATCAAAATATCATGACATCACTCAAATCAGCAGAAGGTTCTTGGCATCAACTTTTCATAGACAAGTGAGATCACTTTCATTTGTAAAAAGGTAAAACATGACTTCTGTTTCTTTTGTGTTTGGAGACCCTTTTAAGTTTTGACAGATCAAATTTACCTATATCATAAATATAAGTCCCCCAATTTTTAAAATTGGGTTATTTGGTTTCCTGGAATCTATCTTCTTGAGTTTGTAGATTTTAGATATTAGCCATCAATCAGATGTAGGGTTGGAAAAGATCCTTTCCCAGTGTGTAGGCTGTCATTTTGTCCTATTGACAGTGTCCTTTGCCTATTAGAAGCTTTTCAGTCTCATGAGGTTCCATTTGTCAACTGTTGATCTTAGAGCCTGAGCCATTGTTTTTCTGTTCAGAAAAATTTCTCCTGTGCCTATATGTGGTATAAGTCTGGGGAGAAGTCCAGAGGTCCAAGAGAATGACTAAAAATATATAGCAGATGGGGGGGTCAGTAGAAATCCTAGACTCCAGGGATGTGAGAGGCTCCCAGGGCCCTACAGGGATGACATTAGATGAAATACCCATCATTGCTGTGACAGAACCTGAGGAGTCCACCTCCAGTCAATAAACTGCTCCCTTAGTTGTGGGATGGGGTCATCCACTCATCTCAAAATCTTTAACCCAGAATTGTGCCTGTCTAAAGGAAATGCATGGACAAAACTTGGCACAGAGACTCAAGGAAAGGCCACCCAGAGACTGCCCTACCTTCTGATTCATCCCATTCACAGATACCAAACCAAGACACTATTTCTGATGCCAAGTGCTTGCAGACAGGAAGCTGTTATAGCTGTCCTCTGAGTAGCTCTGGCAGCCCCTGACTAAGACAGATGCAGATTCTCACTGCCAACTATTGGACGGAATCCAGAGACCCCAATGGAAGAGTTAGGGAAAGAGCTGAAGGAACTGAAGGGCATTGCAACCCCACAGAAAAACAGTATCAACTAACCAGACCTCAAGGCTCCTGGTGATGAAATCATCAACCAAAGAGTGTGTATATGAGTCTGTCCATGGCTCCAGCTACATATGATGCAGAGGATTGCCATATCTTGCATCAGTGGGATGGGAGACACCTGGTCATATGGAGGCTGATGTACCAGCAAAGAAGAATGCTAGAGGGGATAGGTGGGAGTTGGTGGATGGGTGGACACCCTCTTGGACAAAAAGGGAAGGGGTAATGAAATGGGGGGCTTGTGGAGGAAGAACTGGGAAGGGGACAACATTTGACATGTAATAATAAAAAATAAAATGAAAAAATAAAATAAAATGAAAACAATCTCAATAAATTTTTACACTTTTAAATGTAGTGCACAGGACATTTAAGGTACATATATGGTTATCTAATATCATATTCATATATGAAGTGTTTTCTTGAGATATAGAAAGTATTTTTTTAGTACTAATATAATTAGAAACAATTTCTTCTATTTAACTCAAATTAGTTTCAACTAGCCTTTTGTCATTTTGTGACTTATATATTTTTTTGTCAGAAGTAATTCAGAACAAGCTCTGAATCTGAAATTTTATTTATAATCCAGACAAGTTTACAATTTTAGTTATATAGATCTTTTTTCGTTACTTCTTATAAACATATGGTACACATATATTTACTTTTCTTCTTCCATCCTTCAGTGTTTGGTGAAATTGGAACACAGTGAACTGTTACAATTTTATTAATCCATTAATATTTATCTATCATGATTTCTTCACATGACATATTTCAGTTTGTTTTATATACATCCCAAAAGTATTGCTACATTCAGTTCAGGAGTACACTGAGAAGAATAAAGATACACAAACTCTTTAAACTTGGGAAGTACATCTGCTAGAATTCTAATGTAAGTGCCGAAATTTCCATTCTTCACCATGCTAACCACTATCAAGGCAAAATAAATATATTAAAAGTCAACCTTATGATTAGAATGAGATCAGCTAATTACTGTTGATTTGCATGTTTATTGTGTATGATATGAATGATGTATTTGGTATGTGGGTCAATAAAAGAAAAGTTAACATCCCAAACCATCAACATAAGGATTCCAAATGGTGTTTTTAGGTTCAAAGACAATAAAATATGAAAAACATCACACATAATTTAGAACAACAATAGCTTTATAAACAATGAAATTAATTAAGAATCTTCAAAGTAAAATATACTGTTATGCTTATTCACCTGCTTTTGAAGTTACTTTTTCTTAATTTTTGAAATTGTTGACTTAGTTACAACTTTCTTAAGCTTACTTAGGTCAAACCTTAACCCAGTATTACACTTGTTTGCAGGAATGTTTAGAACGTCCTTGATAAAATACTGGGATCTCTTCTAGGATTTAAATTTTTTTTGAGAAGACAAGAGTGTGGCCTGGCCACCAGCCTGCTAGGCTTCCCTGGGTGGTGAAAGGCTAGAAATGGAACACATTGTGATGTGTACTGTGGTGAGCAATGTCCTTTATGTAATCACAGAGATATTTAGCAGACAATATTTTTGAGGGATTGAGGCTTCCATTTTCTGATATAGATGCAAGTTCGATTTCCTCCTTTTGAGTGTTGGCAGGCACCGGTATACATGATGGGCAGTTCTGTCAGGAATAAATTACTAATGAGGGGATTTTGACTTATTCAAAAGGTAGGAGATCAGGCAAGGCTGTTCTTATTAGATGAATCATAGAGAATGGCTCCTTCCTGGTGTATGAATGGAAATAGATGGAAGGCCAAGTACCTAGTGTGTGGACCTCAGTTCATCTTCTAGAATCTGACACTAGTACCATGGACAACTATTAAGCCAAGGAACAATGGTTTAATGGCTACGAACATCAATCTTTACCAACACTGCAAAAGAGCTATAAGGTGGATCACACCATAACTGAGATCATTGAAGATGTAAACTGTTACCATACTAATTTTTTCCTTTTTAAAAATTGGATATATTTTATTTACATTTCATATGTTATCCATTTTCCTGGTTTCCCCTCCATAAACCACCTATCCCATCCCAATCTTCCTGCTATAGTGAGGGTGCTCCCAAACTCACCCACCCACCCACCCCCTCACTCACTCACTCACTCACTTCCCACATCCCTGCCCTGTCATCCCCCTACACTGGGGCATCGAGCCTTGACAGGACCAAGGGCTTCTTTTTCTATTGATGTCTGACAAGGCCACTCTCTGCTGGACCCATGGATTTGTCCATGTGTACTCTTTGGATAATGATTTAGTCCTTGGGAGGTCTAGTTTGTTGGCATTTTTGTTCTTTTGGGGTTACAAACCCCTTAAGCTCCTTCAAGTCTTTCTCTAGCTCCTCTATTGTGGACCTCAATCTCAGTTCAGTGGCTGGCTGTGAGCATCCACCTTTATATTTGTCATCTCTCCTCTTTCCTTCTTACTCCTCCTCTTCCTCTCCTTCTCCCACCCTCTCTCCCTCCCTCCCTTCCTCCCTTCCTCCCTTCTTCCCTCCCTTCCTCCCTCCCTCTCTTTTTCTCTCCCAGGAGACAGCTCTATGAAGTTCCTGTTAGCATGCACTGGACATCAGCAATATTGTCTGGGTTTGGTGGCTGTATATGGGCAGAATCCCCAGGTTGGGCAGTCTCTGGATGGCCTTTCCTTTCAGTCTCAGCTTTAAACTTTGTCTCTGTATTTCCACCTGGGAATATTTTTGTTCCCCTTTCTAAGAAGGATGGAAGCATCTGCAATTTGGTCGTCTTTATTCTCGAGCTTCACGTGGTCTGTGATTTATATCTTAGGTATTCCAAGCTTTTGCACTGATATCCACTTACCAGTGCCAACACATAAGAGTAGAAGCACAGATCTTTGGTTCCTTTAATGATATGGAGTTCCAGTATAATGGATAGGTCTGTGATAAGCTGGGTAGATTATTGTAGAATCTATTAGGGATTAGACAGAATCAATTGGCAAGAGTCTTGATGAGGGACTATCTGCATTGTGTTAACTTATGGGCGTGACTGTGCGGGATTGTTTTAAATAAATTAATGAATGAGGAGAGACCCAAAACTCTCTTGTTGTTCATACTTGGTGTATGAACCTGAAGAAATAAAAGCTGAAAAAGGGATTGTGGTGTTTATTCCTTTCTGCTATTGACCATGGGTGTGATGTGACCAGCAGTCTCTCAAATATCTCTGCTACGATTTCTTTACTGCAGTAGATTAAAAACTGGAATTATAAAACAGAAAAAAACTTTGTTTCTGTGCTGACTGATTTTTGTTTGGGTTGTTTTGGTTTGACTTGTTTAACTTGATACTGGACAGGGTCAGTAAAATAAAGGGATCCACAAGTGAGAAAATATCTCTACCAGACTGACCAGTAGGCAAGTTTGTGGAGCACATTCTGGTTTAATGTTGTCAACTACTGTAAGTTGTGTCCCACCTGGGTAGGTGGTTCCATTTTATAAAAATAAACAAACAAACAACAATAAAAACAATATAAGCAAGTCATGGCCTCTGCTTTAGTTCTGTACCTCAGATTCCAGCCTTGAGTCTTTTCTCTGAGTTTCCTTCATTATGAGCTGTGTGCTGTTATCTGAAGCAAATCATTTCCTTCCCAAGTTGTTTTTGGTCAGTGATTTGTCACAGCAACAGAAACTCATAAACACATAACCTACTTTTAACAAGGTATTTTCTCACAGTGATAAAAATCAAACAAGACCAAAGAATATTTTGAAGACAAGGATATTTGAACATAGTATAATTAGAGCCTTGCATGGCATGAATGATTTGAATAACCCAATTTTTTCAAACTCTTAGATGCTTACACTGTACCCATTCCTTACAAATATATTTTCCATTTATTATAACACCATGCTTTATTTAGCATTAATAAACTCACTAAATTAGGCATTTGTGTCTCCATTTTTACATATGGAAAATAAATACAATTGCCAAATGAGATCATAGAACAGGAGATTGACAATGACATCTACTCTTTCTTTGGAACATTGGGCAGAGGCTGAGAGGGCATTATGTTAGTTCAGGACATATCTTACCTTCAGATTGACAGTACTAAACCAGGCTGGCAGAGGCAGTAGTAAGAACCTGATGTAAAGTAAGAATGTACACATCAGTTGAGAATTACTGAATACATTGATATTTAAATATTTTAAATATTTTAGCATGTTTCCCTCCTATTAACCTTTTAAGACAGCAGGAAGAATATGAGTATCCAAGTGACATGACTCATCAACCAAATCATTTGATCATTAGCTGTTAATTTTGTAACATAAATGTCTTTATACACACAAAGGATTACTTACTGTTCAAAATAAATTCATTTCCTTTGTACAAAATAATGTTTTAATATATTGTTTTGAATATTTAGACTAGTAATTTTGATTCATTATTACTTTCAATTGAAACAATAAGAAAAATGCTTTTGTTTAGAACATTCTAAAATATGTTGATGTCGAACAATGAACGTTTGAGCCTTTGGGCATTACGTGTGTTATCATGCTAAAACCGAAATAATAAGTCATTGCATGAAAATAGAGAGCATTCAATAATCTTATACTTTTTATTATTGTTTTATGTCTTTCATTTATATATAGTCTAGGGTTTAGTTTGGATTTGCTACAAACACTTACTTAATTCACCATGAGCTATGAAGTTTTGTTTTAAAATGTCACATGTGAATTGTAAAGAGGTAACTGGCAGAATATGATATTAATAGGTTATTGACTTGTTAGGTCTTAAGGAACCAAAGTACATCCCATGTCATCTCTGTTATGCACTCGAGCTTTGTTTCATTGATTGGTCTGTTTAACCCATTATATCCAGGCATTTAAACCATGATACACACTTGACAAACCTAATATTTCATTTTCTATCTGGGGACTATGTAGCAGAAACTGAAAGGAAGAAAGACAAATGGACAGTTGTGCAAGCAAAAAATGATGATGAATGTGAGGGGGAAGACAGAAATAAAGCACAGAGCAAAGTTTACATCTGTAAATCCCTTAATCAGTAAATGTACAACTTCAGAGCAAGTGAAACTCCCTGGGGGTGAGTAGGAGCTAGGATATATTGTGAATCAAAGCACAGATACAGGACATCCAGAAAACTAAAAAAATTATTAGGTGTAATTATTTCTGGGAGAGAAAATGATAGCAGTGAATTAATGGAACAGGAAGGAGAGATAGATAGATAGATAGAGAATTAATAAGATGAGTAATTTTGAAAATAACACATCTTGATACTTTGTTTTTCCTACTATTTTTAATAAATCATGAATGACATATGGTGACACATGAAATACTTCATCTGCCCCTTTTTAAAAATTTAATTTTATTTATTTTTTTGTGTTTTTTTTAAGATTTTAAAAGAAATTACTGTTTATTAAAGAAAATAATTTAGAGTGCATTTGTCCTTCTTCCCATATGTGACCACCTAGTATTTCGCCCTCTTACCATGGAGCAACATGGGCAAAGGATCTCACCAGGCACCAAATGCCTTGATCTTGGACTTCCAGCCTCCAGATTTGGGAGAGATAGATTTGTGTTGTTTAGAATTGACCATTATCTGTGGTATTTAGCTAGAACATCCCAGCTAGACTAAAATACTATTTTCTAAATGTACCAGGACAACTAGGATATTCATTGCTCTTTAACCGAGTTTCCAGTAGGCAGTAAGAAAAAGGAGTGAAAACTTGCCAGGAGCTTACACATTTTTGTTTGGGTTTGGACAGAGTCATGTGACCCACCATTTCTTTACATGTAAACCATGCATAGTTTGCCAACAATGAAAACTCTAGCTACTTCTCTATGTGTTTATTGTAAATAAAACTTTGAAAATATATTGATCTTCTAATTAGCACAGCACACAGCAGTTTAGTAGTTTAATTTTTGTTTGTTTGTTTTGGCGATTTTAATAGATGAGGAAGGAAAGAGGGAGAACGCTGGATGTGAAGTAGCAAACCAGGCATAGAGGCTGAGGTTTTTCTGATTATCCGAGTGAGGAATAAAATGTCTTAATGGTGGTAAGAATAGCAACTTCATTCAGCTTCACCTTCCCTTTTCCTTTTTTTTTTTAAACAACTTTATTTTACAAAATAAAGATAAATGTACAGATTTTAAATATTTTTTTGCTTAAAATTATACATTTTTGTCAGTACTGTTTTTTTAGACATTAAAATAATTTTTACATAAAACCATGTGAATATATTTTTTTAGTCAGTACCTTATTTTTTTCAAGGGCTTGACAGTATGCATTGAAAACCTAATAGTTACAATAAGCATAAAGTACATGCAAAACAAAACGCAACACGGAAATAGTCAAAGTCTTCTTGTTTTGTAAATATATGTATATTATTTTTTCTTTATTTCTTGGACTTCATACTGTCTGTGAGTTGTTTCTGGGAGAGTGCAAGCCTCTGGGGTTAGCATCCCACTATCAGTGACTGCATATTATGTCTGTTCTTTTGTGACTGGGTTATCTCACTCAGGATGATATTCTCTAGATGCAGCCATTTTCTTAAGAATTTGGTTAAGTCATTGTTTCTGGTGGCTGAGTAGTATTCCATTGTGTATATGTACCACAATTTTTGTATCCATTCATCTTCTGAAGGACATCTGGGTTCCTTCCAGCTTTGGCTATTATAAATAGAGCCACTATGAACATTGTGGTGCATATATCTTTGTTGTGTATTAAAGTGTCTCTGGGGTATATGCCCAGAAGTGGAATAGCTGGGTCTTCAGGTAGTACTATATCCAATTTTCTGAGGTATCGCCAGACAGATTTCCAGAGTGGTTGTATTAGCTTGCAACCCCACCAACAGTGGAGAAGTGTACCTCTTTCTCTGCAGCCTTGCCAGCATCTGCTGTCATCTGAGTTTTGGATCTTGGCCAATCTGACTGATGTGAGGTGTAATCTCAGGGTTGTTTTCATTTGCATTTCCCTGATGGCTAAAGATGTGGAGCACTTCCTCAGGTGTTTCTCGGCCATTCGGTGTTCCTCAACTGAAAACGTTTTGTTTAGCTCTGTACCCCATTTTTTAATAGGGTTATTTGATTCTCTGGTGTCTAGCTTTTTGAGTTCCTTGTACACCTTGGATATTAGGCCTCTATCTGATGTGGTGTTGGTAAAGATCTTTTCCCATTCTGTTGGTTTCCATTTTGTTTTCTTGACGATGGCTTTAGCCTTACAGAAACTTTGCAATCTCATTAAGTCCCATTTGTTAATCTTTGACCTTAGAGCTTGAGCCATTGGTGTTTTGTTCAGGAAATTTTTTCCTGTACCTATGTGTTCTAAGGTTTTCCCTACATTCTCATCTAATAGTTTCAGTGTATCTGGTTTAATGTGGAGATCTTTGATCCACTTACAATTGAGCTTTGTACAAGGAGATAAGAACGGGTCTATTTTTATTCTTTTGCATGCTGAGTGCCAGTTGGACCAGAACCATTTGTTGAATAGGCTGTCCTTTTTCCATTGAATGTTTACTGCTCCTTTGTCAAAAATCAGGTGACCATATACATGAGGGCTCATTTCTGGATCTTCTATTCTATACCATTGATCCACATGCCTATTTCTGTACCAGTACCATGCAGTTTTCAGCACAATTGCCTTGTAATATAGCTTGAGGTCAGGGATAGTGATTCCCGCAGATGTTTTTTTGTTGTTGAGGATGGATTTCGCTATTCTAGGTCTTTTGTTATTCCATATGAAATTGCACATTGATCTTCCCAATTCCATGAAGAACTGGGTTGGAATTTTGATGGGGATTGCATTGAATCTGTAGATTGCTTTTGGTAGGATGGCCATTTTTAAGATGTTGATTTTTCCAATCCATGAGCATGGGAGATCTTTCCATTTTCTGAGATCCTCCTCAATTTCTTTCTTTAGAGGTTTGAAGTTCTTGTCATACAAGTCATTCACTTGCTTAGTTAGAGTCACACCAAGGTATTTCATAGTTTTTGTAACGATTGTGAAGGGTACGTTTTCCCTAATTTCTTTCTCCACATGTTTGTCCTTTGAGTACAAGAAGGCTACTGATTTGTTTGAGTTAATTTTGTATCCAGCCACTTTGCTGAACTTGTTTATCAGCTGTAGGAGTTCTCTGGTGGAATTTTTGGGGTCACTCAAGTACACTATAATGTCATCGGCAAAGAGTGATGTTTTTATCTCTTCCTTTCTGATTTGTATCCCCTTGATCTCCTTTTGCTGTCTAATTACTCCAGCCAGGACTTCCAGTACTATGTTGAATAGGTAGGGGGAGAGTGGGCAGCCTTGTCGAGTCCCTGATTTTAGTGGGATTGCTTCAAGTTTCTCGCCATTAAGTTTGATGTTGTCTGCTGGTTTGCTGTATATTGCTTTTATTATGTTTAAGTATGGGCCTTGGATTCCTGTTTTTTCCAGGACATTGAACATGAAGGTGTGTTGGACTTTTTCGAATGCTTTCTCAGCGTCTAGTGATATTACCATGTGATTTTGGTCTTTGAGTTTGTTTATATGGTGGATTACGTTGATGGATTTCCTTATGGTAAACCATCCTTCCATCCCAGGGATGAAGCCTACTTGGTAATGATGAATGATCGTTTTGATGTGTTTTTGGATTCGGTTTGCAAGGATTTTGTTGAGTATTTTTGCATCAATGTTCATAAATGAGATTGTTCTGAAGTTCTCTTTCCTTGTAGGGTCTTTGTGTGGTTTAGGTACGAGTGTTATTGTAGCCTCAAAAAATGAGTTGGGTAATATTCCATCTGATTCTATCTTTTGGAATAGTTTGGCGAATATTGGTGTTATATCCTCAATAAAAGTCTGATAAAATTCTGCACTGAACCCATCTGGACCTGGGCTTTTTTTGGTTGGGAGGCTTTTGATGACTTCTTCTATTTCTTTAGGTGTTATAGGGTTATTTAGATGTTTACTTGGTACTGGTTTAACTTTGGGATCTTGTATCTGTCTAGGAATTCATCCATTTCCTCCAGATTTTCCAATTTTGTGGAGTATAAGTTTTTGTAGTAGGATCTGATGATTTCTTGAATTTCCTCAGTTTCAGTTGTTATGTCCCCTCTTTCCTTTCTGATTTTGTTTATTTGGATACTCTCTCTTTGCCCTCTAGTTAGTCTGGCTAGGGGTTTATCAATCTTGTTGATTTTCTCAAAGAACCAACTCTTGGTTTTGTTGATTTTTTCAATGGTTATTTTTGTTTCTATTTGGTCTATTTCTGCCCTAATTTTGATTATTTCTTGCCGTCTACTTTTTTTGGGTATATCTGCTTTTTTTTTGTTCTAGGGCTTTTAGCTGTGCTGTCAGGTTGCTGATGCGAGCTCTCTCCAGTTTCTTTAGAAGCACTTAGGGCTATGAGTTTTCCTCTCAATACTGCTTTCATTGCATCCCATAGGTTTGGGTATGTTGTGTTTTCGTTTTTGTTGAATTCTACAAAATCCTTAATTTTTTTCTTTATTTCTTCTTTGACCCTGCTATCCTTTAACAGAGCATTGTTTAGTTTCCATGTGTATGTGGGTTTTTGTTGTCTTTGTTGTTGTTAAATACCAGCCGTAGACCATGGTGGTCTGAGAGGATGCATGGGAGTATTTCAATCTTCTTATATCGATGGAGGCTCGTTCTGTGTCCAATTATGTGGTCAATTTTCGAGAAGGTGCCATGGGGTGGTGAGAAGAAGGTGTATTCTATTACTTTGGGATAGTATGTTCTGTATATATATATATTAATTCTAGTTGGTTCAAAGTCTCTGCTAGTTTTGCAGTGTTCTTGTTCAGTTTCTGTTTCCCTGATCTGTCCATTGGTGAGAGTGGGGTATTAAAGTCTCCCACTATTATTGTGTGGGGTCAAATGTATTTTTTGAGCTTTAGTAGGGTTTCTTTTATGAATGTGGGTGCTTTTTTATTTGGAGCATATAAGTTAAGGATTGAGAGTTCCTCCTGACAGATTTCCCCGGTAATGAGTAAAAAGTGTCCTTCCTTATCTTTTTTGGTAACTTTTGGTTGGAAATTTACTTTATTCGATATTAGAATAGCCACTCCAGCTTGCTTCTTGGAGCTGTTTGCTTGGAAGTTTTTTTTCCACCCTTTTACTCTGAGATAGTGTCTGTCTTTGTCTCTGACATGAGTTTCCTGTTTGCAGCAAAAGTCTGGATTTTGTTTATGTATCCAGTCTGATAGTCTATGTCTCTTTATTGGGGAGTTGAGACCATTTATGTTAATAGATATCAAGGAATAGTTGTTTCTGCTTCCTGCCATTATTGCTTTTTTGGGTTGAGTTGTGTCTGTGTTTTTTTCTTCTTTTAGTTATCCTGTTTAGGAGTTTTCTTGTTCTTACTAGGCTGTATTTTCCCTCATTGTATTGGGTTTTCCACCTATAATTCGTTGTAGTACTGGGTTTGTGGTCAGATATTGTATGAATTTTGATTTGTCTTGAAATATCTTCGTCTCTTCATCGATGGTGATTGATAGTTTTGCTGGGTATAGCAGCTTGGGCTGGCACTTGTGCTCTCTTAAGGAGTGCATGATGTCTGTCCAGACTCTTCTAGCTTTCATAGTCTCTGTTGAGAAATCGGGTGTGAGTCTGATTGGTCTGCCTTTATATGTTACCTGACCTTTTTCTTTTACTGCTTTTAGTATTCTTTCTTTACTTTGGGTGCTTGATGTTTTTACTATTATGTGTCGGAGTTATTTCTTTTCTGGTCCAACCTATTTGGAGTTCTGAAGGCTTCTTTTATGCTCGTGGTCATCTCATTCTTGAGGGTAGGGAAGTTTTCTTCTATGATTTTGTTGAAGATATTTACTGTGCCCCTTTGTTGATACTCTTCTCCCTCTTCTATTCCTATTATCCTTAGGTTCGGTCTTCTCATTGTGTCTTGGATTTTTTGGACATTTTGGGTTAGGCGCTTTTTGTTTTTTGCATCTTCTCTGGCTGTTTTGTCTATGTGTGCAATGTTGTCTTCTGCCCCTGAGATTCTCTCTTCGATCTCTTGTAATCTATTTGAAATGCTTGCTTCTGTGACTCCTGATTTTTTTTTTTTTTTTTTTTTTGGTGTTCTGACTCTAGGGTTATCTCTTTTAGTGTTTTCTTTATTGTGTCAATCTCTGTTTTAATTTCCCTCTTCCATTCCTTTATTTCTTTGGTTCTGTTTTCCTCTAGTTCTTTGAGTTCTTTGAGTGTTTTTCTTGTTTCTTCTTTAAAAGCTTCTGAATCTTTTTGCTTTTCCTCCCTTTCTTGTTTAAGTAACTCTATCAGCGTCTTGAGGCATGATTTCAGGTCTGTGTCTTTTTTTTCTGGAGTGTTTGGTGTTCCGATGTTTGCTTTTATGGGAGAGCTGGGTTCTGGTGTTGCTAGATTGTCTTGGTTCCCTTGGGATATACTCTTTCTCTTTCCTCTTGCCATTTTGTTGTCAGTAATATGTTCTTACCTTTCCCTTGTATCTGGTCTGTGTCCCTGGTTCTCCACTGGTTGAGGTGTCAGATGGGTCGAGCCCTGTTTTATGCCTCAGAATCTTCGGGTGTGAGCAGAAGTTCCAATGTTCTGTTTTTGTTTGCTGGATCAGGCAAGGCAGGGCAGGGCAAGGCAGGGGGTGCACTTTCCTTGTGTACTCCACAGAGATCTTTCTGCTCCCCTGCAGCCCAGGTCTCCCACCCACCAGTTGCTCAGCCTCTATGAGCAGCCGTTCTGCCTGGCAGGTAGGCCAGGCTCCGCTCTGGGTCTGGAAGTCGCCAGTTGCTCAGCCTCTATGAGCTGCTGTTCCGCCTGGCAGGTAGGCCAGGCTCTGCTCTGGGTCCGGAAGTCGCCTCCGGGTGGAAACAGAAGTTCTAAATTTTCTGTTCCCAATCGTATTTGCTCAGCCTCTATGAGCCGCCGTTCCACCTGGCAGGTAGGCCAGGCTCTGCTCTCTAATTTTATTTTTATATCATCCAGAATATGGAACAATTTATGAAAATCTACCTAAGATTTTTAGATCTGTTTCTGGCATAACAGAGATGATAGATTAATAAGTGATTTAATAAAAATAAATGCAGAAAACAAAATTTTCCTCAAAATTAGTTATGTACAATATTTTATTCTGATTAAAGTTCTATTCCTTTACATTGTGCTTCAGGAATATGGCATCCACACTCTGCTTGTCTCATCCATACCGGTCTGGACTAGTCAGAGCACTGGCAACAAATGTACCTCATTTTATCTTCAGGAAAGTAAGGATACTGGGTGGGAAAATCTGAGTAAGGGTCAAGGAAACCAAACCCCCATTCACAAAATTGGTATCTGGAAATCTTTATGGTTGGTACTTCCTTAGTTATGTGTCCAACAGTTTCCAGATTTAGTAATTCATTTATGCTTACAGCCTCAATGAAGAAATCATGTTCTACACTTAAATTTTTGAATCCTTTATTATACCATTTCTATCTTTTTCTCTACTTCCTTAAATGCTTTCCACAACCCCTATCCTCTCCCAAACTCACAAGTCCCTTTTTAGTTGCATAGTTGCATAATACAATTTCTCTGTCTCTCATTTACATACCTACACACACACACACACACACACACACACACACACACACACACACCATCTATTGAATGCATTTCATATTGCTCATATGTGTATGTATTTAGGTCAGCTTAAAAAAATGACCATCACTTAAGTCTTTTCTCCTGAATACTCTGGGACTTTATCATTATCTGGAACCCAAGAAGAACCCTAGCCTACCAGGAGGGAAAATTATTCCATTTATACATGTAAAACACAGCTCTTAATTTGGGCTGTATTTTAGCCTAACCACTTGGGGCAGAATTATCTATCATGGGTCTTATTTCTGAAGAAAAATGGCTTTCCTTTTTCTTAGCAGCCATGGATAATGTGCATCTCTTTTTCTATGAGTAGAGCCATTTTGGTATTTTCTCCATTCTAATGGCATCTCCATCAGTGTTTTCATTATTGATGCTCTTGTTTAAGAAATGTCAGGGGGCAGCTTACCTGTAATATAAAGAAGATACTATCTCATAGTGAACATCTTGGTCTTGTAGCTCTTAACAATGTTTCCACCTCTCTTCTGTGACATTTTCTGAGCTTTAGGAGTAGAAGCTTTGTTGTAGACATATAAGTTAGGGTTAGGAAGTACACAGTCAATTATACTTGTATTTTGGCCTCTGTGTGGCTTTCTGCAATAAACTATACCTCCTATGCAAAGATGCTTTTTGAACAAGGAGTGAGAATTTCTGTGGGCATATGAATATATATTTAGAATGTAGTTAAATATACTGTGTGAGGTATGTGGCAATAGTGGGTTCTTTAACTAAGTCCCAGTCTATAACTGCTATTATACACTGTTCTTAAGCTTAAATGATACTAGTTAAGGGGCAGGTAGCAAACTTATGGTTCTGAGTCATTTTAAAAAGGGTGCTTTTTGAGATATTTAAATTAAAAATGGCCAAGAGTATTCAAGGCCTAACAATTCAGAAATTGATTTTTCTAGTTAGATAGTTTTTTTAAAACATCAGAAATCTATAAATTATGACATTTGATGTTATTTATATTTTGTTGAGACCTATCTGCTCTTTACAGTTCCTTTTTGGTGGAGTTAATGAAGAAACTGAGCATCTCTACCTCTAGGTAAGATATACGTGTGGGTAGGCAACCACTGGGAAGAAACTGCTGATTTCATTTACAGACTAACACTGTCCAGAAAGAGGCACATTATGAAGAATAGTCAACAGATAATCTTTGCCAAGCCAAAATTATCAGCTTTTGAGATTTCTGCATTTCAAGGTCTATCAGTGATCCTGGGCCAGAAGGCTAAAGACTTACTCTAACATGTTACTAATAGGGGACTGCTAGTGAAGATTTGTCTCTACAACCTCTCTAAGCTCTAGAAACCATGTTAGCCTTCCTATGTTTTTACATATTTGGCCATTCTCAGATGAAGAATGAACTTCATCTTCTGACAGAGTTGAAGAATAATTTAGTTTTATAGTCTACACAAGTTAGTTAATTTTGAGGAAACCTAGTCGTTTAGAACATTTTCAAGTGGTAATAGTTGTATGCAGCTTACATTTAAAGGTAAAGATTTTTTTAAGTAAGAAGAAAGGGTGTTATATAGATTTATGTTAAGGTGACACATGATTGAGCAAGTTAAAGATAGGCAGAAAAAAGGTAGTGGAGAGGAAGTAGAAGCAGGAATCCTAGAGAAGATTTCAGGAGAAATCAAGGTAAAGCTGGAGAAGGAGGATCTAGATCCAGCTGGTTGTTAATTGTGATAGGTAGATATAAATATATTTAAGGGTTTCTATTGAACTTTTTTTTTTTTATGGCTCCTTTGTCAAAAATCAGGTGACCATATACATGAGATCTCATTTCTGTATCTTCTATTTTTTTTAATATAAATGTTTTATTTATTTTTTAAACGACTTTATTTTGCAAAACAAAGATAAATGTAAAGATTTTAAACATTTTTTTGCTTAAAATTATACATTTTTGTCAGTACTGTTTTTTCAGACATTACAATAAATTTTACATAAAACCATGTGAATATGTTTTTTAGTCAGTACTTGATTTTTTCAAGGGCTTGACAGTATGCATTGAAAACCTACTAGTTGCAATAAGCGTAAAATACATGCAAAACAAAACGCAACATGGAAATAGTCAAAGTCTTCTTGTTTTGTGAATATAGGTATATTTTTTGTTTTCCTTATTTCTTGGACTTCATACAGTCTGTGAGTTGTTTCTGGGGGAGTGCAAGCCTCTGGGGTTAGCATCCCACTATCAGTGACTGCATATTATGTCTGTTCTTTTGTGACTGGGTTATCTCACTCAGGATGATATTCTCTAGATGCAGCCATTTTCTTAAGAATTTGGTTAAGTCATTGTTTCTGGTGGCTGAGTAGTATTCCATTGTGTATATGTACCATAATTTTTGTATCCATTTGTCTTCTGAAGGACATCTGGGTTCCTTCCAGCTTCTGGCTATTATAAATAGAGCCACTATGAACATTGTGGTGCATATATCTTTGTTGTGTATTAAAGTGTTTCTGGGGTATATGCCCAGAAGTGGAATAGCTGGGTCTTCAGGTAGTACTATATCCAATTTTCTGAGGTATCGCCAGACAGATTTCCAGCGTGGTTGTATTAGCTTGCAACCCCACCAACAGTGGAGAAGTGTTCCTCTTTCTCCGCAGCCTCGACAGCATCTGCTGTCATCTGAGTTTTGGATCTTGGCCAATCTGACTGGTGTGAGGTGGAATCTTAGGGTTGTTTTGATTTGCATTTCCCTGATGGCTAAGGATGTCGAGCACTTCCTCAGATGTTTTTCGGCCATTCGGTGTTCCTCAACTGAAAATGATTGGTTTAGCTCTGTGCCCCATTTTTAAATAGGGTTATTTGATTCTCTGGTGTCTAGCTTTTTGAATTCCTCGTACACCTTGGATATTAGGCCTCTATCTGATGTGGTGGTGGTAAAGATCTTTTCCCATTCTGTTGGTTTCCATTTTGTTTTCTTGACGATGGCTTTAGCCTTACAGAAACTTTGCAATCTCATTAAGTCCCATTTGTTAATCTTTGACCTTAGAGTTTGAGCCATTGGTGTTTTGTTCAGGAAATTTTCTCCTGTGCCTATGTGTTCTAAGGTTTTCCCTACTTTCTCATCTAATAGTTCCAGTGTATCTGGTTTAATGTGGAGATCTTTAATCCACTTACACTTGAGCTTTGTACAAGGAGATAAGAACGGGTCTATTTTCATTCTTTTGCATGTTGAGTGCCAGTTGGACCAGCACCATTTGTTGAATAGGCTGTCCTTTTTCCATTGAATGTTTACTGCTCCTTTGTCAAAAATCAGGTGACCATATACATGAGGGCTCATTTCTGGATCTTCTATTCTATTCCATTGATCCACTTGCCTATTTCTGTACCAGTACCATGCAGTTTTCAGCACAATTGCCTTGTAATATAGCTTGAGGTCAGGGATAGTGATTCCCACAGATGTTTTTTGTTGTTGAGGATGGATTTTGCTATTCGAGGTCTTTTGTTATTCCATATGAAATTGCACATTGATCTTTCCAATTCCATGAAGAACTGGGTTGGAATTTTGATGGGGATTGCATTGAATCTGTAGATTGCTTTTGGTAGGATGGCCATTTTTAAGATGTTGATCTTTCCAATCCATGAGCATGGGGGATCTTTCCATTTTCTGAGATCCTCCTCAATTTCTTTCTTTAGAGGTTTGAAGTTCTTGTCACACAGGTCCTTCACTTCCTTAGTTAGAGTCACACCAAGGTATTTCATAGTTTTTGTAACGATTGTGAAGGGTACCTTTTCCCTAATTTCTTTCTCCACATGTTTGTCCTTTGAGTATAGGAAGGCTACTGATTTGTTTGAGTAAATTTTGTATCCAGCCACTTTGCTGAACTTGTTTATCAGCTGTAGGAGTTCTCTGGTGGAATTTTTGGGGTCACTCAAGTACACTATCATGTCATCGGCAAAGAGTGATGTTTTTATCTCTTCCTTTTCGATTTGTATCCCCTTGATCTCCTTTTGCTGTCTAATTGCTCCAGCCAGGACTTCCAGTACTATGTTGAATAGGTAGGGAGAGAGTGGGCAGCCTTGTCGAGTCCCTGATTTTAATGGGATTGCTTCAAGTTTCTCGCCATTAAGTTTGATGTCGGCTGTTGGTTTGCTGTATATTGCTTTTATTATGTTTAAATATGGGCCTTGGATTCCTGTTCTTTCCAGGACTTTGAACATGAAGGGGTGTTGGATTTTGTCGAATGCTTTCTCAGCGTCTAGTGAGATGACCATGTGATTTTGGTCTTTAAGTTTGTTTATATGGTGGATTACATTGATGGATTTCCTTATGTTAAACCATCCCTGCATCCCAGGGATGAAGCCTACTGGGTCATGATGAATGATGGTTTTGATGTGTTTTTGGATTCGGTTTGCAAGGATTTTGTTGAGTATTTTTGCATCAATGTTCATAAGTGAGATTGGTCTGAAGTTCTCTTTCCTTGTAGGGTCTTTGTGTGGCTTAGGTACGAGGGTTATTGTAGCCTCAAAAAATGAGTTGGGTAATATTCCATCTGATTCTATCTTTTGGAATAGTTTGGCGAATATTGGTGGTATATCCCCAATAAATGTCTGATAAAATTCTGCACTGAACCCGTCTGGACCTGGGCTTTTTTTGGTTGGGAGGCTTTTGATGACTTCTTCAATTTCTTGAGGTGTTATACGGTTATTTAGATGGTTTACTTGGTCCTGGTTAAACTTTGGGACCTTGTATCTGTCTAGGAATTCATCCATTTCCTCCAGATTTTCCAATTTTGTGGAGTATAAGTTTTTGTAGTAGGATCTGATGATTTCTTGAATTTCCTTAGTTTCAGTTGTTATGTCACCACTTTCCTTTCTGATTTTGTTAATTTGGATACTCTCTCTTTGCCCTTTAGTTAGTCTGGCTAGGGGTTTATCAATCTTGTTGATTTTCTCAAAGAACCAACTCTTTGTTTTGTTGATTTTTTCCATGGTTTTTTTTTGTTTCTATTTGGTCTATTTCTGCCTTAAACTTGATTATTTTGCCGTCTACTCTTTTTGGGTATATCTGCTTCCTTTTGTTCTAGGGCTTTTAGCTGTGCTGTCAGGTTGCTGATGTGAGCTCTCTCCAGTTTCTTTGTGGAAGCACTTAGGGCTATGAGTTTTCCTCTCAATACTGCTTTCATTGCATCCCATAGGTTTGGGTATGTTGTGTTATCATTTTCATTGATTTCTAGAAAGTCCTTAATTTCTTTCTTTATTTCTTCTTTGACCCTGCTATCCTTTAACAGAGCGTTGTTTAGTTTCCATGTGTATGTGGGCATTTTGTTGTCTTTGTTGTTGTTAAAGACCAGCCGTAGACCATGGTGATCTGAGAGGATGCATGGGAGTATTTCAATCTTCTTATATCGATGAATGCTCATTCTGTGTCCAATTATGTGGTCAATTTTCGAGAAGGTGCCATGGGGTGGTGAGAAGAAGGTGTATTCTTTTACTTTAGGATAGTATGTTCTGTATATATCTATTAATTCTAGTTGGTTCAAAGTCTCTGCTAGTTTTGCAGTGTCCTTGTTCAGTTTCTGTTTCCCTGACCTGTCCATTGGTGAGAGTGGGGTGTTAAAGTCTCCCACTATTATTGTGTGGGGTGAAATGTATTTTTTGAGCTTTAGTAGAGTTTCTTTTATGAATGTGGGTGATTTTTTATTTGGAGCATATATGTTAAGGATTGAGAGTTCCTCCTGACAGATTTCCCCGGTAATGAGTAAAAAGTGTCCTTCTTTATCTTTTTTGATAACTTTTGGTTGGAAATTTACTTTATTCGATATTAGAATAGCCACTCCAGCTTGCTTCTTGTAGCTGTTTGCTTGGAAGTTTTTTCCCCTCCCTTTTACTCTGAGATAGTTTCTTTCTCTGTCTCTGAGATGCGTTTCCTGTATGCAGCAAAAGGCTGGATTTTGTTTATGTATCCTGTCTGATAGTCTATGTCTCTTTATTGGGGAGTTGAGACCATTTATGTTAATAGATATCAAGGAATAATTGTTTCTGTTTCCTGCCATTTTTGCTTTTTTGGGTTGAGTTGTGTCTGTGTTTTTTTCTTCTTTTAGTTTTCTTGTTTAGGAGTTTTCTTGTTTTTACTAGGCTGTATTTTCCCTCCTTGTATTGGGTTTTCCACCTATAATTCGTTGTAGTGCTGGGTTTGTGGTCAGATTTTGTTTGAATTTTGATTTGTCTTGAAATATCTTTGTCTCTCCTTCGATGGTGATTGATAGTTTTGCTGGGTATAGCAGCTTGGGCTGGCACTTGTGCTCTCTTAAGGAGTGCATGATGTCTGTCCTGGCTCTTCTAGCTTTCATAGTCTCTGTTGAGAAATCGGCTGTGAGTCTGATTGGTCTGTTTTTATATGTTACCTGACCTTTTTCTTTTACTGCTTTTAGTATTATTTCTTTACATTGGGCACTTGATGTTTTTAATATTATGTGTCGGGAGGTATTTCTTTTCTGGTCCAACCTATTTGGAGTTCTGAAGGCTTCTTTTATGCTCGTGGTCATCTCATTCTTGAGGGTAGGGAAGTTTTCTTCTATGATTTTGTTGAAGATATTTACTGTGCCTCTTAGTTGATACTCTTCTCCCTCTTCTATTCCTATTATCATTAGGTTCGGTCTTCTCATTGTGTCTTGTATTTCCTGGACATTTTGGGTTAGGAGCTTTTTGTTTTTTGCATCTTCTCTGGCTGTTTTGTCTATGTTTGCAATGTTGTCTTCTGCCCCCGAGATTCTCTCCTCGATCTCTTGTAATCTGTTGGAAATGCTTGCTTCTGTGACTCCTCATTTCTTTTTTTGGTGTTCTGATTCTAGGGTTATTTCTTTTAGCGCTTTCTTTATTGTGTCAATTTCTGTTTTAATTTCCCTCTTCCATTCCTTTATTTCTTTGGTTCTGTTTTCATCTCGTTCTTTGAGTGTTTTTCTTGTTTCTTCTTTAAAATCTTCTGTATCTTTTTCTTTTCCTCCCTTTCTTGTTTAAGTAACTCTATCAGCGTCTTGAGGCATGATTTCAGGTCTGTGTCTTCTTTCTCTGGAGTGTTTGGAATTCCGATGTTTGCTACTATCAGAGAGCTGGGTTCTGGTGTTGCTAGATTGTCTTGGTTTCCTTGGGATATACTCTTTCTCTTTCCTCTTGTCATTTTTTTGTCAGTGATATGTTCTTGTCTTTCCCTTGTATCTGGTCTGTGTCCCTGGTACACTTTCCGTGTGCACTCCGCAGAGATCTCTCTACTCCCCTGCAGCCCATGTTCAGGGTGGCAGCTGGGCCAGGCTTTGCTCTGCGTACTGAAGTCGCCTCCGGGTGGGAACAAAAGTTCCTAAGATCTGTTCCTGGTCACAGATGCTCAGCCTCTCCGAGCCACCTTTCCGGCTGGCAGGTGGGCCAGGCTCCGCTCTGTATCCTGAAGTCGTCTCCGGGTAGGAACAGAAGTTCCTAAGATCTGTACCAGGTCACAGTTGCTCAGTCTTTACGAGCCGCCTTTCCTCTATTGAACTTTTAAACTCATATAGAAGGGCAATTGGTATCTTTGTCCATCCAATGTATTCTTATTGTGTAGAAGGTTTGTGGATTGAGAATTTAATATTTATAAACCTGCTTTAAAAAACTACCAGTCATATTTGTGCACGTGGTGGAGGAAAGGAATACACTGACACAGTCATATCTTTCTGGGACAGAAGCAACAGGGTGGGCAGAGTGAACCGCCTGTGAAGTGAACCTTGTGTAGAGGGTGGCTTGCAAACCGTATGACAGAGTCCGTGAGCTCGGCTCCATTCTAGAGGGTTGTCTGTGGAGTGAGACTGCGGGGACTGATAAAATGTTAAGTCATTCTTTTTAATATTTACTGTAACAGTTGTGGAAGAAGGGATGGAAAGATGATAAATAAGGTCTTGAGGTGGTGTATGACTCCAAGGAAACAAAACCTTCTGGATGTAGCAGTGTACACAAAACATGTGCATGTCCAAGCTAGACCAATCAAAGCATGGAGTGGAGGAGTTGGGCATGAAATCCCACTCTTAGCTATGAACATGTCTACAACTGTTAGCTGTTAGGATAGGGAGAGTTAGTTTTCTTAAAGAATCAGGCCTCTGGTAAGTTAGTCTCTATGTAGTGAATGGTTGACCTCTAACTAAGAACATTTGGGTAGCAAAAACTAATATTCATAGATTACAAAACAATTAGAAATCTACAGAAAATAAAATGAAATCACAAGTTGAGGGGAAAGTGAAGGGTATAAATCTGGGAGGGGATAAATGAATTGGGTGTCTCTAATCAAAATATATTATTATACACAATTATATATACTAAGTTATAACACCAGTCAAGTTACAAGATGATCACTTTTAAGTCACTGTACCACAGGTCCTGAATATCTGAATGCTCGAACATGAAAGTTCAATTAAAAGATGCATTTTATTTCCTGTCTAAAATAAGCACAAAATTATGGTTTTAAATAAATGTCTGAGCATAGAGTTGAAAAAATAAAGTTATCTTCCACAGGCTTGAAGTGGAGAAATTAGTAGCTGTGTTTCAATTCTTTCAGACAAATATATATTTTGCTTCAAATTCCAATTAAGATTTATACAGGCTTCAGAAGAACATCAGGCTAAATATCATCATGTAACCACAGTGTCAATAATTGTAATAATGTTGCAATTGAATATTTGACATCTGGAACTAAGTAGTTCCATCATTGTTACTGAGGATTGAAATCAGAAAGATATTAAGACATAAGTTTCACCTAGCATCTTTCATTACTCAGAATAAATTTTTTCATTGGAATTTTCAACACTTCTAGTACTTCATATTATTACTTTTACAGAAGACAAACAGCCATGTAATTAGAGTGTATTTGCAGTATTTCATGCTTATTTGTAGGGTGAAAATTAGATACCAACTGGATGTTATCATTTAATGGCAAATGTAATTACCATGAAGCTTGTTCTCAGCATCTAACTATATTTCAATGGTGCTACAACAATATAATGTTTTCCTTGGCCTATATCTGTTACTATTTAATAATTATATGCATATGACATGTAATAAGATCATTTCAAGCCACAGTGGAAATGAATTAGTTACACATAGCAGAAAATAAATATTTTATAATATGTTATTTTCTACTTTTGTACTACTTTTAATGCATACTATCACAGCCATATATCTAGTTTGTTGCAAATATGCACAGTTATGTCTTAGAGGATTTGAATGTTCCTTTAATAGTAATATTATCTGTCATATGCACAACTTATTTTCAAAATGTTTTACAGGGACTGAACTTTATACAATCTTATGAGCTATACAAGAAGATTAATTAGGAGTCTATTTTAACAGAAGAGAACTTGGGACACAGAGGAGTTGTGCTTAGAACCTCTAGAGAAAATCTATTATCTTGTAATTCATAAATACCATGTTTCACTCAAGCTATCTGTTCTGGGAGTTAAATGGCAGTATGATCAAATGATTTGATGATCATTCCTTTAGCAATCATTAATCACACTGAATTGCCAGAAGACATGCAATCTGGCTTAATCAGGACAAAGCTGGCCTTACTGAGAAAGTTGAAAATAAAGGCCAAATTCTCTCAGTGGTCCCCGAGTCAGACAGAAATCAAACGAATGAAAAATATGTGGCAGTCATCAGGAAGACTTGTCTGAAGTCAATGAGAAGGAGTATATGCTGTGTTAGATAAGCCTTCAGTCTTTCCAGGCTACACTGTACAGTACTTTGTTTAACATCCAGCTTTCCAGGGGTATCAAAGCCCATATCTTTAGCATTTGCTAATTTCCATGGTGTTGACTTTAACAGGTTATGTTCCCTATTATGCAATTTGGAAGACTGGCAAAGGAATATACTTCTGTGGTATTTCTTCAATGTAGACAGATGTAAAAAATACAACTATTATAAAATGATGAATATTGACTATATCTTAATCATAATAATCAATTATAATCATCATTTTATTTTTAAAAATGGTTTGGTTTATCTGCTGAGTTGTCAAATAACTGAAGATTTGAAAATTGATTTTTGTATCTGATACTAATTAGTGTAAGATACAATTTCTCTAGTTCACCGCTTCATAGAATGTAGAGAAATACACATGCTTGGACCCTTCTTTAATTTTGGGGGCCTGTTATAACAGAGAACCCTAGAGTAGGTAACTTGGATAATGAAATGGTGTAGTTTTACTTCCAAAGAAAAGTGTTATTCAGCTAAGTTATTTCAAGAGCTGTGAGGATAAATGTGTCCATGTAGTCTCCTACTTTGTGGAGGCTCGTTGGCAAATCTTTGGTGTCTGTTGACTTTTGTGTTTACATGGTATGGCAATACCGGTCTATCCTAATGACTTTCTTCAACTTACTGTATTTATAATGACTTTTCAAAAAGTTAATTTTCTTTTTAAATACCGAGGGATAGATTTCAGTGTACAAGGTTTGCTAGGGTCATGTCTTGACTTAAGAGATGCTCTGACATTAAAAGCTTCTCACTTCTTAGTAGTTTCATGTTCTCCTCATGAAAGAAAGTGATAATAAATACTAGTTTTCAGGACCCAATGACTTCCACACAACCTCTACCTTTCTGTTTTTGAATCAACAAAATTATAAGTAACAAGTAAACTTCAAGGAAGCATTGTGGACTAAAAAGATCATATGAGAGCAAATCTTGTGCTAACAAAGTCATCAATAATGGCCAAATGCCTTGCTGCTCTTCCTGGTACAAGGTATACTTGCAGTTCTGTGGAATGGTGTGTCTATCAATTTTCAAGATTGTATTGAGCACTCAACTCCTAGGAGTCTAGAACTGTCCCATGACTCATTTTTATCACTGTCACATGAATATTGAATATAAGAAAATACATATATCTAATGCAGATATTTTATTATTATCCAATTAAACACTGATATGTTAGACATTAGTCTTTTAAACATGTATTATATATTTTTTCAACTTTATGTTCTCCTCTTCTTTATTGTTATTACTGGAATATGTTCCTTCCCGTTCCCTCTAAATTTTATGCTTTGTTTTTTTTTAAATATTACTGTTCACACATACATGCACACATACATTGCTGAGTCCACTCAGAATTCTTCACTAGTATTTAGGGAGAGCACTGTGTGAGGCCTATAAAGTTTCCATGTCCAAATTGACTATTGTTATTGTTTACATTTACTTTACTGTTAAAATTTGGTGAGTGAAAATTTTTGTCATACATAAAATGCACAGTCTCCGAACACATACGGTAGTTCTCTGGCCCCTGTACAATCTGTGCACATGCTTCCGTGATGTTCCCCGACCCTAGGCATAGGGGTAGTGTCGTAGATGTATCAGTTGGGGATAGGTACTCCATAGTACTGGTTCTGTGCTTTTTATTATTAAAGGCACCCATGGTCTTTACTTCTCATTCCATCTTTTAGAAGTTTTGATGTAGTCTTTCTGTGCAATTTCTGGAGTTTTAAAACTTATGCATAGCAGGGGAAGTACTTAAAATATGGGTACTCTCTCTTTCCACAGTGATAGTTCAAAGTCGTACTTTTAAATTATGACAGATACATTTTAAGATATTTAAAATACTGATAATTTTTATAAGTAAGCTTATCTTATTTGAAATACTACTATTCGAGCACTGACTTTCATGTGCAATGCACTGACCAAAGATTGGATCTTAATGTGTGTTTCAAGTGTTTCAGGTTCCTAAATTTACTTAGAATGAAAAAAAATTCAACTACTAATTTTGCAAGCAACAGACTTTAAAAAAATGTATGTATTTTAAGTTTCTGTAGTAAAATACATGATATATTTAACTAGGTAAGTGCTTATGCAAAATTAAATGCTATTTTATCAGTCAAATAGTTAAGGTGAAATGAAATTGTTCAATAGCTCTGGCAGTACCTTTTAAGGGTGCTTCCATAAAGTTTAAACTGAGGACAAAAGATCCATCTTGACTATGGATGGCACCATTTCAAGGACTGTGTTTCTGTCCTGAATACAAAGGGGAAAAGGGGAGAGCTTGCTAACCTCCCGTATTCATTTCTCGTTGCTTACTGAGGGTAGATACAATTTGAAAAACACCCCCCCATACTGCTGCTCTTTTCTCTTCTGTTTCCCCACAAACTTTGGAGCCTGAATAAAACCTTCTTTTCTTAAGTTGCCAGAACAAGAAGAAAAGTAAACAGACTCCATTAAAGCACATACCATCATCAAATCCTATGTGTAGGTACATTGCATGAAAATAAATGTGTGTATGACTGGTGACTTGCCTTTCATTCATATGTGTCAACTAATCATTCTTCTAAATACAGAAAAATGAGAGGGACCAAATATTCGCTTTTAAGCCCCAGGACAGTTTTTTAATGTTTTCTCATTCCTAAAATGGTATCAAGGTTGTTTATGAGGATGGATTAAGATAATATAAATCTAACTCCTAATAACGTCTAACATACACTGTTGCTTTAAAGCAGTAGAGCATTCTCTTTAACAGAATTAAGTGTTTATGTAAATTTAGGATAATTCTGTCTGTCCTTCATTATAATCCTCATCCTTTTAAAATAAAACATACATTGAGGAAATGCCAATAAAAATTATTTTTATAAACATGAAGATAGAAGTTTACCCTGCCTAAGAAACTAGCAATCTTGAACCTCACCACAAAAAAAAGTTACCTTGGAAGGGGTGTAAGCAATCATGCATTTCTACAGGTCTGGCCTCAGGGTCCTTGCCTAGCAGGATATGTGTACCAAAGATGCTACACATTTCCACTTTAACCAGGAGTTTTATCCCCTTGTACAAAGCCAGTGCCTCCTCTTCTCATACTCCTTCCTTTCTACTCTTGCTCACAGGCAGGTTCTGCATACCCCAGTCTACAAATAAACCTCTTATGTGAGATCTATAACATTTTTTAACTTTGTGGCATCTGCTGCTCAAATCATAACAGGGGGAAGTTTTCAAGGTCTGAATCCTAGGAAAAAACTCTACAGGTAACTTAGCAGTGCTCAAAATGGGAGACATACTCACTACCTGTGACTTGTGTACATACAAGTTGGTTATTCTATATCAAATGGTCAGCCATAAAAATATATCTATACAAATAATATTTATAGGCTGAAAGGACTGTATTCATATAATTTATATAATATGATTGATTAGCAGCAATAATTAAAGAAAAGGCATGCATTTGGAAGGGAGCAAATGGTCAATAGTGCTTAGAGTAAAAGAGGAAGGGAGAATCATGTTATTATATTATAATGGCAATTGTTTTTGAAAACTCATAGCTAATAAGTAAATGTCATAAGTATGACTCATATTAAGAACAACAATTGCTTTGTTGTCAGTGCAGTGTTAGTGAAAATGGACACACAGTTCACTTGCTATGTAAGTACTAAGGAAGGAGCATGACAAACAGATATGAATAGCAGCAACATTATTTCAACTCTCGTTTAAAACAATGGTAAGAAATTCTGTACATTGCTGTACGGCTTTACCATTGAAACAGAGCTCTCACGTACATTATCTCTTTTAAAAGAGACTAGGAGGCGCCTCCTGCCTTGATTGATGTTTATGAATGTTCTTCTTCCCCCAGGGCTGCAGTCATCAATAGTCAATGAGAAGCAAGGCAGCCTTTTTGGAACTGAGTTGCTGCCAGGTAACTGCATTAGCTCACTGCTGTTGAGTAGAGCATGTATTAACTGTGCCACAGGACATCATCCATAGCAACTGATGAATATTTGAATTGCTTTTCCTTGCGGAGCAGCGTTTGAGACCCATTCCTCCCTGCTCTCCATCCTCAAGATCTAAATCCTCAATCAGATTCCTAGGATGGCTCTAAACATTTCAGGAAAGAAAAGCCACATTAAATAGACGTGATGTCCTAAAGAAAAAAAAAAATGTGTAGGAAACATAGACAGGTAAGCTGCTGTATGGAGAAAGGATTATACTGCTGTGAGGGCAAAATTGGCCCTATTTGTTGATAGGACATATTTTGTCTCTGTAAAAAGAGACATTTTTATAGAATGAGTTTTTCTACTAATGATATCTCAGTCTCAGGAAACATTTTTATTCATATATTTGTGTGTCTATATATCTGTATGATTTATATATGTCTGTATTATATGTTTGCACATGTGTGTGTGTGTGCAGATACATTCACCTATGCACTTACATATGGAAGACAGAGGTAATATATGTCTTAAAAACTTACTGTAGACCTTTTCTTTTAAGACAACAGTTTCTCATTGATTCTAGAGCTCACAACTTGTCTAGGTGGGCTGTCAAGTTGTTTGTGTCCACATTCCCTAGCACTGTGGTTGCTGATGTGTTGCTGTGCTTGGCTTTTATAAGGGTTCTGAGCATCTGAATTCAGATCTCCATTTCTGCATATGAAATACTTTACTCACTGAGCTGTATTTACATCATTCTAGCCCAGTCTGAAGAAACTATTTAACAGTCAGGGATAAGACACAAATCTTTTTAGTAGGCTACTGATGCTGTTTAGGAATCTAGAGCAGATGATTACTCAAGCTTCTTTGTACCTCAGATTATGTTTGCGAACCTTTATTTAGTCTTCTTAAATTACTTCTATATATTTGAAATTTTTATTTTTAAATGAAATACTATATAAATTCCTTCTTCCTTTCTTCCCTGTAACACTTCTAAGCCTGCTGCTTCTAAAATACATGACATTTAAAAATTATTATTGTTAAATACATGGAGATACAATATATAAATATAATTTGATGAATCTAATGTGATAGCTACTGCTATTAGATAATCAAATAAAAGTTTCATCATAGGGAAAGTCTAATTATCCTAATCTAGGGGTGAAAAACAATGGAATTTTTCCTGTATTCTATGAGGTGTTAACTGGTGTCAAAATAACATAGATAAACATAGGTTTTCCCTCTCATCAAAGATGCCTTGTTTTCTCAGTAGAGACCATTATAGTACGTGATAGTATAACAGAGAATAAGTGAGGTTGAGGTGCCCAGATCAAGTTGATTCCCCTACAAACAATTCTTCACCTAAAACTTAAGGACAAGAAAACCTGCCAAAAATGTTTTTTTTTTTTTTTTTTTTTCAGATAAGATATGAAAGCTAAACCCATGAAAGCTTAAAAATATTAAATGCCTACATTTAGATATTTATTATAGTCTTAATCAATTGCTCCCTGCAAACAGAGACAAAACAAACAGACCAGTACAGCATTATGCTCCTCAAGAGAATTCATAAGAACAGCAGCAGAGTTAAGAGACTGAATATCTCTGAAGCACAATGCTTTCGTATCCTTCATATTATAGTTACATATAATTTGTTAAATCTTATTTATAACTTATAATCTCTGGAAATAATTATGCTCACTACATTTTTCTACCTTAACTCCTCAAGCTGTGTCCTGAGTCTAGGATTCAATAGGTACGTTCCGCTTAGGGGCTCTAGCACTTAAACTTCTTGAATATAGTTCCTAGTCAGTACCCTACTGGAGGACAAAAATTCTTTATGCTAGGGTAGAGTCCACATGGTAGTTTCTTTTACTCACATCACTTATTTCTTGGAAACAGCTTAAGAAAGTCTCACATCTCTTTCATATGCATGTCATAGTAAACATAGACGAATATGCCAATATTTTAGGTGAGTAGTAGATGCTTAGAAAGTATTTCTAAGAGAATGTCAAACAAAGTTCCCTTTTGAATATTGATGCAAAAATAATCTTGCAAACTGAATCCAAGAACACATCAAAATGATCATTCACCATGATCAAGTAGGCCTCTTCCCAGGGATGCAAGGATGGTTCATAGAAGAATATCCATAGATGAATTCACTATGTAAACAAATTCAAAGAGAAAAAAAGCCACATGATCATTATTTCATTAGATGCTAAAAAGGTATTTGACAAAATTTAACACCCCTTCATGTTAAAAGTCTTGAAGAAATCAAGAATTCAAGGCATATATATAAACATAGTAAAAGAAATATACAGCAAACCAGTAGCCAACATCAAACTAAAAAGGAGAAAAATTAAAGCAATCCCATTAAAATCAGGGACTAAGAAAGACTGCCCAATCTCTATCTATTCAATATAGTACTTGAAGCCCTAGGAAGAACAAAAGGAAATCAAAGGAAAACAAATTGGAAAGGAGGTATTTAAAATATCACTATTAGCAGATGATATGATAGTATATTTAAGTGACCCAAAAATTCCACCAGAGAACTCCTGTAGCTAATAAAACTTCAGCAAAGTGACTTGATATAAAATTAACTCAAACAAACCAGTAGCTTTCCTCTACTCAAAGGATATACAGGTTGAGAAAGAAATTATGGAAATGATACCATTCACAATAGTCCCAAATAAAATGAAATATCTTGGTGTGACTCTAACCAAGCAAGTGAAAGGTCTGTATGACAAACATTTCATGTCTCTGAAAAAAGAAATTGAAAAAGATCTCAGAAGATGGAAAGATCTCCCATGCTCATGGATTGGCAGAATTAGTATAGTAAAAATGGCCATCTTTCCTAAAGCAATCTACAGATCCAATGCAATCCCCATCAACATTCTAACTCTATTCTTCATAGGGTTAGAACAAGCAACTCTCAAATGCATTTGGAATAACCAAAATCCAGGATGGCGAATACTATTCTGAAGAATCAAATGACTTCTGGAGAAAATCACCATCCCTGACCTTAAGCTGTATTACAAATCAATTGTGATTTTTAAAAAACCTGCATATTATTGGTACAGAGACAGGCAGGTAGGTCAACTGAACAGAATTGAAGACCCAGAAATTAACCCACATACCTGTGGTCACTAATCTTTAACAAAAGAGCCGAAAACCACCCAGTGGAAAAAGATAGCAGTTTTTACAAATGGTGTTGGTTTAACTGGCAGTGAGTATGTAGAAGAATGAAAATTGATCCATTCTTATATCTTTGTACATAGCTCCACATAAAGCCAGATATGATGAATCTAAAAGAAGAGAAATTGTGAAAGAACATTGAACACATGGGCACAAGGGGGAATTTCCTGAACAACAACTGACAAATAGGACTTCATATAATTGAAAGTCTTCTGCAAGACAAAGGACACTGTCAATAAGACAAAACAGCAATCAACAGATTGGGAAAAGATCTTTACCAATCCTACATATGATAGGGGCCTAATAACCAATATATACAAAACACTCAAGAAGTGAGACTCCAGAGAACCAAATAACCTAATTTAAAAATAGTGAACAGAGCTAAACAAAGAATTCTTAACTGAAGAATGTGGGATGGTGAAGAAGCACCGAAAGAAATGTTCAACATCCATAGTCATCAGGGAAATGCAAATCAAAATGATCCTTAGATTTCACCTCACACCAGCCAGAGAGGCTAAACTCAGATAGCAGATGCTGGTAAAAATGTGGAGAAAGAGGCACACTCCTTCATTCCTGTTGAGATTTTAAGCTGGTACAACCACCAGACAATCAGTCAGGCAGTTCCTCACAAAACTGGACAAGGTATAATCTGAGGACCAAGCTATACCACTCCTTGACATATACTCAAAAGATGCTTTGAAATATAAGGATACATGCCCCGCCACATTCATAGCAGACTTATTTATAATAACCATAAGCTATGAACAACCCAGATATCCCTCAACAGAGGAATAGAAACAGAAAATGTGGTACATTTATACAATGGAGTACTACTTAGTTATTAATAACAATGACTTCATGAAATTTTTAGGCAAATGGGTAGAACTTGAAAATATTATCCTGAGTAAGGTAACCCACTTACAAAAGAACACGCATGTTATTTACTTACTAATTAGTGGATGTTACGCAAAAAGCTCATAGTATGCATGATACAGCTCACAGTCCATATGAAGCTCAAGGAGAGGGAAGCCCAAGGTGTAGATGTTTCAGACCTTCTTAGAAAGGGGAACAAAATACTTACAGGAGGTAGATCATGGGAGTGAAAAGGGGAGCAGGATCAGGTATGGTGGGGGGAGACAAGGATGATATACAAAGGGTCAGGTAAGTGAACAGGGGTATGTAGCAATGGAAGATGGGAACTGATGTAGCCACCAGAATGTTCCAGATGCCAGGAAAACAAGAGGCTCTCTGGACTCCTCTGGGATGAGCTTAGCTGAAATGCCTAAAAGGTGGAGGAATAACCTGTAGAGACCATATCCAGAGGTTAGTAACGTTCTCCATTTCGGGATGGGGCCACCCACTCATCTCCAAATTTTAATTCAGAATTGCTCCTGCCTAAAGAATTATGGGGACAAAGTGTGGAGCAAAGACTGAAGGAAAGGTCATCCACAGACTGCCCCACCTGGAGATCCATCCCATATAGAGATACCAAACCCAGACACTATTGTGAATGCCAAGAAGTGCTTGCTGACATTAGCCTGACCTGTCTCCTGAGAGACTCTGCTAGAGCCTGACAAATACAGATATAGATGCTCACAGCCAACCATTGAACTGAGCACAGTGACCCCAATGGAGGTGTTGGGCAAAGAACCTAAGGAGCTGAGGGAGCTTAAAGCCTCATAGGAAGAACAACAATATCAACCAACCAGACCACTGCAAGCTCCTAGGGACTAAATTGCCAACCAGAGTATACATGGACCCATGGCTCAAACTGCACATGTAGCAGAGAATTTCCTTATCTGGTATCAATGGGAGGAGATGCATGTGGTTCTGTGAAGGGTTGATGACACAGTGTAGGAGAATGCCAGGACAGTGAGGTGTAAGTGGATGGGTGGGTGGGTAGTACCCTCCTAGTTGCAGGGGGAAGGAGGATGGGATAGGGCCTTTGTGAAATGGCAACTAGAAAATTGGTTAACATTTGAAATGTAAATGAATAAAATATCCAATAGAAAATAGAAAATAAAAGGAATATTCAAGTAAGAAAAGAAAGTGTCTCTAGTTGTAGGAAGAAGTGGGAAAAGGCATGGAGGCTCTGGAAGCTGATAAGGGATAGGATATTGGTGTATTGGTATGTATTGATAGGATATTGGCATTCTGAAGGCAAATAGAAGAAATTCTGTGTCTCATGGAAAGCAGAATAAAGCAAGTTAAGTTAAATTGTGATGCTAACAAGGTAGACAAAGGGAGATCATTTAAACCTATACTTGCTAGTAGCCAGAGTCACGTGGGATGAGTGGAATCTCTATTAAGAAAGTATTTGTACTAGAGTGGCTTTTGGGCAACCATGCCTGTGAAACATTTTCTTGACTATGATTTATGAAGTGGGCACAGCTCACAGGAGGGAGTACTGCTTCAGAGCTGGTGACCCTGGTATAAGGATGCAGGTTGAACCAGCCATGAAGAACAAGCTAATATGCAGTATTCCTCCATGGGCTGTGTATCAGTTTCTGCCTCTGAGTTCTCTGCTCTGACTGTTCTGACTGATAGACTGTTAGCCTTAAGATCAAATAAACAGTTGCTTTTGTCCAAGTGTTTTATCAGAGGAATATAAATCCTAACTAAGACAATACCTTCGATATTACACCCTTGAAGCACAGTTACAAAATGGCTACTCAGGGAAGAATATTAATTCTAGAATCCTTAGTAATACGCGTTACCTCCATCAAGGTGAATGGGTAAAGTCTGATTTATTTCTCAGTATCTTCCTTTTTATCTCAGCACCATTATTTTCTCATGCTTTGATGTTAGAGGGTGCATTTATTTGTATATTTATTTTCTCAGTGTCTGTATCCTCTATTAGAGTATAATTAGAAGAGAACTGATCTGGTCCAAAGAGGAGTTAAAAGGTCTCTCCAATGTTTAACACAAGATTTGAAAGTGTGTGTGGGAGTTTAATATGCTCTTTCCAAACAAGCTGTGAAACTGCTTTAAGGAGTCCATTGCAGGACCTGAAGAGAATAATCTTTAGCCCTTTTCCCATTCCCTTAATTCATAAGCAAGGAGCCTTTTAACAGAGGAGAAAGATGACTTCCTTTCTTTCAGATTCCAGGGCTTCAGGGTCTATGTTTGTGTGGCAGCAGGTGCCAAGTCAAGGCTGGCTGGCTCATGCCAAAGCAGAAAGTTGACAAAGGTTTGCATGTATTTTTGAACATAAAACCTCTCAGCCAGAAATGAAGGGGCTTGAGTGTTTGAAGTAATAAATGAAGAAAGTACCTTCTTAATTTTTACTTAAATGCAAAGCTATTTGTCATAGAGTGTCTTGTGTGAGCTTCTTTGGTTACACCAATGAATTGTGCAGTTCAATTAGGTGTGCATTTGGAAACTATAAAAGTTTCAGTTTGATGCTGCACTAAATCCAGTCGAGAAAGTGAATGGGGCTATGCCTGGGTTCGGCTCTGCACTATCAACATGAAGTATCCTCTGCTCCATCAGAAACAATTGCTTTTCACTTTAAGGCTCTAAGACATACCGAGAAGTTCTTATTTAATCTCCAACTTTGTACCTTACTCTTAATTTATTTCAGTAGGGGTAAGGACTGAACACACATTCATCACGCAGCTGCATGTTCACCTCAATAGAACACATTTTTAAAATACATTTTGACCTTACAAACTATCAATTTGACTAATAAGTGAATTGAACTTCCCTTTTCTTCAGTGAAAAACATCTACTTTCGTTAAAAAATATTTACAATTGAAATATTAAATATGAGACAAAGGGCAAGGCAAGCCACTTAATAAAAGAGAATTGACATTAGTTCAACTGAGCAGAATTATGGGAACCTTTGGTTAGTAGATTCTCAATGCTTTAGGCTTAGTATTTGAGCATTAGCAATGCCCTATTTCCCCTCCAAAACAAACACACCTCATTGTTTTGGGGGTTTGAAACAAAATATTTAACACTAATTATTTTTCACCTTTTGGGTTTATTTTCTTTCTTTTAAATTTTTATTCTTTAATCATTTTTTATAGTCCAGACTTTATTTCCCTCTAGGTCTACCCTTCAACTGTTCCACATCCCACTCTTCCTCCTCCTTCACATCCCCTCAACTCCAAGAAGATGTCCTCACCCCAGACCTCCCCACTCCCTGGGATCCCAAGTCTCTGCAGGGTTAGATGCATCTTCTCTGACTGAGTCCAGACCCAGCAGTCCTCTGCTGAGAATGTGTTGGTGGCCTCATATCAGCTAGTGTATGCTGCCTTGTTGGTGGCTTAGTGTCTGAGAGATCACAGAAGTCCAGGTTAGTTGAGACTGCTGGTCTTCCTGTGGGGTCACCCTTTTACTTAGCTTCTTCCAGCTTTTCCCTAATTCAACCACAGGGGTCAGGAACTTCTGTGCATTAATTGCATGTAAATATCTGTATCTGATTCTTTCAGCTTCTTGTTGGGCCTTTTGGAGGAAAGTCACAATAGGCCCCTGCTGTCTGTAAGCACACTATAGCATTACTAATAGTGCCAGGCCTTGGGGCCTCCTCTTGAGCTGGATACCAATTTGGGCCTGTCACTGGACCGCCTTTTCCCCAGGCTCTTCTCCAGTTTTGTTCCTGCAGTTCTCTCATACAAGAACAATTTTGGATCAGAGTTTTTGACTGTGGATGGTAACCCATTCCTCTACTTGATGCTCTCTCTCTACTGGAGAGACATTCCAAGTTTCCTCTCTCTGCTGTAGGGAATTTCATCTTAGGGCCCTCCCGTTCATTTCTGAGATTCTCTCACATCCCATGTCTCTAGTACATTCTAGAGAGTCCCCTCACTACCTACCTCCCGAGGTTGTCTGTTTCCATCTTTTCTGCTGGCCCCCAGGGCTTCATGCCTGTTGCCCCCAATACCTGATCATGTTTCCTTCCCTTCCCCTCATATTTCCCATCCAGATCCTTCCCTTCTTTCCTCCTCTAGGGATTGTTTTCTTCTCTCTCCCAAGTTGAATTGAGATATCCTCACTTGGCCCCTTTGGCTTGTTAACCTTTTTGATTTCTGAGAATTGTATCTTGGGTATTTTGTATATTTTTGCATAATATCTACTTATTAGTGAGTGTATACCATGCATGTTTTTGGGGGTCTGAATTACCTCACTCAGCATATTTTCTGGTTCCATTCATTTATTGGTAAAACTCAGACTGTCCTTGTTCTTAATAACTGAGCTGTATTTCATTGTATACATAGGCTTCATTTTCTGTATCTAGTCATCTGTTGTAGTCTGGGATGTTTCCAGCTTCTGACTATCACAAATAAGGCTGCTATGAACCTAGTGGAACGTGTGTCCTGTGGAATGGTAGGGCATCTTTAAGGTATATGTCCAAGAGTGGTATAGCTTAGGTAGATCAACTTCCAATTTTCTGATGAATCTCCAGATTGATTTCCAGAGTGGCTATAACAGTTTACAATCCCACCATCAATGGAGGAGTGTTCCTCATCCTTCACCTCACCCTCAACAAGTGCTGTCACCTAAGTTTTTGATCTTAGTCATTCTGATTGGTGTAAGGTGCAATCTTGGGATCATTTTGATGTGCACGTCCCTGATCACTAAGGACTTTGAGCATTTCCTTAAGTGCTTCTCAGCCATTTGAGATTCCTTTGCTGTGGATTTTCTCTTTAGTTCTATATTCCAGTTTTGCTTTGTTTGTTTGTTTATTTGAAGTTTAGCTTCTTGAGTTTTTTTTTTTTTTTTTTTTTAATATATTTTGGACATTATCTCTCTATTGGATGTTGGGTTAATGACTAAAACCACACACTTACGGATACTTCATCTTTGACAAAGATGCCAAAAATATACAATGAAAAAAAGAAAGTATCTTCAATAAACGGTGCTAGTATAACTGGCAATCTACATGTATAAAAATGAAAATAAATCTATATTTGTCATCTTGAACAAAGCTTGTCTAATTGTGTCAAGAACCTCATCATAAAATCAGGTAAACAGAGTCTAATAGAAGAGAAAGTGGGAAGGAACCTTGAATACTTTGGCATGGGGGAAATGTCCTAAACAGAACTCCAATGGCTTAGGCTCTAAGATCAAGAATTCATAAATGAAACCTCATGAAACTGGAAAGTATCTATAAGGCAAATGACATAGCCAGTAAGAAAAATCAGCAACCTACAGTTTGGGACAATGTCTTCACTAACCCCACATTCAATAGAGGCCTAATATTCAAAATATATTAATACTAATTCTTCAATGTGCAGATGTTAATTTTGAACAAAACACTTAGATGACAACTTTACATCTGAAAATGTTAATTGTCCCTTAATATTGTTTTAAGAGATGTTGCATAAGTGATTTTCATAAGAGACACTTCGTCAGAGTCGACGCTTAAATGATTTGGTTTTGGACTGATGCTGGCTATAGGGAAAACATTAAAAAATTGTATTCAGAAATGTACATTTCAAAAGTTATATAAAACAATGTTAATATGTGCTTGCTGAGGTCAGTGGAGAAAGCATCTTGTCAGCATGCAGACTCTAGCTACAACCCCACCAGGACATGGGACTAGAGCTCCCAGGGCCTAAACCACCAACCAAAGAGTACACATGAAGGGACCCATAGCTCCAGCCGCATAAGTGGCAGAGGATGGCATTGTCTGGTATCAATAGGAGGAGATGCCCTCGGTCCTGGAAAAGCTTGTTTCACCAGTGTATGGAAATGCCAGAATGGTGAGATGGGAGTTGGGGGGGGGCATCCTCATAGAAGAAGCAGGTGGAGGGGGGATGGGAGTGGGAAAGTGGAGAACAGGGAAAGGAAAAAACATTTTAAATTCAAATGCATAAAATATCCAATGAAAATGAAAAAAAAAAAAGAAATGGGAAAGCAATTACTTTATCAGTAAGCAAGGAGTATTCAACAATATGTTAATCAGTGACAGGCATTAATATGATTTTCTATAGTAGCAAGATGAAAAGTCATAGGAATTTGGGCATCCCAAAACCAAATAAGCTTTAAAAGGCACAGTTCTTCCTATGGGAATTTCTAAGAGCATACAATTCTTTACAGAACGGAAGTGATTCATCACTGCCATGGAAACTCAACAACAACAGCAACAACAGCAGCAACATAATGACCAAATACACACCACTGTCACTTATTTCAGAAGTCAGTCTGATCAGGTTGTGATCAGACCCATCTCAGGAAATTAGTCAGCTATTCCACAATTACTTCCATACAAATTTAAAGTCCTCTCTATAAATTTTATTTTACATTTGTCTTCTGAAAGGCTTAGTTAAAAAAAATCTCTCTTTGTAGAGAAGGAAAGGATGGCATGAAAAATTTGGGCTTTCAGGAAGAATAAGTTGGAGGTTGGAGACTTCATTATGACAGTTTAAAAGTGTGGCTGGGAGATCTTTCAGATCACACATGCTGAACTCAATTGGGCAGTTCGGTGGTGGTAAGACCCTGCCTTCCTTGGCAAGTTATAACCCTTGGACAATAGCAGAAGCCCTTATCAGTGGGGGCAGAGGAGACTGTTACAGGCACTTGGAGAGGGGAGATCAATTAACTCTCTCCAACTGTAAGGAACTAGTCTCTCTTGATCTAGTCGTAGACGTTAGCTAGTGGCCAAGCTTCTTTTCATTGAGTGCAATGGAGAGCCGTGCTGTAGTGCCAAAGAGGAGAGCTGCCCTGGTCTGGCATTCACAGAGAGGGAACTTTTGTAGTGATGCTATGGATAAAGGGCTGAGATCCTTTGCAGCAGAGAGAAGTACAAATAGGGTGCCTCGAAGCTGATCTCTTGGAGCCACTTCACCTCTGAGCAGTTTCAGAGCTTTCAAGCCCCTTGAAGTTTTTAAAAGGCACTGATTTCAGCATGAGATGTTTGCTGCACTGTGCTCAGCTGGAATAAAACGACAGGGAGGAAAAGTAGCTTCTTTCTTGCATTCAGAAAGCAGAGACCAAATGAATGGATTCTACTCCAACTGATTGCGTTTGTAGTTTTTGAAAAGGGGGAAAAAAGCTAAGAAGTTTAAATCCTATTCACTATGTTCACAAAAACAAAACCCAGTCACAGAAGGACTCTGAGAAGTGCATACATCCTTACAAGAGATGGACAATTTAAAACAAGCTTCATTAAATAAGTCCCTTTCACACTGGCTGCTTAGTAAAATTCAGTAGCTCACATGTCTTTCCATTATTTTAAAGGTTTCTCTCTCTCTTTTTCTTTTTTTTTCTCTTTCTCTTTCTTTCTTTCCTTTATTTATTTTTATTGTTGACTAGCTTACGTGAACATTTCTGTACAATTTGGGGATTTTATAAAGGTATATTTGTCCACTGAGTTAAAAAATACTTTCTATTTCCTTTTTAAAGAATACAAATGACTTCCATGTCTCCTGTCGATCTGACAATTATCATTGCACTGTTTAATACAGAGTTTCACAGAAGTGTTGAAAAGTTAAATCCGGTTATTTTTTATTTGCTTGCTCACTCTACAATCTGACATTTCCACTTGGTCAAATGTGCAAGACACTGACAGAGCTCTCTGTGGCCTCTCTTCCGTTTCTCCTCTGTGCATACAGAAAACTCTGCTTTTATCATCCACTTAATGTATGCAATGATTTAAAGCTTATTCAGCAACTTGAACATCTTTTACATCGGTCTGCTTTAGAATTCTTGGGCTTGGTCTGAAGGCTTCTAGAGGTCAGGAAATTGGTCATTACTTCACTATGTACAGGATCTGAGAGAGCATCATATCAGTTCTGTGTTTCACAAAAGCTTTTAAAAAATGACGACAATGGTAAGCAGATGCTATTCCAGCTGCATATGAAGACCCTTGTAGAGCGTGGGTCAAATGTGTAAGACATTGTCTGTTGAAATTTGCATTTAAGGTGATGGATTGGCTACTTCAGGATGTCAAATTACCTGTTTGATGCTTAGGAGGAGAGTTACATTTAATTAAGTGGTCTGAAACTGGCCTTAGGCTTTATCATTAATGCAGAGAAGTACCACTTTTATCTTACTTTTTACTCCTTGCAAAAATAAACCATACAACAATTAAGAGTTAATCATTTGCAGATGAATTAGAAGTTAATTCAAGATAATATTTAAATAATTTTTGTGGTTAGTACTTCACTGTGTATGAGCATTCAGCAATGGAGGGTTCTCATTGTAACATCTAGAAGACACACATACCTCCTTAGAAACTGGAAGATGTTGGACATATCCCATGAGATGAGAGGGCAGGCCATAACTGACATTTCATGAGCTCTAAGCTACTACTTAAACTATTCAATAATAGCTATGATGCTTGATTGCTTTTATTTCCCATCTTCCTCATTCTGGGAATCTCAGTACGTTAGTAGGCTTAAGCACTGTGACATCATGAAGAAAAGAATGTAGCTATTCATCAGCTGTAGACCTTGTGCTGTGGAAACTCTGTATCTCTCAAGGGATGTTGCAGAAAATGGCATTTAGGGATATAAGGAATAATGGTTAAAACCAGAACTGGTACCATTGTTTATATCATCCAAAGGTGAACAATAGAAAGATAGGGGGTAGCTACAAACTTGGAATGTGAGATAAATTGGCTTTTGTCTTCAAGATCTGTACAACTCACCAGTCAGCATAAGCTGCTACAGCTTCATATTCTTCCCCACTTTTTTATCTTCTTCACCTTTCCTATTATTATTATTACTATGGTCTGTGCTGCTGCCACGGGCCATATTGGTGTCTGTAGCCTTGCCCTGGCGGAAGGCCATGTTTATGTCTGTGGTCTGTATTGCTACCAGAGACTATGTTGAGGTCTGTAGCACATTTTGATATCAGAGTCCACAACCATGACCATGACAAGAGCTTTTACCAGATACCATATGAAAGTTCATTATCCATGATCTATGTTCCTGCTGACTATGAAAAGTCAAGAAAGTTTTTTTTTGTTGTTGTTCTGTGTTACCAATGATGTAGATTTACAGTTACAAAAGAGATCAAGGACACATTCTTCAGTATGCTCATAACAGCCTTATTTATATTAGGAAGAAGCTGGAAACAACCCAGATGCCCCTCAACAGGAGAATAGATACAGAAAATATAGTACATTGGTAAATTTTCACAATGGGGTACTCAGCTATTAAAAACATTGATTTCATGAAATTTACAGGCAAATGGATAGAACTTGAAAATATCATCCCGAGTGAGGTAACCCAGTAACAAAAGAACATACTAGGTATGCACTCTCATAACATTTAACATATTAACAGTATTAACAAAATAGAATATTAACAAAAAAGAAGCTTGGAATACCCAAGATATAACTCACAGACCATATGAAACCCAAGAAGAATGAAGATCACACCAAAGTGTGGATGCTACAGTACTACTCAGTAGGGGGAAGAGAATACTTTCTGGGAAGTAAAGGTAGAGAGGGATCTGGGTGGGAGAGAAGAGGGGGAAGGAAAACAGCAAGCCAGGTCAGATATGGGAGGAGATGGGGGAGAGGTAGAGAGGGCCAGAAATTTGAAAGTAGGTGTGTAAAAGTAGAGAGAGTGAAACTAGGGTTAGCCACTAGAAAGTCCCAGATGCCAGGGATTTAAGAGGTTCTAAAGACTCAACAGGGAGGACTTTAGCTGAAATACCCAACCAAGGGGAGACAGAACCTGTAGAGACCATATTCAGTGGACAGGCACAGCCTTCAGTTGAAGGATGAGGTCACCCACCTACCTCAAAAATATTAATATAGAATTTCTCCTGTTGAAAGGTAATTCAGGGACAAAGAGTGGAACAGAAACTGAAGAAAAGACCATACAGGCCTACCCTACCTAAGGATCTATTATATCTGCTGACACCAAACTCAGACAGTATTGCTGATGCCAAGAAGCACTTTCTGACAGGAGGCAGGTATAGCTGTCCCCTGAGAGGTTCTGCCAGAGATGGAGTGATACAGATGCTGATGTACAAAGCCATACATTAGACTGAGCATGGGACCCCAATGGGGAAGGTGGGGCAAGGATTGTAGGAGCTGAAGGAGTTTGCAATCTCATAGCAAGAACAATATCAACTAACTAACCCCCCCTCAAAGCTCCCAAGGACTAATCCACCAACCAATGAGTACACAGGAAGTACCCATGGCTCTAGCTGAATATATAGCAGAAGATTGCCTTATCTGGCATCACTGGGAGGGGATCCCCTTGGTTCTGTGGAGGCTTGATGACCCAGGACATGGGAATGCTAGGCTGCTGAGCCAGTAGAAGGTGGGGGAGCACCTTGTTAGAGGTAGGGAGTGGAGGAGATGATAGGGGGCTTGTGGAAGGAAAACTAGGAAGGAAGATAACATTTGAAATGTCAATAAAATAACTAATAAAAAAGAAGAAAATCAAAAGGCTGTTGTGACATGCCCCTTAACCCAAAGTAACAGTCTAGCCACAAAGAGAACTTTTAAAAATTGTGATAGAAATACGGAAGTATGGGCCTTTTTTTATGGGTGATGACTCCTGGCTGGGGTGTGGGTGGAGAAAGACTCAGTTTCCTACAAGGGGTTGGCTACTGAGAGTTTGATCATGCCTCATCGAGTATGAGGGCAACACAATTAGATGTGTGTTTTGGTTTTCTCCCCCTTGGGAAGGGTTCCAAGGTTTGTATGAGGAAAGGGGAACTTCGGATTTGGGAGAATAGGGAACTGAGTTTGATCATGGCATATTATGTGAAAATTCCCAAATAATTATTGAAAATACTGTTAGAAAATAAATAAATAAACCTGTCATTTGTCAAATGAGCTTTTCTTACTTTCAGTTTTCTATTTCTTCTAGTGATTATTCCAATATAGAAATGCTTCAGTTGCCCAGGATAATTTAGACTTTCTAATCAAAATTATTTAACAAGGTAAAAATCTCACACTAAATGCTGGGTGGTGGTAATGATGCCTCCAATCCCATCACTCCAGGCAGGCAAACTTCTGAGTTCGAGGACTACCTGATGCAGGATGACCAGAACCACACAAAGAAAACATGATTCAAAAAAGCCAAGCCAAGCCAAGCCAAGCAAAGCAAAACAAAATGGAAAAACAACCCACATGATATTAAATGCTTTATCTTAACTAGATATTTAACTTGCTGGATTGATTTGTTTGTTTTGAAGCAAAATACCTTCTCTTTTTTATGGCCTATAACTATTAAACAGTTTTTATTCAGCAATTAGCTGTGCTTTCAGAGTAGACTAAGAGGAGACCATATATATATATATATATATATATATTAGTTTTGAGGATTAAGGCACTAATTGTTAAAAGAAAACCACACATGTTCCCTTTTGATAAAGAACCAGTTGACTAGGACCCACTAAAGTTTCTATCTACACTCTGACTCCCTTCACAGGAAAGGGTGATTTGACTATTTTTTACCTCTGGGGGTATCTTTTCTTCCTTCCTTTCTTCTTTCCTTTCTTCCTTCCTTTTTCCCTCTCTCCCTCACTCCCTCCCTCCCTCTTTGTTTCTTTGTTTCTTTATTAATTTTTTTACAGTCTAGTCTTCATCTTCCTCATGGTCTGCCTTCTGACTGTTCCTCATCTCATACTCCCACCCCCATCTTCAAAAGGATGTCCCCAACCCCCAACCCCTATCCCTACCCCACCAGACATCCTCACTGCCTTGGGCTTCAAGTCTCTCAACGGTTATGGGCATATTCTCTCACTAAGACCAGACCAAAAGGTCCTCTGCAGTACATGTGTCAGGGGCCTCATGTCAGGAAGTGTATGCTGCCTGGTTGGTGGCCTGAGAGATCTCAGGAGTCCAAGTTAATCTAGAGTGCTGGTCTTTTCATGGGGCCTTCCTCCTCCTGAGCTTCTTCTAGATTTTCTACAATCAACCTCACAGGTCCCCAGCTTCTGTTCACTGGTTGGGTGCTATTATCTGCATATGGCACTTTAAGCTGCTTATTGGACCTCTCATAGGACAGCTATGCTAGGCTCCTGTTTCAAAGCATACCATAGCCTCAGTGAAAATGTCAGGCCTTGGGGATTTCTGGGCCAATTGTTTGATTGTCTTAGTTTTCCACCTGTCTATCCCTATACTCCAGAGTGTTTGGATAGATCAATTAAACACTTGTCATGTTCTTTAAATGCATGAGCACAATTTCTATCAATTCAAACTTTGAACTTATTAAATTTTTATTTTCAGCTGAGGCCTATCTTCTAGTGTCATTTAACTTCTTTTTAATTTTTTTTAACTTTTAAATTTTATTTGTATATTTGTGTGTATATTATGTTTGTTTGGGGGCATGTGCTTGTCATAAAGCGAGTGTGGGAGTCAGAGGAATTTTAGGAATCTTTTCTTTCCTTCTACCACATGGAAGATGTTGAACTCAGTTCTTCAGGCTCAGTGACAAGTGCTTTTATACCAGCAATTCTCAGCCTGTGTCTGGCAACCCCTCTGGGTCTGTCAAACGACTTTTTCACAATGGCTGCATATCAGACATTCTGCTTATCAAATATTTACATTATAATTCATAATACGAAAGAATTAGATTTAAGAAATAGCAATGAAATAACTGTATATTGGGGGTTACTACAACATGAGGAATTGTATTAGTGGATTAAAGAATTAGGAATTACTCAATGAGCTATGCACTGACTCCAAAGGTATAGTGCAGGGAGCAAAGGCTTCCCTTGAGCTATGAACTTATAATCCACCTGCCTTGGCCTCTTTATCTATCCTACTGGCAATGACCTATTTATTTTTGAAAACCCCCCTCAATGTTTTTCATTACATTCCTTTTTTTAATTGAACAAATTTATTTTAAAAACAAAGATAAATGTACAGATTTTAAGCATTTTTACATAAAAGTATATGAATACATTTTTGTCAGTGCTTGAATTTTTTTTAAAGGTTTGATAGTGTGCCTTCAGATCTTACTAGTTACAATGAGCATAACGTACATGTAAAACAAGATGTAACCTGGAAATAGTCTAAGTTTTCTTGGTGTGTAAAGATTAAGCATAATGGTTTACATTCTTATTTTGTTGAATACCTGTCTGCATTTCTTCAAGATATTATTAATGTGAACAGAGTACTTACTGAAGCTACTTCCTGAAAGAGAATTGTTTGTTTTTAGAGTTTGCACACTTACAATTGTGTTGTTCTCTTTTGTAGTATAGCTTGATATGAAATTGTTTCATTTTATTATTGTGGATTCTTTTGACCTGTCATGGTTGTACAATTTTGAAGATAAACAGAATTTTTAGTATATGCTGGAAGTATAATAATCAAATCAGGATTATGAACATTCCAGCCTTATAATTTCTTTATTTTGCAAAACTGAACTTCTCTCTTCTATATCTGTCTACAAAACAGCACAGTGTTCTAAGTCAAAGTCATTGTACTGTGCCGTAGACAAAACACTAGAACTTACTTTCTTCACCTACTTGGTGTTTACTATCATTCTTTTCTCAAAAATCCTTCCTAACCTAATTGTCTTCCTACATCTTTCCCCTTAGAGATCAATCTGTATACTTCCATATGTAAGTGACAACAAATCATGCATTTTTAGAATGAAAATAAGTTCATTCAGACCATGGACAGCTGTGACCTAATGTCTTTTTTCCCCTAGATTCCCGGATTGGTGAAAGTCAAAGTCAAAGGGAAGCAGGTAGAATAACTGTGAATTTTCAGCACTCCTTCTGTTCTTCCAATGCCCATCCAGAGTCTCATCCTTAGCTCCCCAGGAGATCACCTAATGTGGCCTCCATTTCCCTCTGGCCCCCATTTCCAATGGATAACAGAGACTTTCCCCTACAAACTTTCTTCACCATGCACATTGCTTTTTCCCAGTTCCCCAATTTCAACAGGTATTCCCTGGAATCCTCAGGTCACTCCAGCCAGTGAAGCAGATAGACTAAATGCATATCTTCAGTTTTCTCTCTCATCTAAATCTAATCTCCCAGTGCAATAATTTTCCCATCTCTGTAGGCTCATTCCCATTTCTGAAGGCTCATCACCCTCTTTGACACCATGTCTAGAAAATCACACCAATCTTCCCCTATTCCCCCTTTACCCTATTCCCTAACTACAGCAGACATTCCCTTATACTGAAACAGCCAAGCCTACCTGAGAGAAAATAGATCAGCAAGCAGGGAGCCAAACTTTTGATCCTCATACTCACTCTCTTCTATGCATCAAATCCTTCAGTCTTACATCGACTCTGTAGCAGATTATCTGTTGTGGCTTCTCCTCACTCTTTCCCCCCCATTCTCAAAATACAAAGAAGATCCTGGTGGAACATTCTTCTTTCTTCCCTCCTTTAGGCTACCTCATTAATCCCCCTCTTAAACCAACCCAATTTCTAAGTGTCAGTTTTTAGTAACTTTTTACCCAGAATCCCCAGTGACCACACCCATTGGGATCCCAGAAGAATTTCTTACTAAGCAATATCCAGCCACCACACTTATCTAAGATTCAAAGTGGAAAATAGAAACCAAGGAACAAACATCTACCTAGCAAAGACAACAATGAATATCAACACCTAGAATTATAATCATCTCAAACCTAGATGTCTAGATACTAGTATGTAAACACAATCAGTAACAGCAAGGACAATATGGCTATACTAGAGCCTAGCAACCCCATTACATTAGGCCCTGAATATTTCAATATAGCTAAAACATAGACTTTAAAATAGCATAAAATTTATTAGTATAATTCAGATCCTTAGAGAGGAAACAAACAAATTGCTTAAATAGATCTATAAAAACACAAACAGTGGAAGCAAATGAATAAAATATTCAAGACATAAAAGTGAAAATGCAATAAGTTAGGAAAACTGAAGCTCCTTCATCATGGATGAAGAAAATATATTCTAAGACAAAACCAAACAAAACAAACCCAAGGAAGCTAACTGAATCCAAGAAATAGAGATGATAATAAACTCCATACCAGCAAGACTAAAAGAAAATAAACACAAACACACATACAGACATGCGTGTACATATTTGCATGGGCATGTGCACATATGCACACACACACACACACACACACACACACACACACACACACACACAGAGAGAGAGAGAGAGAGAGAGAGAGAGAGAGAGAGAGAGAGAGAGAGAGAGACCACAGTCATGAACATCAAAATAATTGGAATTCACAATTATTGATCATTAATATCTATGGATATCTATGGACATGATTTTGCAATAAGAAGACTAATAATTTGAATGTAAAAACAGAATTAATCATTTTGCTGCAAACAAGAAACATACTTCTGCAACAAAGATGGATATTACCTCAAAATAAACGGCCAGATAAAAAGTTTTTCAAGCAAATAGACCCCAGAAGAAAGCTGATATAGCTATTAAATATATAGTAAAAAATACTTTCAAACAAAAGTAATAAAAACATATGGGGAAGGACAGTTCAAACTTATCGAAGTAAATATTCTAAAAGATGACATCTAAATTTTGAACAAATATGCCCTAAATGCAAGGGCAACTCACATTTTAAAAGAACCATTAATAAGGCTTAAATAACATATCAAACTCCATGTTTTAATAGATGAAGACTCCAATACCCTGTGATCACTAGTGCACAGATCATAGAGATAGAAACTAAATATGTGAATATTGACACTAGGACAGTTTATAAATCAAATGTACCTAACAGATATCTACAAACATTTTGTAGAAACTCGCATGTGCTTGTGCAGACACACACACACACACACACACACACACACACACACACACACACACACACACTACTTTCTTAGCACCTGAAGGAATCTTCTCCAAAATTGACCATGTTCTTGTTCAAAAGGCAAGGCTCAACAAATATGAGAAAAATCAATATACTCCTTTGTTTCTTGCCAGAATATCATGGACTAAAGCTGGACTTCAACAACAACAGAAATAACAGGAAGCATACAGACTTGTGGAGCAGTGCTCAGTGATCACTGGGTAAAGGAAAAGAAAAACAGAGAAACAAATTAAAAATGTTCTTGAACTCAATGAAAATAAAGGTGCAATATATCCAAACTTATGAGACACAATGAACGCAGTGCTGAGAGAAAAGTTTATAGCACTAAGTGTCTTTGTAAAGAAATTGGAGAGATCTTATGTTAGCAATTTAAAAGAATACCTAAAAGTTCTAGAACAAAAAGAAGCAAACCCAAACAAGGGAAATAGGAATCATTAAACAATCAAACTCAGGTCTGAGATCAATCAATGAAAAAAAAAAAAAAAAAAAAAAAAGAAAAGAAAAATACAAAGAATCAATGAAACTAAAGGCCTTTTTTTTTTTGATAAAGTCAACAAGTTAGAAAAATACCCAGCAAAACTAAATAAAAGGCAAAGAGACAATATTCAAATTAACAAAATCCTACTTTACAAGACTACTCCACATTGGAAAATTTAAATGAAATGAATGGTTTTCTTGGTAGATATCACTTATCAAAGTTAAATCAAGATTAGATAAACATTGTAAGTAAACATATAATGTCTAAAGAAATAGAAGCAGTCATTAAAAATACCCTATCTTAAAAAGCTGAGGGGTGATGGTTTTAGTGCAGAGTTCTGCTAGATTTTCAGGGAAGAGCGAATAACACTCCTCACACTACTCCACTAAACAGAAACAGAAGGAACACTGTCAAACTCATTCTATGAATCACTCTGCTACTTAAACCATACAAAGACTCAACAAAAGAAGAGAACTTTAGAGCAATATCCCTTATGAACATTGATATAAAAATACTTAATAATCAGAAAAGGAACCCAGGAACAGATCAAAAATATTATCCACCATGATCAAGTAGGCTTCATCCCAGGTATGCAGGAATAATTCAACATATGAAAATCCTTCAAAGTAATCCACCATATAAACAAACTGAAGGAAAAAAAAAAAACACATGTTCATCTTATTAGATGTTTTGAAAACTGTTTGGCAAAATCCAACACCCCTTCATGATAAAAGTAGTGGAGAAATCAGAGATACAAATGTCATACCTATAGACAATAAAGTAAGAAAACAGTGTACCACAAAGCACATATCCATACCAAGTTAAATGGAGAGGAACTAAAATCAGTTCCACTAAAATCATACATAAGACAAGACTATCCACTCTCTCCATATCTATTCAATATAGCACTTGAAGTTCTACCTAGAACAATAAGGCAACAAAAGGAGATCAGGGAGATACAAGTTAGATAGAAAGAAGTAAAAGCAGCTCAATCTGCAGATGATATGATTCTGTACTTAAGTCATCCCTAAAATTTTACCAGAGAAATCCTAAGCTGGAAACCACTTTCAGCAAAATGGCTAGACACAAAATTAAATTAACTAAAAAAAAAACAAACAAACAAAAAACAAACAAGTAAGCAAACAAACAAAAAATCCAGACCAAACCAAGCAAGCAAGCAAGCAAGCAAGCAAGCAAGCAAGCAAGCAAACAAACAAACAAAAAACATCAGTAGCTTTCATTTCTATAAAAGATAAATGTTCTGAGAAATTAATCAGGAAAATAACACTGTTTACAATAGCCATAATCAATATAAGATACTTTAATGGTATTCTAACTAAGCAAGTGAAAGACCTGTATAACCAGAATGTTACATCTCTGAAAAGAGAAACCAAATAATATAAAAGAATTTGGAAAGATTGCTCATAAATTATTAGAATTAACATGATAACAATAGTAATCTTGGGAAAAATAAATGTACAAATTGAATGTTATTCCATCAAAATTTCCTCACAGTTCTTTACCGACCTTGAAAAAGCAATTCTGAACTTTATAATTGAAAAAAGAGGAGACTAGGATAGTTAAAATAATCCTGTAGAATAAGAAAAAATTTATCTGGAGGTATCATCATTCCTGATTTCAAGTTGTACAACAGAAGAATAGTAATAAAAATGTACAGTATTGCCCTGAAATCAGACAAGTTGATCAGTGGAATAGAATTGAAGATCAAGAAATAAACACCCATATTTATGGGCACTTTTGACAAAACAAACAAAAAACAAAACAAAACAGCCAAAACCAAAAACCATTCAAAGAAAATAAAAAAAAAAAAGAAAGCATCTTAAACAAACGGTGCTACTCTAAATGAATGTCTGCAAGTTGAAGATTATTGTTTAATCTCTTTATCTATTTATCATCATGCACAAAACACAAATTCATGTGGATCAAAGACCTCAACATAAAACCAAATACACTAAACCTAATAGAGAAAGAAGTAGGGAAGAGCCTTGAATACATTGGTGCAGGAGACAACATCATGAACAGAACACTAAACAGCTCATGCACTAAGATACACATTAAATAGGACCTTATGAAACTGAAACCTTCCTTAAGTCAAATAATAGGACAATCAATAGGACAAAATAGTCTACAGAAAGTGAAATGGTCTTCATTAATCCTACATCAGAATAGGACTGATACACAAAAATATGTTAAGAATACAAGAAATTAGACACAGTCAAACCAAAGAACAAAATTAAAAGACTGTGGTACAGAGCTATGCAGTGAATTCTCAAGAAAGAAATCTTCAATTATTAGAAGCACCTAAATTAGTGTTCAACATCCTAAGTCATCAAAAATGAAAATTAAAATGACTCTGAAAATCTATCCTTCACCAGTCGGAATGACTAAGATCAAAAACTCAAAGGATAACACATGCTGGGCAGTGTGTAGAGCAAAGGGAACACTGCTCCATTGCTAAAAGGAATGCAAATTTGTACAAACATTGTGGAAATCAGTCTGGTGGTTTTCAGAAATTTTGGGAATATTTCTGCCTGAAGATATTTACCTTTTGGGTATATATCCTGGGCTTATACCTAAAAGATGGTCTATCAGACCATATGGTCACTTCTGCAACTATGTTCATAGGAGTTTTATTTGTAATAACCAGAAACTGAAAACATCCCAGATGTCCCTCAACTAAAGAACAGATAAAGATAATGTGGTACATCTACATAATGGAATAATAGTCAGCTACTTAAATCACGGACATCATGAAATTTTCAGGCACATAGATGGTAACTAGAGAATATCATCCATCCTGAGTGAGGTAACCCAGACCCAGAAAGACATGCATGGTATGTATTCTCTCTACAAGAGGATATTGACCATAAGGAACAGGACAAACATTCTACAATCCACAGTTCCAAAGCTAAGCAATAAGAATGCCTCAAGGCAATATAATTAAATCTCATACAAAGGGGAGATAAAGTCAATAGAAGTAGATGGAGAGGTGGAATTGGGTGGAAGAGAAGGTTGCGTGGGGAGAGCAAGTAAGGATCAGTTATGGGAAGATAATGTTTAAGGGGTATTGGAGGGCTAGAAGAGAGAAGGGAGAGATTGGTGTAGGGACATCTATGTGACTCACCAAAGACCCGGGACTGGGTAGGCTCCTATGATATGGTGGTTACTCTAGCTAATACTTCTAGCAATAAAGAGCATGGAGCCAGAAATGGCCAACTTTTTTTGTAGCTAGGCAGGACTTCCAGTAGAAGAAAGCAACAACAACCCAACTACAAAACCTTCTACCCCAAATTTGTCCATTGTACAACTTGGGCAAGAATAAAGTTTGATCGAGAATTGAGGGAATTGATCAACCAATAACTGGACCAACTTGAGACCCATCCCATGGGACAGTGGCAACTCCTGGCATTATTAATGATACTCTGCTCTGCTTGAAGACAGGTGGTTTGCATAATTGTCATCCAGAAGCTGATGGAAATGGATGAAGAGACTCACAGCCAAACATTAGGCAGAGTGCAGGAAGTTTTGTAGAAGCGTTTGTAGAATGATTGATGAAGCTAGCGGGATCAATCACAACACAAGAAGACTCACAGAACCAACTCACTTGGAGCCTAGGGGGCTCACAGAGACTGAACCACCAACCAAAGAGCATGGTCGTATGTAGCAGATGTACAGCTTGGTCGTTTTGTAGGTCCCCTAACAATTAGAGCTGGAGATGTATCTGATTCTCTTGCATGCTTTTGGACCAATTTCCCCTAGCTGGGTTGTGTTGTGAGGTCTCAGTGGGATATAATAAGCTTAGCTCTGCTGTTACTTTGGCAGGCTGATATCCAGTAGTGGGGAAATGCAAAGGGGAACTTGGTAGGATGAGACTGGGAGGAAAGCAGAGAAAGTAACTGTGTTTCGGATGTAAAGTAAATAAATAAACAATAAAAATAAATAAATAAACAATAAAAATACCCCACCAGAAAATCAAATCAGAAAGCACATACACAGATGCACACACAAAGAGACACACACACAGAGAGAGAGAGAGAGAGGGAGAGAGAGAGAGAGAGAGAGAGAGAGAGAGAGAGAGAGAGAGAGAGAGGAGAGAGAGAGAGGAAGGGAGGGAGAGGGGGAAGGGAGGGAGGGAGGGAGGGAGGGAAGGAGGGAGAGAATGAACAAGAGAGCACAATAACCATCAATAAACATTGCTCATTGATATCTCTCAACATCAGTCATCTTAATATTCCCACAAAAGACTAACAATTTGCATCTTTCATGCTTTTAATTGAATTGCTAATTTCTTATTCTACTTTAAAGTATCCAAGATCTTCATATTCTTTCATATTTCCCTTTAACATAACATTTGATTTCTATTTGGCAAAAGCATATTCATTCTTTTTAATTACATATGTTGAGTATAAATTTTGGTTTAAAGTGATGAATTACTTATTGATTTCGGATAAAATCTACTGAGGGAAGGTTAGTGATTAATCCTGCCCCTAATCTATCTGAACCACATCATCCACGGTGTAAGAAAAACAACACATTATATCATTTTAGCTCATATATCGAGCTGGTAAACAAATCTTGTCTTCTATATTTTCTAAGTTGTTTTTCCTCATCTATTTTATGTTTTTGCCCTTCTTTTGTTTTTTTCTGATGCTTTAGAGTTTTGGTTGATTTTTTTTTAATTTGGAAGATTTATCAATTTTATTATTTTTTTCCTTAGATAGTAAAAAGCAAGGCTCAAAATCTTGTAGGAGATATGAATATCTTAGCTCATTTTCTATTAAAAATTGTGTAATTAATTTATTAAAAATTATATGGAAGTCTTAATTTTATAGACACATCCCCTTTGGATCTTTGTTTTCTCAGAAACTGTTTCTTTCGTACATGGGTAGACAGTTAAGCTAAACCTCCCACTGGTAAGGGGCAGAGGAAAGCAGCAGTGAAGCCAACACTATGTGGGACATCTACTCTTCTACAGTTCTTTTTGATGTGATTTTGATGTGATTTCTTATTTTGTTCTGGATTTCTACACTGCACCTTGGATTTCTGATCCAGACCTGTTCATCTGAGGTTTCTCAGGTGTCACATGTCCATTTATTCACAGGCGAGAATTGACTCTGTTCCCTACCCTGGACCATATGCTTACTCTCTGTACAATCTCAGTGTTTCCTTTACGTTCATTCTTCCTGGAAGTTTTACATCCTCAGGTTTTCTAGGTTTGGCCTTATTTCTCATATGTGTGTGTGTGTGTGTGTGTGTGTGTGCGTGCGTGCACATGTATGTATGTATGTATGTATGTATGTATGTATGTATGTATGTATTTTTAGCTCCAGGACATCTAGCTCTTTTCAATCCACTAAATCTTTTCTCTGTTTTCTCACCATCTCCCCATATTTCAACATTCACCTACAACTAAGTTCAGTGTTATTTTATTTCAATTTTCCCACTCACGTCTTTAATGTTTTCCCCTCTATCTCATTATTAATGTTTCATAATGCACCTATATGCATTAATTTATTATAAACGTATTACCTACTTTCCCCTTAATTTGAGAAGTATTGTGATTGAGAACCCATTACAATAAGGAAAAATTAACTGTGTCAAGAAAACGTCATCCTAAGAAATAAGAAAGGAAGAAAGTTATCCTTGACGATGGCCTGATTATCAGAGCTGTGACAATGAGGAGCAACCAGCGTCCAGGCTGATGTGCAGGATTCTGAGAAGAAAAACAACATCACCATTTCTATAGATTCAACTGTGCAAAGGACAGAAGAAAGTTTTGTGATCAACTTATAACATTTTGGCGCTGAGCTTTAAGTTTTGTTTCTTTCATTTCTTTCATTATTCTCCTAGTATTTTTTAAATTGCTATAAATCTAATTATGGTATTCTTTTTCCATTTTTGGTCATGGTTTATTATTATTATTAATTTTTTTACACTCCAGATTTTATCTCCCCTCCCAGACTGTTCCACATACCATACCTCTTCCCTAACCCATCCCTGTCTCCAAGAGGATGTCACCACTCCGCACCTCCCTATGAGACCTCTAAACTCCCTGGGGCCTCCATTCTCTTGAGGGTTAGGTGTATCTTCTCTGACTTACAGCAGACCTCTGTTATATATGTGTTGGGGGCCTTATATCAGCTGGTATATACTGCCTGGTTTGTGGTCCAGTGTCTGAGAGATCTCAGTGGTTCCGGGCTAATTGAGAATGCTGGTCCAACATGGTTGCCCTGCTTCTAAGCTACAAGCTGAATTAGCAGAACAGAAAAGTCAGCAGCTTCTGTTCACTAGTTGGGTAAGAATGTTGGGTCTGTTGGAGGGCAGTCATGATAGGTCCCTTTGCTGGATCCCACTTTGGGCCTGTCACTAGACCATCTTTTCCTCAGGCTCTTTTCCATTTCATCCCTGAAGTTCTTTCAGATAGGAACAATTATGGGCCAGAGGTTTGACTGTGAGATGGCAACCCCATCCAGCACAGGATACCCTGTCTTTCTGCTAGAGGTAGGCTCTCAATGTTCCCTCTCCCCACTGTAGGGCATTTCATCTAGGGTCTCTCCTTTGATTCCTGAGGGTTTCTTATTTCCCAGGTCTCTGGAATGTTCTGGAGGGTCCTCCCAATGACCTACCTTCTGAGGTCGCCTGTCTCCTTTCTTTCTGTTGGCCCTGAGGGCTTCAGTCCTTTTCCACTCACCCAATTCCAGATCATGTTACCAACCTTGCCTCCATCCCCTTTCCATCCAATGTCCCTCCCTACCTCCCCCCTTCCTTTTGTTTAAGGTTTATGTATGAATTCTATCATGTTCAGTGTGAGCTGGAAGGTACATGTAAAATCTGGATATTCTCCAGTACCTCTCCTGAGCCTCATCTGTAGCTACTTTGACAAGTTCACTCTGCATGTACACTGGGTCTGGAATTCTTCCCTGGGCAGTCAGCACTTCTCCTTCCTTCTCCTACCTCACTCCCGAATACCATATCACACATGAATGAAATTGTTGACTTGTTCTTTTTTTATCTCACATTTTGATCTATACAGCAATTAAATGTAGGAATTATTATCATTCATCTCAGGGTATATTCTATCCATTACACTTTCTCCTGGTATCTGATAGGCAGTTAGTACATATATCTGACTACCTGAATAATAATTAAAATCTAACCATGAAGCTTTCTCCAGTTTTTTTTTTTATAGAAGACTGCCTTTATTTTAATTGTGTACATGTGTTGGGGGAGTGTGTGCACATGTGTGCAAGTGTCTTGGGCATGAAATGTTCCTGGAGATTGAAAGTTGTTGTGAGCTGCCCTGTGTTGATACTATGAATAGAATTTCATAAGAACAGTGCACACTTTTAATTACAGAGCCATCTCTTTAGTTCCACTTTGTCTAGGTTTGCTACATGAATAAAATGTGTAAGGCTTTCAAGGTGAAGAGATTACAGGACACCAGGAAACAGTGTATCAGGTATCAGCTGCCTCAGATAGACTTTGGAGAGCAACTAAATAGCAGAAAATTGCAGGCTGAGGTTACTAGTGAGAGCTTGAAAAGAAAATATTCTACATTGTTGGTTGAAAGTGGAGCCATCTGCAAAGGATGCCAGCTGATGCTTTACTGTGACAATCAGGACTCTCTCAGCTTCTATTCTGAATGAGGGCCACCCTACTCACATCAGCACCACTGAGCCTGCCTCTTCTGGAATGTCTGGTCTGCAGAGCCCTATTTCCCTGTTCAGTGCCCACCTCTGCTCCTTGCCTCCTACCACACCCACCCGGCACCGGTCAGCAAAGCCTAGCTGTCTAATGCCAGAGGTCAGGTTCTCTAATTTTCCATTTGGATTGAACAGTAATGCGTATTTGTCATGTTTGATCCAGGTATCTTTTATAAAGTAATAAAATGTTTCAGAGAGAGCAGATACTTTGTTCAGTTCACAGCTATCCCAGATAAAACCTCCCTCTTTTTTTCTTCCCACCCAGGGGTCTATTCAAAACAGTTGTAACACATTTACAAATCCACAAGGTTGCAGGGAACAAGATGAAGGAAGGCTTCTGTTCAGTAGGAAAGTAGGTGACTATCACTAAAGTACCACTAGTTAAGATAGCGTAGATTTATGAGTGTGAATTTGTACCTTAGGCCTGTCATATTTTTTTTTTTTTTACCTTTATGTTAGTTAATTGCAAAATAACGTAAATTAACTTTGGAACACAAGCAAAAATGGGAACTTTATTTATGAATTTCTTGGATTTCTTTACCCCAAGCCAAACAACTAAATTGCTACTTAGCATAAATTATTTATGGGCCCTGGCTCAATACCATCCAGCACCAGCCCCTGGAGGTATGGGAGATATAAAAGATTTAAAACATCTCAGCGACAGTGTTCGGGGCCGCCACGGAGCCGTGTTTCTTTCCAGAAGGGTCCACTTTATTTTGTTGTAAATAAATAGAGGCTGGATTTCCAGGGAGAGAAGTTAGCTTCCAGCAGGATGGTGGTAGTGTTTTGCATATGTTAATTACACAACCCCTTTTATGACAGATAGACATTGTGTTTGCTCAGCTAGCTCTCAAAAGACCCATAGACCAAAATGGATCTTTCCCCTTACTGGCAGACGGTTGTTTCTCTCCCTTGATCTTCACTTCACAATCTAAAGTTACCAAAGAATGCATGACAGCTTCTCAATACCAGCCATTTTATTCTACCTAGCTCTAGCAGAGTCACATGCACATCTGCTTTGTCGAGATTATTGTCACTTAAGATAACTTTCTGTGGCTGTCCATCGGCGGGCACCTCAGCGCTGAAATTCCTGTGTATGAACGGTACTGTGGTTCTCAGACACAGTTTGTTTCTATGACAAGGCCACTCCCTCTTCTGTGGGTCAAATATATTTCAGTTGTTTCACAGATTGTTTTCAATAAAAAAACCCATAATTTTAAAAAGTACAAATTTTTAGGTTTTGCAGTTTAGACTTTTCTCTGTATGGAAGTTTTTCTTCGTACAGACTTAGTAGTTCTTGCCTTTCTTCTCACGTTTGCTCTGTCCCCACTATTCCTTAGCATCACACCTCATCTTTATTATTTTATTATCTGGCTTCTCTTACCCATAAAGTCATTTTCATATTTTAATCCCTGATTTAGGTCTTTACTTGACTGATACATTCCAATACATTGGTAACTCCCCTTGCCTCCTTAGGTAAACATTTTATAATGAATCCAAAATATACAAAATATAATATGGAAAGCTTGACAATCATTTATTTTCAGATTGCAAATAAGGAACACAGAATAGGCAGATTGACTCATTGGTTCTTTAGAAACCATGGTATGTATAGACATGTTCCGCAACAGGACATATCTTCATATCATTCATTTGTTATAAATCTCTGGTATGAACTTTGAAACATTAGTTTGATTTTTACTTTCTGGACTTTGTTTTTGTCTTCACACATGATCATAGCACAAACATAAACTATTTCCTCTGTCATGGCCTCATGGAATGCTTTTGAAATAGTTGCTATTAAAAGTTATAATGGATATTCAATCTCTTACCATCCTAAGGGTTCCTAAGTACCTTTCAAATTTTCTCTTTTTTTCCTTTTTCCTTCTTTCCTTTTTTTCTTCCTGTCCCTTGAAGTAAGGTCTTAGAATGTAGATCTGACTGGTCTGGAACTCATTATGTAAGCCAGGCTGGCCTCAAACTCAGAGATCTGCCTTCCTCTTTCTCTTGAGCTTTGGGTTCTAAGAAATGTGCCCCTACACTCTGACTCAGTAATTGAAAACCTTTATATTTTGCTTTATAAGCCAGTCTGTCTGGTGACTGCTGAGAGCAGGGTGTGTCGATCTGTCATCACTGAGGGGATGCTATCTCTAATAACTGGTATGATTAACAGTTCTTTGTCCAACTTTCTGTGTTTCCTGTTCTTGCTCCATGTAAGGCTATTCATTTGACTACTGCTGATTTCTTGGTGAAACAGAATCCTGGTGAGTACATATTATGTCATACAGATTCCTTTTTTATGCATCAGAAAAGATTTAATTATGATATGTTTGGTAGAGTTATTACATGTGTGTGCATGTAAGCACGCATGTACACAGATTCTAGACTGGTGGCTGTTTGGAGGTTGTCTATTCCTTTCCTATTACATGCTGTAATGTTGATTCTATCAGAGGTAACTGCCAGTGAGGTGAGTGGGCAAAAGGGGCAAGCGGAAGGGAGCAGAATACGGAAACAAAATAAAATGCACTATCCCTTTTAATGATGTCTTCTAGATTTAGAAATATCAAAGGAGTGCCTGAATCATTAAGCTTACAGTATAGAATGGCCACAATTTCTCTCAGTTTGCATTAAAGCCCCATCTTCTCTTTGACTAAAATCATATCAAAGTTGTTGTAATTGGCCCTAACTCAGTTTTTGTGTGGTACTTGAAAAACAGCCATGGTTAGGGAAATAATAAAAAAAATGCATTGTTTACTGTTAAATAAAAAGCAATAGAAAAGTCTGTCCCTTTCTGTCCCCCTAAATGTACTCAAAATGTGTGAAGTGTACTTTAAACTTTAAATGTTCCTAACATGCAGGACCTGAGAGTCTCCAGGGTAATTTGAAGAAATATATGTATTAAAATGGACTTATGAAAAATTGAAATTCGCTTTTGAACATCCATAGTTGTAAATCTTGTACTACAATCTTCTTACTCTTTTAATATATAATTATATGAGAGTTAATTAGCCCCACTTTCTAGCTTTTGTGGAGGGGTAAATGAGCTTTCTGTATATACTTCTTTTCATTATGTGTGTCATTGCCTATCTGTGATTTAACAAAGCATCTCAACTTCTTCTTAAAACATACTAGCATTAAAAATACGGATTGTGCTGATCAATTTCCAATGATATAAAGCACCCAATGTTTATGAAATAGAATATTCATTGGGTGGTGGCTGTGAATGTAGTTCGGGGAAACTATCTCCACTTGAGTTCAGACTGCTGTGTATCAACCTACTTTTCACTGTGATCAAAGTCACAGTTGCCTATGACCTTCATAATTGGGAAGGATTCTTAAAGAAGATATGTCCTCTATCTCCAGATTCATTCCCACCTCCCCTTTTTTGTAGAAATAGAGACCATCTAGGGGTATCTATAGAAGGTAACATAATTAGTGAGTTAGCATGATGCTTCAGTAGCTAAAGGCATTCACTGCTAAGTCCAGTGATCTGAGTTCTGTTCTTGGGACATACATAGTGGGGTTGTGTGCCATTATTCCTGGGGAAGCATGAATAAATACCTACTAACCTTAGATAGGGAGTCAATATATGGAATGCAACATGGTAAACCAACAATATTTTGGGGTTTACTTACAGGAATATGGCTAAGAGGTTACTTAGACGAGAGTAATAATTCAAAGGCAGGTGTATCGCCAAAGTTTTTCAGGCATAGATAGCTGCTTTTGAACCCTGGAAACCTGGAGTACATTGTGCAATAAGTTAGAAAATGTTCTTTCTAAGGGACTCAGTTGGTCTGAGCCTCTTCCAAGAAGCTCAGCTGGTCTTTACTTTTTCCAAAGACTGATCTCTCACTCTTACAGTCAGCTTTGCTGATCTGTCTCTACCGGAGAACTGTGATGGTGTGAGTGTGTCTTTCAGCAATACATCATGGTTACACAACCTTGGGGATAGAGGGACCTAGTAAACTTAATGAAGTTTAGTAACATCATGAAGCTTTTAAATTGTTTTCCTAAACTTAAAAGGTTCCTTGCATGATAGAATGTTTACCTTAGAACATATAGTTGTTTCACACCCCACCTCATACTCCCTAACTGATTTTGACATCCTATGTCTTAATAATGGAAGAAAAGTGCTACAAAGTGGGTGATAGAATAAATGGACACATACAAGTTGTTCCCTGATCTTCACACATACATTTCATTGTTTATATATACTTATATTTTAAAAAACCCACCCTCATACATTACCTCTCCTTTTGTATTCTGGAAACAGCAACAACAACAAAACAGGCCTCTCAATATTATCAACCAAACCAGCATAACAGGATGTAATAAGACAAAACACACGTTCTCAAGCAAGGGATGGACAGGGCAACTGTGTAGGAGAGAAAGAATTCCAAGAGCAGGAAAATGGTCAGAGACATCCTAACACTCATTGCTAGGAGTTCCATAAAACCCCAAGATATACGAACATAGTATGTATGCAGAGGACTAAGTTCAGCTCTGTGATTGCTGCTTCAGCCTCTGAGACTCCTATAAGTACTGCTTAGTTGATTCTGTGGAGAATGTTCTTGTGTTTAAGACTTCTCTGAATGCTATAATTCTTTACCCCCTCTTTTTGGGGGGCTCCCTGTGTGCCACATAATGTTAGTGTGTGGGTCTCTGCACCTGCTCCAATCAGCTGTCAGAAGAAGTCTCGCTGATGAAAACAAGAATAGATAGATCTATGAGTATATTATAATATTTTTAGTAATCATTTCATTTTTTTTTCTTTTGATCAGGTGATCAGACGTCTTTGAGACATACATCTTCCGATTCTTGGCCATCTAGGCTATGTTAAACATGGGCTTTTTCTCATCATAAAAATATTTTAATTTCTCCAACTATGGTGATTGAAAGTTTTTCTGGGTATAGTAATTTGAGATAACATAAGTTTTTTGGTTTTTTGTTTTTTTTTTTTGGGGGGGGGGTTGAGTTTGCAAGACATGTTTCTAGCTCTTTATTCAAAGTAATTTTTTTCAGGGAATGTATTATGAACCCTTTTATTCATTAATATAAATCAATGTTTTCTACTCCACTTCTTGTTCTTATGTTCCTATGGAAACAACATAAAACACTACAATTTATTAATAAGCTGTAGGCACTATGCTGGGCTGAAGGTGATCTAATTCTTCTACCTGGTGAAACTTACACAAACACAAGTCACTTGTCAATTTGGTGTTTCCTATGCTGCTTCTGCTCCATTAGGTGTTGTCAGATTCCATGTCTAATGTCCATGAACTCCTGATGGTCTAGCTCGTCTAACAGTGATCTTCTCAATAAAGAATACAAGCTGTTTTACTAAATATCATCTATAAGAGCTGCTTCATTGAGTATTGAATATCCTCTAACAGAACTGTAATAATAAAATTCTCAGAGAATCTTCCTCACCTCAGGCTCACTGCTGAACCTTGGTTCTGCCAACACACCCACCTATTCTGGACTCTGCTCTATCCTTCCCTGCCTTGCGATGCTTTTGTTGAGAGGATGCTTTGTTCCTTGGTATCTATTTTCTATCTGGATTTTCAGAGTGTGTTGTCTTGTGGTGCTTGCTTTATTGACCTGATCAGCGTGTGTGTTTATGGGTAGTGCTTGCTCATATTGGAGCCTGGGAGGAAGGAATGATGGTGAGTGGTCTCTGGTATCCATGAGAGGCATGGGCAGGAAATAAGGATGCTGCAGCTACTGCCATGTTTAAGCTTTAGGGACAACCCTGATGATTGAAAATGAAGAAACAGAGCACATGCAGCCTTACTTGTCTTCTTAGAATTTGTATCCTGTGGCTGAGAAAGGGGTGTCCATCTGAGTTGGGGGCAAAGAAATAATGACAAGTGAAAGCAGGTAAGGAGCTGCTCTATAGGCTCCACAGGAAGTGTGGACAGGGGAGGAGAAGGTGCAGTTTTATTCTGTTGCAGCTTTAGAGATAAACCTGAGGATTGGGTCTGAGAGAACAGAGCACCTTCTCCACTAGGTAAGGTCCATGGGTAGGTTACCTTGTCTTCTGCCAATTGTGACCTATATTCTAGCTTCTTTAATGTACATGCACACACACACACACACACACACACACACACACACACACACACACACATACATACACACACAGATGCACAGTAATTTCTAAAGTAATAGGTTTCAACCTGTATTTTTTGTAACATTTTCAGTCTTCCCTTTCATACTTACCCCTCTAATCTACCCTCCACAACCCCACTTATGTAATTCCACAGCGAAGGTGGAAGGTTATGAGTTACTTCCCCATCCATATTGGAAAATATTCTGTTTTGACACAAAAATATTTGTGTGTTTTCAAAAGCTTGATTTAAAAAAAAAAACAAAAAAGACAATATACTAGTGTAGCATGTGATCCTTCACCGAATGATTTGCTGGGTCCAGATACTGAAACTCACTACAAAGTGATTATTTATGAGGAAAGCGTTAAAAGGCAATTTTTCTTAATTTATATTTGATAAGATCTATTATCATTTTAAATTAGTTTAGAGTTCTAGTTATACTTCCTAGTACTGTATTTGCTATTTACCTTTACCTCATGGCGAAATTGTAAATAGAATTTCTTTCTGAAATTAAATCAATTTAAAGATGAGAATTAACTGGCTAAAAAATTTGACTCTCACATTTATCTTTGGATAGCCTTTGTTCATTCATGGTCTTTACTGAACAGACAGTGGGTATTTAACATGTACTTCCTGTTAAGAATAAGAAAAACTAGAAATGAAAACAGAAAGTTTGGATAGTATTAATGACTTTATCTGGAAAGACATGAACAAATATATTAGCTTCAAATGAAGCAATGAGAACAGACCAAGAAACAATTCTGCACAAGTATAGCTTAGTGAGTCAGCGAGTTTATTAGTTTATAGCAGAAGCATGAATAACTCAAAGGTAGCTACATCAATAAAAAGCACATTCCAACATGGGCTCTGAATAATAAAATTTATTTTCCTGGAGATCCTTTGTAAGACTTATAGACAGCTTTGTGTTTGGAAAATCTCCTCTCTCTAGAAACAAATATTTCTTTATAACCTTAGGAAGGGGCCTTGTAACTTTTGTTAAGTTTTGGAATCTCCTAAGACTTGAGAGGAGTGTGTGTGTGTGTGTGTGTGTGTGTGTGTGTGTGTGTGTGTGTGTGTGTGTTTGTGTGCGTGTGCACACACATGTTTACTTTTTGGGTTTTAATGATCCCCCTCTAGGATAAAATGTTTAAATTCACCATAGAACAAAAAATTAAAGGGTAAATAAAAGAAAAGTAAAAAGAAGTACAAGTCAGATTAATGACAGACAATTAAACCTACCATTATTAATGGAAATTTGTTCAAAAGTGTAATAAATGTAAACATGAACATACATAAATGTGAATACCTAAAAATGGGTGCAAACATTTCTGGTAGTCTCAAACCTTAAATTGACTTGAAATAGTCAAACTTACTATCAAAGCCAGTCCCAAGCAAAGCAAAGCCAGTTTAATATGGAAAAAAATCACAATAATTCTATCTGTTTGGAAGACAAAATTAAATTCTAAAACAGAAGGTAGGAGTAGAGAGGGTAGACAATGAGGGTCTAGAATAATACATGAGAAATTACAATTTGCTAAATATGATAAGAAGCAACCGGACTTTGTTCAAAGTGTTCAAATTTTAGCATTTGAACATGATCTTTAATAAAGCCCCTCAAAAAGACTATTCTTCCCAAGCATGTGGTGAACATAAGAGAGAAAAAGAACATTGTATCTCTTAACTTGGTGGGCCAGGATAGTATAGAGGAACCATTTAGTGTTGGGCACTCAGTTGTGTGTCTGTGGAGGATTGTTAAAAAACAATGCATTTTGGACATGCAAAGGTCATCATGTATCTGTGACTGCATGGGTAAGAACTTTACAAATTCAATATAATCTATGTGCCAGTATGGAAAAGTATCAAGAAATCCTATACTGCAAAAATTCATGGGCAACTGATGGCTGTTGTGGGAAGAAGAGTCAGTTTTCTTCAGGAGTTCTGTCTTTGTAGGTTACCCAAACTCTAGTGGATGTATGTATATCCATTTGTGACTTAACAGAAATACTACATGAATTTGGGAAGAGAGTTATGTGATCCAGGGTATATTTGACCAAAATTATTATATGTATGCATGGATTCTTAATACATTTTTAAAAATTGATAAAAAAGGAATAAACAATTAAAAAAATGAGAGTGAGACTGGGTGAGAGATTGACAAAACAGGAGAATGAGAGAGAGAATTTTATTAGTGCAATTTGCAGTAATCAGAGTCTGATTGCAGCAGTCGGGTAAGCTATTGAGGTAATTGCTTTGGACCACCATTAAGCCAATGCAGAAACAAACTGGTTTCACAAGGACTAATCCCACTGTATTGGCAGCCGTATATCCATAATCATACAGTATATGTGCTCTTCAAAAGTAAGGATGTCACATTTTGATGACTTATTCCTTGGTCTCAATTTGAGTGATTGACACAAAAATGCCAAATCAATAGATGATTGTTAAGTAAGTGAGTGACTGGGTGGGAAACTCAGTCGGGCTCAAAGACAATTATGAAATTGCTCACAGAATGCTGAGACAACCTCATTGACAAAGTTGGATGCTGAGAGGGAGCCTTCCTGAATAAGTTTGGAGAAGCAGTGTGGATCCATTTTCTTAGAGATTAATAATACGCTATATATAAATGAAAGAAGAAAGAAACATACCAACAGTGGTGAAGTGTATGTATAAACAGAGGAAGGCAGTGCATTGCAAACCAAGAGTATGTCTGGAAAACAGTGAGGAGGATAGAGCAAGGACACCACGGGGTATAAGTTTTGTGTTTTACATCTTTGAATTCTGAAAGAGCAGCTCAGATAAAAAGAGGACTCAGTGGGAAGATAAAGAACCAAATCATGCCCATAGTATGGAATAGGCCTGAAAAATCTAAGGCACAGAGTGGAATTTGTCTGGTGGAACATTGCTTTATTTAAAAAATATTTTTAATCTTTTAGAAGCGATTAGCAAACTTAACCCCTTCCCCACTGCAAATCCCAGTATTTTTAAATGAATGAAATAAAAACTAGAACTTACTGGCTTTTTCTGAGAAACCCTCCCAATACATGTATGTATATACACCCAATACATGTATGTATATACACATTTATATAATCTTGTATATCTATCATCTATATAATTACATATCACTTATACTTATCTCTCACCAGGCAAGAAGTAGTTTCTAGGAGATATTGACAAAACATATGAAACTGACATGGGAGATAAAAGCACTATATTGAAGTTGAACATGACAACAAGACTGGAAAATAAAAGAGCCTCAAGAGAAGGCACAAGAATCAGTAACCCCTTCGCTCATACATTCACAAGTTCCATAAAGTACTAAGCTATAAATTACAGAGGTCCTAGTGCATAGCCCTACAGGTTCCGTGAAGGCTACTCCAGTCTCTGTGAGTTCAAATAGCTCAACTGTTTTATAGGACCTTGTTTGTCTGTTATTCTCTGCTCCTTTTGTTTCTCCCATTCCTTCTGCCTCTGCTTTCATGGGTTCCCTGAGTTCTGAGGGAGGGATTTAATGGATAAATCTTGTTTAGAGCTTTGGAACACTGTTGTTTAAATCTTTCTTTTTTATTAGATATTCTGTATTCACATTTCAATGTTATCCCCTTTCCCCTACTCCCAACCACCTCCCCCTCCACTTACCTCCATGAAAGTGCTCCCTCTCCCAACTAACCTTCTGACATCAGCACCTTGGCACTCCCCTACACTGGAAAAATGATCCTTTACTGGATCAAAGGTCTCTCTTCTCATTGATGCCAGAAAATGCTATCCTCTGTTGCATATGCACTTGGGGCTATTGGTCTCTCCATGTGAACTCATTGGTTGGTGTTTTAGTCCCTGGGAGCTGTGAAGGGTTTGGTTGGTTAATAATGTTCTTCCCATAGGGTTGCAGACCCTTTCAGCTCCTTCAGTCCTTTCTCTAACTCCTTCATTGGGAGTCCAGTGTTCAGTCCAGTGGTTAGCTGCAAGCATCCTCATCTGTATCAGTATGACTCTGGCAGAGCCTCTGATGAGGCATCCATATCAGGCTCCTGCCAGAAAGCACTTTTTGGCATCAGCAAGAGTGTGTGGATTTGATGATTTCATATGGGGTGGATCCCCAGGTTTGGCAGTCTTCAAATGATCTTTTCTATAATCCCTGATCCTCTATATGTCCCACTATTTTCTACCATAAGTGTTTTGATCTTCCTTCTAAAAAGGACTGAGGCATCCATATTCTGGCCTTTCTTCCTTTTGAGCTTCATACCTTCTGTGAATTGTTTCTTGGGTATTCAGAGGTTTGGGGCTAATTAATATCCACTTATCAGTGAGTACATACCATGAGTGTTCTTTTGTGACCAGGGTACCTCACTGAGGATGATAGTTTCTAGTTCCATCCATTTGCCTATGAATTTCATGAAGTCATTGTTTTTAATAGCTGAGTAGTACTCCATTATGTAAATGTGCCACAATTTCTGTATCCATTCCTCTGTTGAAGGACATTTGGGTTCCTTCCATCTTCTGGCTATTATAAGTAAGGCTACTTTGAATATGGTGGAACATATGTACCTGTTAGATGTTGGTGCTTCTTTTGGGTATATGCCCAAGAGTGTATAGCTGGGTCCTCAGTTAGTACTGTTTTTGAGGAACCACCAGACTGATTTCCAGAGTGGTTGTACCAGTTTGCAATCCTACCACCAACATCCCCAGTCATCAGGGAAATGGAAATCAAAACAGCCCTGAGATTCCACCTCACACCAGTTGGAATGGCTAAGAACAAAATCTCAGGTGACTATAGATGCTGGTGAAAATGTGGAGAACACTGGTATTTTTAAAGTGTTAAAAGAACCCATAAAAACTTTCTGTGATTTTAGGCAGGTGAGAAAATCTAAACACAGAGACAGTGAAAGTAGAGCTCTGAGTGGGAAGTCAGGCTATAAAGAATTTACTGGTTCATTTTCTAAAGATTAAGTCCCCAGTTGTAAAACCTTATGCAGATGCTTCCTTGACCTGGATCCTAATTCCTACAGGGATCTCTGTTAATCAACTTAGTTTCTTAAACTTCAGTAGAGATCCTGGTTCATAGAGAATCTCAATGAATGATTGATAAATAGATTAATACTTTGTTTCATTTTTTAAAATGAGGCAGAATAAAACAAGACAATCACCATGAAAAGCTGTAGTTTTTTATTTTATTACTTTTGACTTATTTTATAATTTTTGTAGCCCTGACATAGTCATAAAATGCAAATGGCATCATATGTGTATATTACTTAACCATTTATAAAAATTATTTTGAATGTTTTATCTAAAGTACTTAATAACTTTTAGTGGCAGGTTCAATCACATTCATTTTCAGAAATTGAAAGTTAATATAGAAGCCAATAAAATAACAAAATATAGATTTAAATTCTAATCTAACTTGTTTGCAAACAGTATATTTCTTACTAGTCTCAGAATCATAATTTTATTTATGTTGTCTTTTTTTAATGTACCTCTTTTGTTCTTGCAATATTATACTGAAAATAGATTATTGTGCTGTTAAATGAGAACACAGCCTATTTGAAACCTTTTAACACAGTCTACCTATAAAAAGTGTGTAATTTTACTGCTCTTTTAAAAAGTTCCAGTGTTTCCATTCACTTTGATGGTGAATACACACTTAAAGAGTGTGACTTTCTAAACCTGAGAGACATAGAAAGCTCTAGCAAGTCACTTGCAGATGTCCATACCCTGACATGCTTGAGGGAGTTTATTCTTAACAGTAGTTCTACCTTACTAAAATGAGACCTTAGGTAAGTTGAATATAAATGAAATCAGAATCTGAGATCATAGGAAAACTGAGTTTTAAACATCCCATTGGAGTTCTTTGGTAAAGTTTCTATTACAGTAAATTAAGCAGCCAACTAGCAAGGCTCAAAGAGTTAGCAGACAAATGTGCTCTTGTGTAGTTGTTCTGAGACGTATAGGGCAGCTTCTACTTCTGTTTGGAAAATAGCACTAGGGGGACATTTGTACAGGGACTATCATTTTCTTGATATGTTGACACTGAACCAGGTAATCAGTGAAATTAAAGGCATCCTATTTCCTCTTTGAATAGGGGTGGGGCAGAGACACAAAGAATCAGTCCATCTTAATTTGTCCCTTATCCTGGTTAAGGTCTCAAAAGCCAGTATCTCTTACTTGGTCATAGAGGGTAGGCGTAGCTTTAAGAGTAAGTCAGTATCACAGTACAAAGTAAGCGGTAATTACAGGAGGCTAGATGAGCTGACAAATTTCTCCTTACAAAACCAGCCAAATGCAGTAGAACTTCTTACTGCATAAACAAATGGAAAATCTTTATGTGGGTCTCTGACATCTGTCTTTAGGTACAGTGATATTTTGTTGGCAGCACAGCCCAATACTTTTCAATGACTAAACCTACAGCCGCTCTGCAGTGGGAGAGTTTCCCGAAGAGAAAAATCAAAGAGGTTCAGAATCACATTAAGTCCTTGGTTCTGAGCATGGGAAGAAACGTGTTTCTCTACTCTCTTTGAAGAATCTGGATACCCATATGCTCATTTAGGGATATGCTTTGGTCGGTGGCAAAGGGGCTTTAGTTGGAAATGCATTTTTGGAACCTTGCTTTTCCTGTTTTTGACGACTCTCTAGTGAACACATATTTCTGTGCTTAGACCTGGGAATTTAGGAGCAGAAAGCAATGATGCTATTAATTGTCTCCTATTCATACAGGCTTGTATTGTCTACTGAGTAAAGGCTATACCCTGCCATTATTCTTCCCCTATATTTTCTACTTATTGCAAAGGGACTGCTACACCCAAATTAACGGCAGAGAATATCCCCAGGTGCTAGGAAGTTTGCGAGTTGTGGCTCTGAAAACCATGAATTAGGCAGTCACAATATATGGGTACCAGTGACATATGAAGGCACTTTAACCCTCCATCTTCCAAAGTTATGGTCAAAGATGCCCCGGTGTGGTTATCATTTATTTTCTACTGAAATTTCTTATTCCCTGTAAGTTTGTGCTCTGAATTTAACACTGCCTGATTATGTTCCTCTGAGGACGTGCCGTATATACTGTTGAATAGCTATGAATATTATTGGGTTTCCTCGGATCAGACAATTATTTCTTTCTTGCCTGCAGGGTCTCACATACCACACAGCCAGTCAGGGATCTAGCTGGTTCTCTCTGAGTTTATCTGCAATATATTTGTCCTGTAGGTTAGATGAAGTATATTGGGATCTACTACCAAGTATTCATGTCAGGTCTCAGAATGTTTGGGTAAAACTAATTTGTTACCACAAATGATATATTTCTCATATTTATTGAGCCAGCAAATAACTTTCATATTATGTCTTCCTTTGATTCTCATAGCAACAGTGAAAGGGAACAAATAGAATGACAAACTACAGCTCATGGATGGACATAATGAATTCTGATGACCATGCACACCCTCCTCATCACCCTCCTCATTAGATAACATCTTTTCTTTTGCCGAGTTTAAAGTCTAGCTCCCTTACCCAATGGCCAGCCAGCCAGCACATCCCTCTGGTTTATGTCACTGATGAAAATCCAACCTCAACTCTTTCCCTTGGCTTTGAAGTAGGTTTCATTTCCTTGAAGCATAACATCCGTTACAGAAAAATCTGTCTGGCAGTAAAGCTGGGTTTTATCTTCCTAACAATCCAGAAATCTTTTAATGTAATTAATATTCTGTGTTCAGCCATTTTTTTTTTACTAAAAAAATTCAAAGCTTTCTTTTCATTTTTATTCAGTGAGAGATGTTCCTAAGTTGTATATTTTTAAATATTGATAAAATCTATATGTGTTAACACTGTTATTTAGTAAAAAAAGAAAAAAAACTGCATTTTAAAACAAAAAAAGCCCAAATTCAAAATAAAGAATAACCTCGGTGAGCTTTTAATGCTTTGCAAATATTTTCAATAGGTTAATGGAAAATAAATAAATTTGTATACTTTCTTATTTGTGTAGTTCTTTTGCTTGTTTGCTTTTTTATTCTGTGATTTAAAGAAAAAAAAAGCCACCATTATCTTATTCCTGGATAATCAGGGTTTTTTTTTGTTTGTCTGTTTGTTTTTATTTTCCTCTCTTTGGCATAATAAATAAAAAATCAGTCACCAGCCATGTACATTCTTGAAAACATGAACTAAATTGTGGATTAGAAAGGCAGGCTCAGGCTGCTGACTCCAGACCTTCATGGTTTTTATCTGGTAGGCAATTCTGGTTGCCTAGATCCAGACCTTAGGTGACACAGCTGCTTCCTGAGCCTGGTTTTCTCCCTGTTACTGAAACACATCAGCTGCCAGCTTCATCCCCACTCAAAGCCTGCATGCTTTCCCTTTTCATCCCACGGGTAGCTTCTCTCCAGCTGAGGCAGCATGCTATGGAACTGGAGCAATTCTTTCTTTCTTTAACACTAAATGCAAAGAGAGCCCCACAGGAGGGCTCCCCAGCATGGATTTGTGATGATATATTTTCCCCTGATCTTAGAAGGAGAATATACTATCACTGAGAAATTCAAAATAGTGTATACTTCATGAAAATCAGGATGACACTGGGATGTCGATGAGGAAGCAGGACTTTGCCTTTCATGGATGATGAAATCAGCTTATAGAAATGTAAGGTAAGCACTCGTGATCACACAACTAGTACAAAATGGCATGTTGAGTAGAAAGAGGTGTGGAATCAAAGTGGCACTAATGTTCTCGGGCCACTCCTTTCATCTGCCTTGGGTTTTGTGCAGGGGAGCGTATGTCTGAAAGCACTTTTACGTTTGCAGAGGTCTCAGCATGCAGATTTGATGAACACCCTTCTTCCATACTGATCGGAAGTGTTCTTAAATTCTTCCATCTGAAATTTCATTTGTATCATTTTATATTGTTTATGTCCTTTAAATGGGCATGGAAGGGTGATTAGAAGTGAACCATATAGAATGACATTATTAAAATGAGAACACAGCCTCAAGATATGATTCAGGTAAACTGTCATGGAGAATATTCTTCCCTAGCTTTTGGGTTTCCTACTTTATTCCTGAAGAAGTTGATACCAGAGCTACTAACCAGGGTTGATCAAGATGAGCATCGATGAGTGGGAGGTAGAGAGCACAGTGGAAGGATTCTGTGGGATCTTCCTAGCATCTACATGCATTCACAGAGGAGGTTCCTGGGTGGATGGTGATAGTGCCATAGAGTAAAGGGAAGATTGAATGAAGGGCATAATAAAGCAAATATGCTGTGGAATAATATGCTATATGATGGCAATAACAAAACAAAACCTTCTAGTTACTAACGAAGACAGTATCTTGTCTTCTGAGAACAATTCCTTTGATGCCTAATCTTCACTTAGAGCTTGCCTAGATTTAGAATCTCTACGAAAAAAATTTCTGTTTATGTCTGTGAGGGTGATTTGAAAGAAACTTAAGTGAGGAGTTAGGACCCACCCTAAATATGAGGAGAATGATGCTTAGGATGAGTTCTCTATAAAAATAAAAAAGAGAGGATGGCAGCAGCCATTGCTCATCTTTCTCTTTGCAGACAGCAAGACCTTGTCCCTGCTGCTCTTTTCCCACCATACTGTGGTGGGCCCACACCCTATGACTCCACCTTTGTCAAGTTGCTTTTGTCAGGCATTTGGTATTTAGTCAATCTACTCTTTGATGGGGTTGAACTTACATATCAGAGTATAGCAGCAGAGGCCTGTCAATAACTCATGTAGTTTCCAGATCTCTAGTCCCCCTTTTCTTACTTAGATTTATTTATTTCATCTTATATTTGTCTGCATGTGTATGTATGAATATCACACAAATGCCATGTCTGTCTGTATATCATGTGTTCCTGGTGTTGCAAAGACCAGAAGAGGGCATAAGATGCATTAGAATTGCACTGGCAGAAAGTTGTGAGTGTTGGGAAGCAAAACTAAGCCTCTGAAAAAGCAGCAAGTACCATCAACCCACTGCCAAGCTGTCTATCACACCAGGTCTTTAGCTGCTTTAAGAGAATTCTTTTCTAGAGGGAACCAGATCTCCTTAGAAAGTGTAAGAAAATGGTAACTTTTGAAGGACTTGTTCCAGAAACTAGAGTGCTCAAAGAACATGGTGGACACTGGAGGTCAAAACACAGTACAGCATAAGTCAGCTTGCAGAGTTCTGTTCAAACCTGGAATAATCTTACTTTCAAAGGTAAAGGTGTCCAGAAACATAGAGAAGTCAGTGATGAAAAAGAAGAGTTTCACCACCTAACAGTAGAGGAAGAATGATTAAGAAAATTACCATTTGGTAAACAGAGGTGGGTGCTAAACATCATTGTATAAAAGTTTTGTAAAGGAATTAACTATTCATGTGGTCTGCCAGTATTCCTTCTTAAACAGCTACTAATTGTTAGGAGGAACGAAAGAGCTTTACAATGGAGAAACCTGGTTAAACAGATCTTATAGAAATGATTCAAAATAATATTATAAATAATGAGGCAGCTTAAAAATCAATTATGAGGTAATAAGAAAAGAAAGAAATAACATACCAACTAGCACCTCTCCAATAAATAAATATCCTGATTCTAATCATAAAGAAACATATTGTTCAGTGCCAAGGTCACACAAGACATGAAAAAAATGAACATCCGAGGATGTAGACCAGAGATAGCACATCGGGTAACACTGATTCGGGGTACCTTTCTGTCACTAATGACATTACAGGAAAAAGTGGTAAAACTTGAGGCAAGTGTGTGGATTTTATGACGCTAATGTATCAACATAACTTCCTGGTTTTGATGGCTTTATTGAGGTTATTCAGGGGAATGTCTTTGAAAGAATTACTCTAAAATCTGCAGAGGTGGTAGAGAATCACATTGCAAAACTTGGAAATGGCTCACAGGAAAATGCCCTCTTCCTTCTCTTTGTCCTCTTCCCTTCTCTTCATGTTCTCTTTATTGTGCTAGCAAATTTCCTGGAGCTTATAAATGTTCTAAAGAATCAAGAAATAATGAATAGACAAATGGAAAACAGTAGTAAGATACCTTAGCTGAAAATGGATTGAATTCAGATTGAACTGTATAATTTAGCTTTGAGTTTCTAGTAATCTATACATCAAGGTAAACAGTGCCTGAAACAAATGTATCTCCTGAGAGCATCCAACATGCTTGTAGTGGATCAGTGAGAAGAGGTAAAGAAGGGATTTATACTGGGAACAGTCGGTGGGCTAGGATACTTCCACCCTGAGGTTCAATGTTTATAACCAGATGTGTCTGTAAATATGTCTCATAACTGATTTCCTGAACATTCTAGCATTGTTCTGTAATGGTTTGTTCTCTAGACAAATAATTTCGACCTCATCTACAAGCTGTCTTTTCTATATGCCCTGAGAATCATGCCTCCCAACCCCAATTTTTCTGGAAAGGACTGAATGCTGAAGCATAAGAGATGCATATTTTAAAATAATAAAACAAAATATAGGAAAATAAAACAGAAATTAACACATTATAGATGGATAAGACAACTCAACATAAGGAAAAAAGTCCAAGAGAAGGCAGAAGAGTCATTGACCTACTCTTTTGCACTCAGGAGTTCATAAAACCACTAAGGCTGAAGTTATGATATAAGCACAGAGGACCTTGTTCAGACTGATGTATGTCCTCTATGCATTGCCTCTCTATGGGTTCATTTGAGCTTAGCGCACATTGATTTAGAGGACCATGTTTTTTGGTGTCCTCAATTGTCTCTGGATCTTACATTTTTTCTGCATGCTCTTTCAGGAGTTCCCTAAACCTAAAAGGGAAAACTTGTTGAAGATATCCTATTATGGGCTGAGAATCCCAAGGTCTCTCATTCTCTGTGTAATACATGGCTGGGGGTCTCTCTGTCTCTCCCTCTCCTCCTCTCTCTGCCCTTCCTACTCTCCATCCCCTTCCCCTGCCCCTCCCCCCTCAATCTGCTCCAGGATGATGGCTGAACATGGCATATAATCTATAAGTTCTTTTATTGCTATGTTTTTAAAAGAACAGTGTCATATTTTATGAAATGAATGAATAAATGAAAAGCTAGCTTCTACAGTAAGGGTTAACAACTGAACTGGCATTTATCCCAGCTGGAAAAGGGAAAATCAGTTTCTCAATTGTATTAACCACTACACTCCAGATAATGCCTCATGTTCAGAATAGTTAAGCAAAGTACAAAAGCAGTAACAGTTTATTGTGTTTTTTAAATTGTATTAGAGTTTGGTATTATTGTTTTTGATTTGTTTTTGGTTTGGTTGTCTGTTAGTTTTGTTTCATGGGCGACCTATTGTCTTAGTCTGTTTTCATGGTTTTAGGGAGTTTTCATTTGTTTTGAGAAAGAAGTTAAATTCAGGTGAATATGGAAGGTAGAGGGTCTCCATACTTGAGTCCCATACAAGGGACTTGAGTGAGGGGAAATGTGATCAAGACATATTTAAATTTGAAAATTGTTTTAGTAATAATAGTGATGATGATAATAAAACCCCCAAATATACAACAATAGTATTTGGTTTTAAGGGGTAGATACTTTAAAAATATTTTTAACACTTTACTTATATTTTTTGTGTGTGAGTTTTGCTTTCTGGGACAAAGGGAGTTAGTTGGCTCAGAGGTTGAACAATTCTTGATGCTGTTTCAAGGGACTGGAGTTTAGTTCCTAACAGCCATGTCAGGAGGCTTACAGCAAACTCCCTGTAACTTTTACAATGGCCTGTAACTAATTCCAGTTTCAAAGGATCTGATGCCCTTCTTTGTCTTGTAAGGGCATTAGCACATTCATATCCTATAGCCAGCAGCAGACACATGTAAATAAAAAGAGATGGACAGTTTTAAAAACAATAAGTGAAATGGGGGAATGACACCTGTGGACTTGAGAGATACCTCAGCAGGTGAAATGCTTGCCCTGTGCCAACACAAGGGCTGATGTTAGGATATCAAATTCTCATGAAAGTACACACAGGTTATGATGTCTGAAAAGGAAATTCCTGGACAAGATGACTAGCAAGACAGCAGAATTGGAAAGCTGAAGTTTCAGAGAGACTCTGCCTTAATATATAAGGAAGAAAATATTTCATGTCAACCTCTGACCTCCACTTATAGCCAAAATCACTTATGTCATGCGCAGATAATAATGAATGTACACGTGCACACATACTCAATACACATACACTTGCAAAAACAACAACAGAAAAAGAGAAAAAGATGTGGTTGTTTGAATGAAAATGCCCCCCCCCAAATGCTCATATATTTAAATGCTGGATGACAGTTGGTGAAAGTAACTGGGGTGATAGCCATGGAGTTTGAAAGCCCTTGACACAGTTACCATAAATGTAAGTCCTAACAAATGCTTGGTCAATTAAAAATTTTGCAGTAATTTCAGAGTCACGGACATTTTCAATAAAAAAACAAAACAACACAAAAACAAAAACAAAAAAACTCTTCTCTGTTGTCAGGATTCACTGATCATATTTATACCTTATTTTATGGCAGAATGATTTGATTTTATCAGTAATCCTAGCATTCTGAAATTGTTTCACTATGATAATTTTTCCTGTCTTCAGTATGCATGGATCAGCATAAAATAGAGCTCCAAATCAACTACACCAACTTTTGTTTGCCCTGTGAACTAAGAATGAGTTTCAATAATTAAAAAAAAATACCACAGCATATGTATCAGAAGGCACTTATAGTCTGCAAATCCTGCACTGTTTACTGTAGAACTCCTTACTGGAAGGTTTGATGACTTTGTTTCATTACATTTTCAACAGGTTGGAAGGCAATTCAAACAAACAATTACAGAGAAAAGTGAGACCCATGAAACTCTCTGTTTTATGTAGAGTGGAAGGGCTCATGTGTTGCTGGTTTGCAGCATGAGTCCTTCTTTTGACTTCTTGTTTGAAGCTCTAGCAGGGTTTTCTCCTTTCTCAGCTCCTGTCCACACTAGTGTATCTACTTCGACCATCTGGACATTGAACAAGCAGGTTGGGTATGGCTTGTTCTTTTAAAGGAGTTTGTATATGGCTAGTCCTTCATGAAGAGCTGACAGTGACTTCTATGGGGTTGAGATAATCTTCCTCTGCAAGAATTGCCTCTGGATGCTAAGTGTACACAGGGAACTAACATTTGCAACTGAGGTCAACAGATTGGCATCGATTATCTGCATCATCAATGCCTTTCTAAAACAACTAATAGATATCTATCCCGTACATACAAGATAAAGATTATTTAATGCAGAAGCCACATTATTTTACAAGGTATCCAGCTGAATTATTAAATATCCAGTTAATGATTTCATCTTTTCCAGATTAACCTAGATGGTTAAACTTTCTTTCTGAGCAATGGTGAGGGAGCTGTTAATGGTAGAGTTTCAAGTTTGTTGCTAATAGCCTGAAAACTTTTGCTGTAGCTTCATAAAATTCATCAGTTTGATTTTAAACAATTGTTAGAAGAGTAATGTATTAAAAAATTTCAAACTTCTGAATGGATTCGCCATGCTTCTCTATTTCAGTTACTCCACAAATTCTTTTAGAAAATAAATATATAACTTTGGACCCGTGTTTTCTAAGCTATTCAATTTTATCGTACTTATACTGTTGTTATGAAAATGATGATGATGATGATGATGATGATGATTGTGTGTGTGTCTGTGTGTTTGTGTGTGCACGTGTGTATGTGTGCATGCTGACTGGAGTCTATGCCACAGGTAGAGATGTTAGGGAATAAATTCCATAGAGACAGTTTTCTCCTATTTAAAAACAATTAGAGAATTCGATACATAAATAAGCTTTTATTCAATATTACTCCAAAATTTCCTTGTTTATTCCCATATTTATGTGAGTTCTGAGAATCAAATTAGTTTGCCAGTTTATATGGCAAGTGCTTTTACCCATTCAGCCATCTTTCTGGTGTCTAAGATATCTCGAATGAGATATCCTTCAAGAAAGGAACAATGCCTAATAACTTTCTCAATTTCAATTTGTTCTAGATCTAAATAAAAATATTAAAATATTTTCCTACATAAATCAATTTCAATAGTTAAAAGACTCATTTATTTTATATTTTTATAGGTTTAGGTACATTTCCAGGATGTATACATATGTATCATCTGTTTGCTTAGTGCCCATGGAGGTCGGAAAAGTGTGTCAGATGCTATTGAGCTGGAGTTGTAGATGGTTGTGAGTCACCAGATCAGTGTTGGGAATTGAATTCAGGTCCTCCCCAAGAGCAACATTTAGTCTGAAACTCTGAGTCCTTTCTACAGCTCTGTAAATCAAATTTTCTTATAAACTTATAAGATTAATATTTGTTTAATTGATATTGCCCAGTATGTCTTTTAGCTAATATGTTTAAGTCCATTTTTCCTGATAGAATTATTATCAATTTAAAAATTAAATCAATAAGGTCCTAGGACACTTTCAGCCATGGCGTTTGAGCAGGACTATAATATTAGGAATTAAATTCATTCCTGTGGATTAGGTCACAAATCAACTAAGTCACTGGTTAATTAGATTTACTGTTGCCATGGTGAAACATCATGGTCAGTGGGGAAGAAAGAGGGTTGTTTTGGTTTCAACCTTGTCATACCCATTCATATTTGAAGAACGTTGGGACCAGAACTCAATCAGGGCAGGGAATTTATATGGTCTGTGCTTTGTGTAGTGCTTGTCTTGGTGTAGTTCCGTGTGATACAACATATAGTTGGTATGTGGGTAGCCATTTGCACACATGTAGTAGGAAACAATGTCGATTTAGCTAGGTTTCTTTTCCAAGTAGTGTATTAACATTCTTAAACAGTTATAAATAAAATCACAGTACCATGAGATTCTTTGTATTTGTCAATATCAAATTAACTTTTGGAAAATTTAAAGGAAATGAGTAATATTTTTGTGTTGCTGAAGTAATATTCTTTCTCTTTTCTTCTCCTTACCACCACAATTTTGTATAGATACACTTACCAAGAGATGGAATTTATTTCAAGGAGCTCCAAGGCCAAGTGTCCTAGCTGATGGATTTAACAGAGTAAACACATCTCCCTTGAAAGTCTGTCATGTAAACATGCCAGAGAGGAGGGTGTTCACTTTCAGGGCAACTTGTGGACTCAGTTAAAAAGAAACAGAGAACATTCTCTCATCCCTAACTCTTCTCTAAAGATACATAATCTTAATTAAGGAATGTTCTCCTATGAGTTAAGGCCAACTTTATAATGAAATGGAAGTTTAGTTGGCTCCATTTCAAAACTACAAAAGTGTGGGGCAATATTTCATGTCCATGAAGTCAAGCAGTGTGCTGGATTGTGGAGAAAACCACAATCATACCAAGCACAGGATGTTGAAATATCATAGGGTTGGGAATGGTTGGTAAATTTAACAGTTTCGGAATATGAAGTTTTCCTCTACAGTCAAATCTTTTCTTTATTTTTATTCTATTTGTTTATGTTATAATTGCTTGAAGAATATAATTTGTGGCCCTAATATAGTATAAATTGTCAAATACTTGACTTTTGATGGCCTGTAGGGTACTTAGTGTCCTAGCCTTGATCTACATGGTTAAAGCATTGCTTAAACATGTGAGACATTTTTAGTACACTGTCTTCCCTATTTCCAAAATGTCTTTATTATACACTTATTAGATTTCAATCACACATTAGGGTTTTGCATGTAATATATAAATTGGATATTTAAAATTTTAAGTCTACTTACATTACAGTTGTTTGTAATTTTGACACAATGTGAACCATCTACTGTAGAAAGAAACTTAGTGTTTCACACAGATTTTCTATCACTGCAATACTGTTATTGTTTATGACTTAGTTCTGTTCTTTATTGTTCCCTAAAAATCAACTCTACTATTTTAAAGCATCTAGTTCCTTAATCTCTCAGCAGAACACTTACCTCTGAGTCATGTTGTCACAAAGTCACTCCATGCCACTTTGTTTTACTTAAGTAAATAACTGAATGCTAAACTTATCTTTCATGGTTCAAAAAAAAAAAAAAAAAAGAAAGAAAGAAAGAAAAGAAAGAAAGAAAAGGTTGTCATTCACATGGTGAGCACAACTTGGATTTATTATTCTGTGACATAGCCCATGCTTGCCAAGGTTCTGTGCCCAGCACTATCTATTGTAAAGCAGTAGAATATAACTGTGAACATCCTCCTCCACCAATAAAATTTCCACTTAGCACATTATAATTCAATTTGCAATATTTACCCCAATATTGTCTTAAAGCTTCATATATGGAAAGTGTCTCTGTTTTCCCTTCCTTTTGCATTTTGCCAAGAACAAGTGACAAAATAGGACTTATCATCTTCCTTCAAAACAGATGGCATGTGCCCACAGAATATTAAACGATCTCGTACTATGACAACAAATGAGATATTTCATCTGAAACTCACAGAATACATGGCTCTGGCTTGTTGAGGCAAGCAAGGAGAGGAGGCAGAGAGATGGCTCGGGAACATTGGTTTGTTAGTAGACATGCAAAGAAAACATATGTTACTCAAAATCTGGAGGAGGACAGTGTTGCATGCCTGTATCAGCAAGGTGGTAGAAAGCATCCCAGTTATTTTAAGTCAAATTCAACAGCCAGACTAGTGTCCTCTGCTTTGAGAGAGACAAGAAAATGAGTCTATATGCCACAGTTTTAGTTATTTTTCTTTCTGTATCTCTCACATTTAGGCAAAGCAATTTGTTGTTGTTGTTAACAATTCCAGGTATCTAAGAAGAGGACTTCCTAAGCCTTGGTTTCCTGCAGTTTTCTAAGCAAGCATTCTTCATTTGATCTGTGAGTTTGAGAGAAAGCCCTGGCTCTTAACTTGACTGTTTTGCTTGTAACCCAAGATAAGCAGTACACTTATTAAGTCCAATTCTGACTTCTGCAACATTGGCTTTCTTTTCTTCTCATTTTGTTATTTTTTTTTTTTTTGTTTTCTTGGTTATTTTATTTATTTGCATTTCAAATGTTCCTCTTCAGTGTTTCCTCTCATAAACCCTTCATCCCATTCCCCTCCCTTTTGTCTCTATAAGGCTGCTCCCCAACCAACCCACTCTCATTCTTGCCTCATAGCTCTAGAATCCCCCTTATGCTGGGGTATCCAACCTTCACAGGACCTAGAGCCTCCCCTCCAATCCTTTGCTACACATGTAGCTGGAGCCATGAGTCCCTCTATGTGTATTATTTGGCTGGTTGGTTAGTCCCTGGGAGCTCTGGGAATTCTAGTTAGTTGATATTTTTGTTCTTTCTATGGGGTTACAATCTCTAAGGTTAGCTTTCTAAAACACAACTATTTGACTGGCCCAAGCTCTTTCTTCAGTGAGTTGTCTCAAGGTCTACAGTAGAGCTGTACTCTCTCTGCTGTATTATGAGTATGTATATTAAGAAAGCTATCTCAACTAGGCCATGGGTTAGGCCATATTCTGCCAGTTTTTCTTTTAGCAAACACTCAAGCTCTTTCTTTGCCTAAATCTGGGTTCTTTCTTTTAAATGACATAGAGCTCTGTTAATAGGTATCTGAGGCTGTTTACCACTCTAAGTTGCTGATATCCACTATAAAGATTCTGTTTTTTTTTTTTTCTTTATTTTTCACTCTCCTAGGCTTCTTGAGCTTCCAAAAGATAATTTCCAGATACATAATAAACATTTATAAGAGTTGTTTTTACGACAAATTGTCACAGTATTCCCTCCACAGTAATGTACTTTTAGCTTACACAGGAAGCTAAATAATATAACCATTTAAACATTATATTTGTAGAAAAATGTATAGCTTTAAATAGCTTTAAATCTTAATATGTCTTAATCTTACCTTCTTAGTCCATTTTTAGAAGCTACAAGTTAGAGGATGAGTAATCTTTAATAAATGATTGTGGAACAATTACTGTGTACTAGTGTTATTATTAATCAAGATATTAATGTTAACTAATTACTCTAAAAATTAATATTCCCTAGAAAAACAAGTTTTGTAGTACAGTTATACCTGACTTCTGACTACTTATAACCCTTTCAAACTCTTTGTTGCTAAGCAAATAATTAGATTTAAATATTAGTTACACATACACACACACACACACACACACATGCGCACAACACAAACATACACCACACACATGAGGGGGTAAGTGTTTTTATGAGTGCAGGTACTGGCAGAAGCCAAAGGAAGGCATTAAATACCATGGAGCTGGAGTTACTAGTGTTTGTTAGCCACCTGACACTGCTGTTGGAAAGCAAACTTACACCACCTGCTCTTTAACCACTGAGCAATCTCCCTAGTCTCCAAGCTATATTAACTATTTTGTTAATTTTTATTTCATATATTATATCTTAAATTTAGTTTCTCCTCCTTTGGTTACTCCAAGTACCTCCCCTGCCATTTTACCTTCCATACAGATTCATTTCCTATGTGCTTCTCTTCATAAAAGATCAGGCCTTTCAGAGACATCACCTGTCTTAGCCAGGGTTTCTATTCCTGCACACAATACCATGACCAAGAAGCAAGTTGGGGAAGAAAGGGTTTATTCAACTTACACTTCCATATTGCTGTTCATCACCAGAGGAAGTCAGGACTGGAACTCAGGCAGGTCAGGAAGCAGGAGCTGATGCAGAGGCCATGGAGGGAGGTTACTTACTGGCTTGCTTCCAATGGCTTGCTCAGCCTGTTTTCTTATAGAACCCAGTTCTACCAGCTCAGGGATAGAACCATCCACAATGGGCTGGGCCCTCTCCCCTTGATCACTAGTTGAGAAAATGCCTTACAGCTGATCTCATAGAGGCATTTCCTCAACTAAGGCTCCTTTCTCTGTGATAAGTCCAGCTTGTGTCAAGTTCACACAAACTCAGCCAGTACAATTGACCCCTTGTCAACTTGACATGCAAACAAATTAATATTAAGCTTCAACCCTTACTCTCTTGTTCATCCCCAATATCTAGATAACCTTAAGAGCCTCACAGCCTTTACCAATTCTTACATTTTAAAATTGCAATACCTTTAAAATATCCAGTCTCTTAAAAATCAAGGTCTTTTTACAATTCAAAGTCTCTAAACTGTGGGCTCCTCTTCTTCCTTCAAGAAGGAAAGATATCAGGGGACAGTCACAGTCAAAACAAAATCAATCTCTAACCATCCGGTGTCTGGGAATCCACTTACGAACTTCTGGGCTCCTCCAAAGGCTTGAGTCAGTTCTCCAGCTCTGCACTTTGTGGCACACACTTTGTCTTTAGGCTCCAGCTGTCTGTTCTCCACTGCTGCGGCTGCTCTTGGTGGTCAACTCATGGTACTGGCATTTCCAAAACACCACTGTCAGTCCTGGGGCACTAATTGCCACTGAGGATGTACTTTAATCAATGGCTTTCCATTGCCTCTCACAATGGTGAGCCTCAGCTGCTCTCAATGATCCCTTTATTCCTTCAAAACCAGTACCACCTGGGTGACTCTTACACATTACCAATTCCAGCCACAGCAACAGGTACAACCATGGCTATCTCTGGAACACATCCTTTTTGTGGTCTCAGGAAACAGCTCCCAAATGATTTCACCTTAATGATGCTGGTCTGTTCTTAATCACCACTAATTTCTTATCTCCAGCTGACCAGCATCAATAGTCCCAGTAATGCAAAGGTTTTGCTTTAGTAGTTCTGGTATCTTGTTAATCATAGCTGATATTCAGCTCCAGATAACCAAAACCACAGAATCTTCACAATCAAACAGTAACAGCCCTGTTCAAAGAGTCTTTAATTTTCCCTCTGAAATTTCACAAGCCAGGCCTTCATCTTCTGCATTGTTCTCAACATTATCTTCCAGACTCCTACTAAACATCCCATAGAACTCTTAATATGCCAATGGCTCTTCTAGCTCAAAATTCCAAAGTCTTTCCACAGTACTCCCCAAAACATGGTCAGGTCATCACAAGAATACCCTACTTCTGGTACCAATTTGTCTTAGCCAGAGTTTCTATTCCTGCACAAAATATCATGACCAAGAAGCAAGTTGGGGAGGAAAGGGTTTATTCAGCTTACATTTCTACATTGCTGTTCATCGCCTGAGGAAGTCAAGACTGGAACTCTTGCAGGTCAGGAAGCAGGAGCTGATGTAGAGGCCATGGATGTTGATTACTGGCTTGCTCCTCCTGGCTTGCTCAGCCTGCTTTCTTATAGAACTCAGGTCTACCAGCCCAGGGATGGCACCACCCACAATGGGCTAGGCCCTCCCCCTTTATCACCAGTTGAGAAAGTGTTTGACAGCTGGATCCCATGGCCAAGCAAGTTACAGTAAAACTAGGCACATACATTATATGTGAATGGATGAAACAACACAGTTGGAAGAAGAGGCCCAAATTCAGGCAAAACAGCCAGAGATAGCCCCTGTATCTACAATTAGAAGTCTCACAAGAACACTAAGTTATACAACTATAACATATAGACTTCCTAAGGTCAGACGCATGTACGCTCTCTGATTGTCACTTCTGTCTCTATGAGTCCACATGAGCCCTGGTTGATTGATTCTCTGGCTGTGCTCTTGTTATATCCATGACCGTTTTTGGTTCCCATAGTTCCTCCTCTCCCTCTTCTTTGGGACACCCAAACCCTGCCCAGTGTTTAGCTCTGCATCTACTCCTATCATTTGCTGGATGAAGCCTTTCTGAAGACAGCTATGTTAAACTCTTGTCTACCTGTATAGCAGCATCTCATTAGGAATGGTTTCATTGACTTGTTTGTCTCTTTGCTTGCTTTGTTAGTGATGTTTTAATCAATTCTAAGTTTCTGGACTATCCAGCCTCTGTTTATCCATCAAGGAGGTCTGTCCATCCAGGAAATGTCAGGCTAAGCTCATCCAAGGTTCAGTTTCATGGCATGGGTTGCAAGTTGGGCCAGTCAATGCTTATCAATACCAAGTAGTCCAAGTAGTTCTATGCCACCAGCACATCTTGCAGGCAGGACAAATTGTAGTTTGAAATTTTTTTTTGTAGGTTGAAAATTTTTTTTTGGCTGAGTTGATGTAGCAGATCTGCCACTGGGATCCTTTCTATTACAATAAAACTCTGGTTCAGGCGCCATATCCCCCATTTCTAGGAGTCTTTACTAGAGACACCCTCATGGATTCTAGGGAGTTTACATTGTATTAGGTTTCTATATGACCATGATAACCCTCAATTCCAGTTGTCTCTCCCAGTATTCTCTTTCTCCCTCCATATTCCCTCCTCAACCTGATGCCATTTGTTCTTATGCCCATCTGCCCAAAGTTTATTTACACTTCTCAGGGAGATCCTTGAGACAGTCACCTCTGTTTTAAAAGAGAATATTTGAGTGTATATGTTCACTGAGTATATACTGAGAAAGAATTATATGTTAAACATTGTTTTAAGCCTTGGGTTACATCAATAACAATAAAGATAATAAAGGATATTTTCCTAAAGAAAAGAAAGGTAGAAACAAGGTTTATAAACAGTAAATAATCATGTCAGTACTTTTGAAAATAATTGGGGGAGGGTAGAAAGATTTGGGCAAGAATGGTTGAGGATAAGCTACAACTTAAGTGAAAGTAAACTTCAGCAAAAAGTTATTTGCGCTAAAGACTTGAAATTAGTGAGGAAGCCAGCCATATGGACATGTTAGAAGGACATTCTAAGTAGAGCTGTATGTATGGGTATTTGAGCAGCTAGAAGAAGGCAAGTATGACTAGAGAAAGGGAAGGAAGAAAGAGAGGAGAAAGGGAGAAAGGGATAAAAAAACCTGAATAGCAAGAATGGTATTCACAGCCTTTGGGTGGAATTCTGGTAATGTTCCTAGCAACATCTATGCACAAGAAAAAGTTGACAGAGAAACAACATATGACCTTGCATCATAATATCATTATGGATGTTAGGTTGGGAATAAAATTATGGAGAAGTGTATGCCTTTGGCTTTTATTACTCAGTTATTCACTGTATAAAAGTAGGTATTCAATGCTGTTCTGCAGGCTGGGAAGTGAGTTCTTCCTCCACACAGCCTGATGTAATCCCGAGGAGTTTCCACACTGTGAGAGTCTGGCTCAAAATAACTATGTATACAAGGCTTTCTGAGTCAGAGTGCTATTTAGAGAAGTGAGTGTGAAGTAGCCATTCCAATGAACACTGGAAACACTTGCATCTGAGTGTCTGACAAAGGACAGGGTGAACTATCTTTAGAGCCCAGGCAAGATGAGCACAGGGTAGGGAAGAGGCACAGCCTTCTGTTGTTCTACTATGCAGTAGCGAGTCTTCCAGGCAAAGGCTACACAGGATGACAGTTAATCATCTTCCACTGTCAGGATGCCTTCCACTGTGACTTACCTTCCTGGCACAAAGTCATGCATTATTATTACTCCTGAGAGTGGTCACTGCAAGTAACCTTACAAATGCTTTACGAGTTTGCAGTCTCCATCAACAGGGAACACGAATTTTAAAAAATAAATGTATAAACAGGATTGTTTTCAATCTTAAATGTAACATTAATTTTTCTTTAAAAAACAACACCAAAATAGTCATGAATATGTATTCCCTGTTTCAGTCATTTGGTCAATGACAGAGACTTAATAACTACAAGTGGTCCACTTTTGTTTGTTTCAGCATCTAGTCTGGGTGGAGGCCAGAAACTTGAAAGGTTCATGATGGGTGACTCCCTGAGAAGAGAGATCTGGTGTTTACAGATGCCTACATTATGGCTTGATTTTTTTTCCTATTATATTCAGCACCCATTCCTATGAGGTTTTGTTCATGGTGCTGAGCTGAAGAGTCCTAGGCTGGAGTGCTGGCAGATTGACCCTTCCCACTCAGGCTTCACCATATCGTTCTGTCCTCTACTGTGAGCTCTGGAGATCTGAGGATCCGTTCCTGTAAGATAGAAATCTGATAGGAACTTTCCTTATTTACATGAACGAGAGTGTAAGACCCATGGATTCAGTCTGATAGTTGGCAACACATCTGCTTTTGACAACTGGAGGTGTAGAGGAAGTTGTGAAGAGTGTTCATTCAGGAGACTGCCAACGTTCCTCTCCTTCAGCTCAATTGTTTGGTTTGTAGAGGGTTTGGGCACCAATTTTTAATTGACGCTCTTTAATTGTTTCCAACGACTGTAGCCAGAATGCAGGAACCCTTGTGTCTGGGATCTACTGTTGATGTTTCAGTTGCCATGAAATCCCATTTTCTTTGAGAACTACTGAGAAGTTATACAATGGATGGGGGCACCCACTTTATACTCCACCACTGGTATTGTTGAATATGACTCATTGAGCCTTCACATTAGGAACAGAAAAGCCTTCAAAGTTGCTACCTAATGAAAGGGTTGTTATGGTTTTAGGGAAACAAACCCAAGGCAAATCAAAGCACCAAAAACTAAGAGTCATACTCATTTGGTCTCTCTGGAAAGCTCATGTGTTTGCTATTGGGATACCCTAACAAGTGGTGATATATATTCATGCATATACTTTTCCAGCCCCACTCCACTTTTTGTTTCCTGATCATGTGACTAAGGCTTGATGATTGGAAAATGAATCTAAGATAGTGTGGTCAAATCTCTATTGTAAAAATAGAGATACTTCCGTACAAGCAAAATCCCTTGGGACACAAGATATTTGCTGTCCAAGTGGTACATCTTTTTCATGGAGATTTTAGTTCAAAGAGCCTGAGGCCTCTGCTCATGAAGAACTATTACCTACTTGCAGAGCAAGAAGCAATTGGAAGAAAAACATGCATATTCTAACTAAAGATAAACATGTAGTGTGTATTTTCCTCTTTAAGAAAGAATACACATGCACATTCCCACATACTGCATGCATTTACACTCCAGCCATCATTTTTCTTTGTGATGGCCCAACCTAAACTCATCTCCAGTGCCTATCATGTGTTTCAGATGGCATCGAAATTAGCTTTTGGTTGGGTGGAACTTAAAACTGGTTTGGCTGTTTGGCTTTTCTAACTTACAGCTCTTCTTACATTCCACCAAGAACCTTTGCCTTTTGATTTTGAGCAACTTGCTTTATCTTCTGTAGACTAATCCCATTCAAGACCCCTCCTTAAGCTGATCCTAGTCCTCAGTGCAACTGAACTCTTAGAGATGAAATGACCTGCTTTTTCAACAACATGCACATGAAAATAAAGCCATCTGTTCTCAAGATGCTTTCAATAACCAAAATATCTTCAGATTTAGTTCAGGTTATTTTACCAGCAGAGTTTTGTAGGCATCACTACAGGTTAGGATACTGCCTCCTCCTGCTATTCATCCAAACCCTGCTAGCTCCTTACTGAAGTGCATCTCATTCCACTTCTTTGGGATAGTGATTAAACTCTCTCTCTCTCTCTCTCTCTCTCTCTCTCTCTCTCTCTCTCTCTCTCTCTCTCTCTCTCTCTCTCTGTCTCTCTCTCCAGAATTCCTAAGCAGATGAAGAGAATAGAATATTATTTTATATTCTTTAGTTATTGAGTCACTTTATCTAGGCATACTCTTTAGGAAGGCAGGGGACTGAGTCAGGGGATTCAGCAAGACTAAACACTTGGATTAGAGAAATGGCCTACAACATACTAACTCTTGGTCCAGCTTCTTTTTTTTTTTTTTTTTTTTTTTTGCCAACCTTGTGTTTTTAGCCTATGTAGGCAACATAGGCTATCTCTAGGGCTGAAGTCAGAGATTAAAACGGTAGATAATAGAAGGCAGAGCAATGCTAGGAAGGATAGAAGGTGAAGGAAGTCTTTCTGAGAGAGCTCCCAGATGTCATGTCACAACTTATGGCTGAAAGGTCCTGACTCACAAAAATTTTCTCTGTATGAGATTGTCTTTACCATTCTGGCCCTGTGTTACCTTTACACAAAGGCCCATAATTGCGTTAACTTAGGAATCATCTAGGATGTACACATCCCTCCACAACTGTCTGTTCTGGGGGCTTTCAGTATTCTTCATGTATTAACATTCAGAGCTTTTCTGAGCCTGGGGATTTTCCTAATGGAATGCATGCCAATGTGTGGGCCTTAGTAGTCCCCCCTTCCCACTCCAGAAAGCTGGGTTTCAGCAATCTTACTTTAGTGGAGTTAAAAGGGTGGCACTAGAAGAGGAACAATGTAGTTTGGCCCTGCAATATGAGAGAGATAAACAAAAGGCCAAAAAATTATTAAAGATAATTTTTAAGCCTTGAGATTATTTGAGATTTGTAGAAGTATTTACTTAAGAAGAAAGGATGAAAGCTTTACTTATATGCTTCAGTATTACAAGAATTTGTATCATATTTATAATTATACGTTTTGTAAAGTATAGGAAAAATCCTTTCAAAGTGAGTGAATTCTACATCTTTACGTATTATGTAACAATTAGTAAGGATGTGATGGATAATTTTCTTTGGAAGAGTTCCTGATTCCATTACTCAACTACTTGATCGACTAGTAATTATGAATCATATCTTTAATTAGCTGCTGCTCTTCAGAAACATATGAAAGCCAAGGGCATAAAGTAATTGGCATAAAAGTTTTCCTAATTAATTTATCTGTCCATGTAAGTAACCAGGGCTAGAGTCTGGGGATCATTTATAACTCCAGGAAGGCTAGCCCTAAAACTCACTGTCGAAGGAGATTTATATATGTGAATTATAAAAAGACAACAGGCCACAAAATTGCATTATCCTCCAACTCTAACAATACGGCCCATAATGTGCTGCTCAGAGACGAGCAAAAAGTTCTTATTGATCCAATTCATTTTCATCATATCCTCCAGTGAATCCTCCAAGTCTCTCTTGCCTTTTCTTCATTCAACATTGTAACAGTAATCAAGCACATTAAGCAATTCATTAAACAACAGCCCCACTGACCACAGGGAGCTCTGCAGCTAACATTCATTAGGCAGCCAATAACTTTATTTAAGTAGCAAAAGGCTTGGGAGTAAAAACCAACTCCTTTGTCTCTCTGTATGGAAATGCACACCTCAGCAGTGATCCAAGCAGCACACACTTCAGGCCCACAACTCTCACTGCATAAAGCAAAATTAAAGTAAGGGTGAGGTGTCTCATTCATGTCCCCTGTATTTGCCAAAAACATAGGCCAAGACTTAGCTCATTGCTAAGCATGGCCCTGGAAGATTTATGTGTAGTGTTGAAAGGAGGGAATGTTCAAATAGTGATATTCAGTTGCCAGATTTCAGATCTGACTTTCAAAGTGCTAATGACACAAAAGCTAGAATGGTTGCTTGGCTCCAGAGAACCTTGGCTGTCTCCCTGTGGGTTAATAAAATGATCAATGCATTTTCTTTCTTCATAGGAGAAAACTAAAAGAGCTAAAGCAAGAAGAACTTGCTTCTTTAAATAATAATTTGGGATATCATAAAAAAAAATGTACAGGTGACTTCTAGGTCTAGGGAAGTCCTGGAAAGAATGGCACAGAGTGTCACAGAAGTGTTTCTTACACTGTCCTGTCCAGAGGACACTTTGCTCTGCCCTGTGTCAGCACTGATTATACTGTTGCCCATCTTGCTTTCCCACAGCTGGTGAATTTTATTTCTTGGGGGAAAATGTCTTGAGATATTTGTTGTATGGTTAAATTCTTCATAAATAATATTATGCATGGTTTGGAAAGGATTTTTCCCCTTGAAGAGAACAAAGGAAATCCCTTTTTACAGGTATTATTTTTTAATCATCTGAAGTGTTTGAGAAGAAATTATATGAGAGAGTTTCATTTCTTTTTATTTTGTTATCCTGGCAGTTTATACACACTTTATTTTAATTCTCCCCTCCCTTGGTAATGCTCAGTTGTCCCCTTTCCAATTTGATGTCACATGTGCTATATTAACATCCACCCCTCTCCTTAGACTCTTTCCCTCTCTAGTGTTCCTCTTTAGGCTTAGTCCCCTCCATAGTTCTTGACCTATACCTACACTACTGTCACATAAATACATGCATATAAATTAGAAGATAGAGTCTACATATAAGGGAGCATATATGTTATTTGTACCATATACAAAGAGGGAGGGGATATTAATCAAAATAAAGTGTGCATGAACTACCAAAATGACAAAAGAAAAATCTGAATCTGGAATACTATTCCTAAAATAACAATTTTCAGGCCTACACTTTATTTTACATTTTTTTTTCTACATTTACTTTTTGCCTGTGTCTGAAAATAATTCTTGATGGAAATATTTTGTTATTATTCAAAATGGTTCCCAAGTAGGGAGTACATAGTATCTTTTGTATAGATGTTCTCAAAGATATAACTAGGTCATACTGGTGTTCTATGTTTAGTTTTTTCTTTCATTTATAAGCTCAATTTCAGTCTGGGGCTCTTGAGGAGAGGCCACATTCTCTTCTTCCAAACCTTTCATCTCATGGTTAAGGTGTTCAGATTCCTGATTCCACTCTTCATCTGTTGATTTGCGTCACTTCAGTTTTATTGTCTGTAAGCAAAATAAATCTGTCTCAGTCAGAGATTCTGTTTTTCTTCTTTTTTTTTTTTTTTTGTTTTTTCTTTTGAGTTATGATAAAGACAAGGTACAAGCAGACTTTCTGTATGATTTTCCACCCTACCTGTCTTGTTACATGTGTGACTTCCAAATCAGGCTTACCTTCAAACTTCTGTTATCCAGAAGTTATTCTCTGAACTCTAGAGATGGGGACTTGATGTGGGGTAAGTAACGGAACAAGGTCTTGGGACCCATCAGAACTAGAGGTTAGAAGTCCAAGTGTCAGTTAGGAAAATGGTATTCCCAGTTAAAAATAAAGACTTATAATAACAAATTTTGGAGAAATAATTTTTAAAAAAATTAATTTTATGTAACATTTAATTCTCTGATTTTGTCTCATGTGTTCTGTTTGTCAGCCATTTTGAAACAGAATCTCTTTGTATAACTTAGGCTGTACTTGAGTTCCTGATCTTGCTGGTACTATTTTGGGATTATAGGCATCCATCAACATACTGACTTGGGAAGGTGCTGGTTTACTGTAATTAGCAAACATTGTCTGCAACTAAGTCAAGTTTGTCTTATTGGCATATCACTTAGCATATATGTTGAATCCATTGTATTTCTGCTTTTAGTCAGGGTACACATACAGCCTCTTCTCTAGTTCACAGTGGTGCTGTTTGTGTCCCCACAGCTACATCTAACCTGTTGCATCCAGGCTACACTCAATTGTAGAGAAAGGGAATGAAGGAATTGTAGTGTATCAATGGTGATACTTCTGATGACATTGGAATTCAAATACAATGTGGATTCTTTCCTGAGATCCCCTTCATTTATGGCCTGTTGTGGTTGAATGCACTTTTTGATGCTGATATACTGAATACAATCACATTATGTATCTGTGAGATTTCATGGTATATTCCTCCTTTAATATTTAGAAACATCACAGATATATGGAAGTTCTACTTAATAAAACATATAGGACTCATCAAATATTCTCTAAAAATTACTTTTAAATGTCTTTAATGGCTTTTAGCTTTTCTATAGCTCAATAATAAAACAGGATACTTCTTTTTAATGAACATTATGGATATGGGCAAATTCTACAATTCACAATCAGTTACTAAGTGTCTGCTGGCACATCATTTCTAAGTCCATGCAGGCAGTGAGTATCAGGGCTAAGATGTAAAACTATTTTTACTTTACTTAGAGCCATTGCACTTAGTGGTACATTAAACTGCTTCTTCAAACTATCCATTTCTTATGTCTACTGAATATTTTCCACCTTCAAACTACTATATTTGATGAATGAATAAAAATAATGTTTATTTTGTGAAACAAACACTAAGCTGGACACATGCTTAATGCCATATGCAAGCTGCCATTTCATGTCCGCTGGGCAGATAAGTTGATAGGGATATTTATGTATTTGATTGATTTTGGTTTTTAATTACACTTTTAGAAGAATAAATGAGATGATTATTTTACAGATTCACTATGGGTTAGATAAATTATGGAAGGAAAGACTAATAAATTTACTACAGTGAAAAGTAATAAAATCAAAATAAATTTTAGACACAGATTGAACATCTGTAAGCTATGATTGGTTCTTGTCACTTCAGGGACAATAAAAAGAATAAGAAAATATCTGTTGATTTATTTTACAGTGTTCTAGATGTATTGCGGTTATGCTTAAGGGGTTTCCTATTTTGGGAGATATTAATAGTAAATACATAGAGATAAGAATATATATTATGCACATTGTATGTGTGTATATGTGCATGTGCGTGTGCATGTGTATAGATGACAGTTTATTACACATTAAATTGAAACATTCTAAAAAGAAAGAATAAATTTAGAGTTTATTGTGGAACCTTGGATATATATATTTGCTGTGTGTTGCTTAAGAACATGTAGGTGACCAAATATTTATCATTACTGTCAAGCTCAGTTGAGGCTTCTTTGTGGTTAATGCTGGAGTCTTGAGGGGGAGGTCTAGGGTTACATTAGCTTTTCTTCTCCAAAGCTACCTTCAGAAAGGTGGTAGAGCCTTGTCAACCACATGGTATCCTTGGAAGCAGTGGGACTGTGCCCCTGTGTTGACACTACTCTATAAAATACACACAAGTTATAGTTCGGTTTTCCCAGTCTTTCTGTAGAAGATGAGTGGTTTATCAGAATTTGCCTATTTTTTGTGCATGAGAGTTTTGCCTGCATGAATGTATAACATGTGTGTTTCCCAGTGCCTTCTGAGGTCAGAAGAGTGTTTGATCAGCCATTGTGTGGGATTTGCAAACCAAAGTGAGAAGACTCAAATCACTGAGAGCCATGTGACTTGAGGAAGTAGCCAAAATACTGGCTGTGCCCTTAGCCTCTTATATTCCTGGCTCTGACCTCTAGGTTGGCTGTTAAACATTGAGAAGTTTAATAAAGAATGAATATGGGTTTAAGATCTATTTGAATAACACTTGGATAAAGCTTAACTGAAAATAAACTTGTAAACTCAGTTTAGAATAGACAAGTGTTCATCATACTCCCTGTTCTGGCTAGCATGAGCTGTTGATCTTAGCTGTTCTTGACAGGGGTAAGATGAAATCTCAAAATTTTGATTAGCCATTTTTTTGATGCCTAAGAATGTTGAACATTTCTTTAGGTGCTTTTGGCTATTTGAGTTTTCTCTACTGAGAATTTTCTGTTTAAAACTGAATCCCATTTTCAACACACACATACACACAGATATATATGTTCCTGGAGTTCTTTATATATTCTTAATATTAGTTCTTTATCAGGTATGGACTTGGTAAAAGTCTTTCCACATCCTTTAGGCTCTCACTTGTTCTGAATGTTTCTTTGACCTTACAGTAGCTCCCCAGTTCCATGAGATCTCATTTACTAATCATTGATCTTACACCCTGGATACTAATGTCTTATTTAGAAACTCTACTCCTGTTCCAGTCAGTTAAAGGTTATTCCACACTTTTTTAACTATCATTGTACCATATTGAATGCAGTGGTCTTCGATCCATGTAGAGTTGAGATTTGTGAATGAAGTTAAATATAGATCTACTTGCAGTCTTCTATGAGCAGCCATCCAGTTTTGAACATGATGTTTTCCAGTGTGTATTTCTAGACTCTTTATCAAAAAGGTATCAAACTGTGTTGATTTATGGTTGAGTCTTCATTTCAATTTCATTAATCAATGTTTTTGTTTTTGTGCAAAAACTGCTCTATTTTCTACTACAGCTCTAATAGTACACCCTGAAATAAAGGAGGGTTAAACTTACAGAAGTTCTTTTATTGTTCAGAATTGTTTTAGATATTCATAATTTTTGTTTATTTGTTTTGGTATTTGTTTGTTTGGGGATTTTTTTTGTTTGTGTTCTCATATGAAACTCAGTATTGTCAACATAAGATTTTTGAAAAATTATATAAAGAATTATATTGGAATTTTTGATGAGGACTACATTGATTCTGTAGATCATGTTTGATAGAATGACCACTTTTATTATGTTAATTATATTGAAACCATGAAGATATCAGATTTCTCCAACTTCTGACATATTCTTTAATTTACTTTTCCTTTTAATATTTTAAAGTATTTTATAATCCAAGTCTTTAATTTCATTTGTTATAAATACATCAAGGTATTTTATACTATTTGAGGCAATTATAAAAGGTGTTTCTTCCTGGTTCCTTTCTTGGCCCATTTTCCAGTTATATTTAGAAGAACTAATAATTTTTGTGATTCACTTTTGTATTGGACTGTTTTCAATTTATTTTAATTGTATATTCTCTGTACTTACAATTCAGGTGTTATCCCCTTTCCACCAATCCCGTTTCCCCTCCATCTCCCATTTTCTCCATGAATGTGCTTTCTCTCCCAACCCTCCATATGTTACATCAGAACCTTGGCATGCCCCAAGACTGGAAAGAAACACTTTCACTGGATCAGGGTCCTCTCTTCTCACTGATGCCAGAGAGTAACATTCTCTGCTGCATGTGAACCTGGAGCCATGGGACTCTCCATGGGAACTCATTGTGTGGTATTTCAGTCCCTGGGACCTGTGGTGGGTTTAATTAGTTGATAATATTTTTCTTTTCAGGGGATTGCAGACCCTTTCAGCTCCTTCGGTCCTTTCTCTAGGTTCTTTATTGGGGTCCTCATGATCACTCCGATGGTTAGTTGCAATCATCCTCGTCTGTATTAGTGCATCTGCAATAGTGCATGGGTGTAGTGGCTGCATATGGGATGGATCCCAAGTGAGGCAGTCTCTAGACCTTTTATCAAATCCCTGCTCCTCTATTTGCCCTTTTATTTCCTCCCATGAATGTTTCATTCTCGCTTCTAAGAAAAACTGAGGCATCCACATTCTGCCTATCCTTCTCTTTGACTCTCATAATTTCTGTGAATTATTTCTTGGGTATTCAGAGTTTTTTGGGCTACTACCTGCTTATTAGTGAGTACATACCATGAGTGCTCTTTTGTGACTGGGTTACCTCACTGCGGAAGAGAGTTTCAAGTCCAATCATGAAGTCCTGGTTTTTAATATCCAAATAGCACTCCATTGTGTAAATGTACTACAATTTATTGTATCCATTCCTCTGTTGAAGGATATCTAGATTCTTTCCAGCTTCTGGCTATTATAAATAAGACTGCTATGAATATGTAGAACATATGTCCTTATTAGATGTTTGAGCTTCTTTTGGGTATATAACCAGGAGTAATATAGTTGGGAACTCATGTAGTACTATATCTGATTTTCGGAGGAACCGCTAGACTGATTTCCAGAGCAATTGTACCATCTTACAACCCCACCAACAGTGAAGGAGTGTTTCTCTATCTCCATATCCTTGATCTTAGCCATTCTAATTGGTGTGAAGTAGAAATTTCAGGGTTGTCTTGATTTGCATTTCCCTGATGACTAGGGATGTTGAGCATTTCTTTAGGTGCTTCTCAGCCAATAGATATTTCTTAGTTGAGAAGACTTTGTTTAGCTCTGTACCTCATTTTAATAGGATTATTTGATTCTCTCAAGTCTAATTTCCAGAATTCTTTGTATATATTGGATACTAGCCCTCTATCAGATGTAGGACTGATCTTTATCCTTTCCCAATCTGTTGGTTGCCATTTTGTCTTCTTTACAGTATCCTTAACCTTACAGAAACTGTGCAAATTTCATGAGGTCCCATTTGTCAATTCTTAATCTTAGAGCATAAGCTATTGGTATTTTGTTGAGGAAATTTTCTCCTATGTCTATGTGTTTTAAGTTCTTTTCCACTTTTTGTTCTATTATCTCAACTAGAAGTTTCCTGTTAAAAATTTTTAATCACTAACATGTTGTGCCAATAAAGGTGCTTTAACTTTTTTCTTTCTAATTTGTGCCACCTTAATCTTCTCTGGCTGTTTTATCACTCTAGCTAAGACCTCAAGTATCATATCAAATAGGAATGCATACTGGACAACCTTCTCCCGATCATGATATTAGTGGAATTGTTTTAGTTTCTCTATATTTAAATTAATGTTGGATCTGAACTTGTAAATTTCCCTTATTATGATGAGGTATGTTTTTTGTTTCCCAAATCTCCCTAGTACTTTTATAATGAATGGGTACTTGATATTGTCAAAGGCCTTTTCTCCATCAAATAAAATTAACAATGTTTGTTTTATATTTTATTTTATTTGACAGACTACATTAACTGGTTTATGTGTTTTGAATTATCTCTGCATCATTGGGATGAAGCTTACTTGATTACAGTAGATGAACTTTTTGATACATCCTTATACTTGGATTTTAAGTTATTTCATTGAAATTTTGTAAATATTTTCACATTGGCACTGTTCTGATTATTTTGTTCAGTCTTTATATAGTTTAATTATCAAAGTAACTATGGCTTTGTAAAATGAATTGTTCAATATTTAGTTCTGGTTCTATTTAGTCTAATAATTTGAAGAGTATTGGCATTAACTAATCTTTGAAATTCTGGTATAATTCTGCCATAATACCTGCCTTCCTTTAGACTCTTTTTGGTTGGGAGACACTTAATGACTTCTTCAATTTTACTGGCATTTATTTAGTTCAGTGTAAATTAATTAATCCTGATTTAACTTTGGTGAGTGATACCTGTTAAGAAAGTTATTCATTTCTTTCTTTTTTTTTTTTAGAGTCAAGGTTTTAAAGTGTTTATTTATGCTTTCATGGATTTCCTCTGTGTCTGTTGCTAAGCTCCTTCTTTCTTTTCTCATTTTGTTAATTTGTATATTTTCTCACTACCTTTTACTTAACTTAAATAAGAATTTGTCAATCTCATTGATTTTCTTAACCAACTATTTGTTTCATTGATTCCCTTTATTGATTTTTTGTTTCTATTTTATTGATTCTAGTCTTGAGTATGAATATTTCTGTCTATACATTTGGCATGCAATTTTTTTTCTTTTTGTTCTAGAGCTTTTAGTTAGGCTTTTAAGATACTAGTAAGAAATCTCCCCAATTTTCTATATCTGAACATAGTGTTTTGAGTTTGGGTATGTTGTACATATATTCTTATTTAATTCTAGAATGTCTTTTATCTCTTTTTTTAATTCAGTATAGAACTGTACACTTTTCTGGAGCTCATAAGCTTTCTGTTGTTTCCATTGTTTTTGATATTCAGCTTTAATTAATGATGGTCAGATAGGATGAAGTGTCCTATTTTTATTTATTTATTTATTTTGTATCTGTTGAGACTAGCGTTGTTTCTAAGTTTTTGATGAGCTTGGGCCTAAGATAGATGAGATGCTGAGAAAATGATGCATTATTATTATTATTTTTTTTAGTAAAATGTTCTTTAAATATCTTTTAGGTCCTTTTGGCTTATACTATAGTTTAATACAACATTTCTCCAGTTTTTGTCTTGATGACCCATCTATTAGTGACTTTAGTGTGTGAAGGTCTTTATGTAATTTAAACTATAATAGTGTTTGTTTTACAAAGTTGGATTTCATAGGCTTGCAGCACATATGCTAGGAATTAAAAGCTCTTGGTGATTTTTTTTTTTTTTTGATTAGTACAAATTATCCTTTGCTATATCTTTTAATAACTTTTGGTTCGCAGACTATTTTATTAGATATTAAAATAGCTACACATTCTTGCTTTTTAGGTGTGTTAAAATCTTATATCTATCCTTGATGTTATGTTTCCTATTAAAAAGCTAATATGTACAAATATTTGCAAGATAACAACTCTTATAAATCCACATTGTACCTATCTTAGTTCCTTTTCTCTGGCTATAGAGAAGCATGGTTGTAATCTTACCACTCAAAAGTCTGAGGCAGGAGGATTGTTGTAAGTTATAAGCCAACTTTGATTTTATATCAAGTTCCAAAGCAGCCATGTTTCAGTTTGAGAGTACATTAAAAATATAAAATTGAAAAAAAAAATAAACCTAGCATACCAAAAAAATAATAATGTATCTGGCTCATACTTCGGCTGGCTGGGAAGGTCAAGGTCATATTATCACCATCTGGAAAGTATTTGTTCTTTGTGATGAGATTGTAGAAGAAACAAAACAGTATTCACAGATGCAGAATAATCAAGATCTTTTACTCTCCTTTATCATGAGCACATTGAAGAGCAAGTCAATCCCACAGTATTAGCAGCCACTGACTCACTCAGCCTGGCCAAACTCCTGTGACATCACTATACTCTGAACATTTCTCTTCATATTGTTTCAGTGGCAAGGAAGTTTCAACATGAGTTGAGGAGGCTACAGTCTAAGGGAGTCTCACGTTCATTACCTTTTCTGATCTGTACTCCAACTCTGGTTACCACTAGTTTGAAGATGTACAGCTTGGTTTTTATAAGGGTCCCAGCACAACTGGAGCAGGGATTGTCCCTGAATATGTTGTCTGCCCGTAGATCCCATAACCCAAAGTGAGCTACCTTGTCTTGCCTCAGTGGGAGAGGATGTGCCTAGTCCCTGCAGTGGCTACATGGGCCAGAGTGAAATGATATCTGGACAGGGGCTCCCCCTTCTCAGAGGAGAAGGGAAAGGAGGAATGAGGAGAAGGATTGTGTGTGTGTAGTACTTGGAAGAGGGGGGAATGCAATTTGGATTTAAAGTGAATAACTAAAATAATTAGTGAAAAATAATATAAATTTACAATGGGCATGAAAAAGCACACATAGGCTGCTAGAGAGAGGTTTTTATAGCAATGTAATCCCCCCAACACAAACATTATAAGAAGGTGTGTTTCTAATATGCAGCAAAAAATTTTTTTGTTTGGTTCATTGGTGTTACATCCATTTTGTTATTCTGTGTCTTTTTACTGGGGAATTGAGATCACTGGTGTCAATAGGCAGTACTTTTGGGGTTATTCTTGTTATTATATTGTTGCTGTTCTCTCTCTCTCTCTCTCTCTCTCTCTCTCTCTCTCTCTCTCTCTCTCTCTCTCTCTCTCTCTGTGTGTGTGTGTGTGTGTTTGTTTGTGTGTATATATGTATGTGTGTGTTTTCATGGTTCTGACTTTGCGGCTCTGAAATTATATATTGTCTTTTTTTTCTTGGATTTAGTTAACCTATTTAGGTTGGAATTTTCATTTTCTAGTACATTTTAGGGCTAGAATCTTGAACAGATATTGTTTAAATATTGTTTTGTCATGGAGTATCTTCTTTCCCTATCTATTGTAATTGAAATTTTTTTGCATGTACTAGTCTTTGCTTGGATCAGTTGTCTCCTAGAGTCTTCAGAACACCAGGCCAATCTCTCTGGCTTCCAGAGGCTACATAGGTGTAATTTTAGTAATTCTGTCTTTATATGTTTTTAGTCTTTTTTTCCTTGCTGCTTTTAATATTCTTTCTCTATTGTGGACATGTTGATATTTTAATTATTGTGTTCCAAGCCACTTGCTTTCTTGTCCATTTTATTTTTGCTATACTGCCTGTTTCTTGTGATTTTATAGTCATCTCCTTCCTTGGGTTAAGGAAATTTTTCTATGTTTTTGTTTAAAGCATTATCTGGACCTTGGAGCTGGGGTTGTTTTTCTTTATTCCTATTTTTTCCTTGTCTTTTCACAGTTTATTAGAATTTCTGGATGTTTTGTGGCAGAAGCTTTTTTGGGGGGGAGGGGTATACATTTTCTTTGCCTGATGAATCCATTTTTCTATCTCACTTTCAATGGTTAATTGTCTTCCGTTGCTTGTTTTCTGTTAGTAAAATTTGCCTCTAAACTTGTCCCTGTTGCATTTCCTGAATGTAAACGTGACTGTAAATCAACTAATACATTTGTGGTCTTTCTAAAGTCTTTTGCCCTCATTTTACTATGAGACCAATGGTATTTCATGTATCATTTTTTTAACTTTATTTTATCCTTTTAGAATACAGAATTGAGTATGTTCTTGTTATACTTTAAGAAAAAAATTAAAGAATTTTTTCTTTGTTTTCATTGAAAGTATGTGGTCCAGTTCCTGACCCTTGTGAGCATTAAACTATCTCATTCATCTTAAATTTGCTAACATTATAATTTTCTGTTAAAAGCTACTACTTACGTAGCACCTTTTCCAGGTCAGGCACTCTGCTGCAGGTTTTAAATACATTAACATTTATCATTCAGTTAGTATGTCACTTTTTATGTTAGAAACTTTGGATAGGAAGGCAGAGATGAAGTAACTTCTCCAGCTGACATTTTATTAGTAATAAATTGGAGAGAAACACAATTTGATTCCCAGTCTCCTTCTTCTGGTGCACAAACTAGTTCTGAGTTAGCACAGGTCTCATTGCAGGTTGCTTAGAAGGCTGCCTTAGTGACAGTGATGTTTTATCACTACTCCATCAGCATGGATTAAATAGCAAATCTTATTTGAAGGGAATCAGAAATTATTGTTTCTTTTACAGGTATAGCAGCTTCATGGTAACTTCAAAAAGCAACTTTCTTGATCATATCATAAACTTAAATATGGAGTGGTTGCTGAATGTTGGTTGTTCTTTCCGGTTTCAAATGAGATACTAAAACTAGTTCCTACAACATAGTGTCTGCCTTTACAGTGTCTTGGGCACATACACACAGTATGGTAGCATCTTCTTCTTCATCACTAGTGTTAACCTCATGAGAAATCCTTTCACTTTTTACTGCTGCTTTCCTTAGCAGAAAATCTTCAAACACAAAGGGAATGCCACTGGAAAGCATTGGACAAGATTTTGAGCAGACATGTCCTAGTTAAGATAACTGTTGCTGTGTTGAAACAATACCCTGACAAAACAACTTAAGGAGGGAAGGGTTTATTCAGCTTACACCATCATCACTGTTCATCATTAAAGGAAGTTAAAACAGGAACTCAAACAGTAAGGAACCCAGAGACAGAACCACAAGACCAAAGATGTCACTATTCTTGATAAACTAGAACCTATCTCATAAATTACTAATTAAGAAAAATGCCCTACAAATGAATATGAGTTTTCTTCCTTACATACAACACTGGCTTTCGTCAAGTTGACCAAAACCTAACTAGGAAAGGTGAAAGCATTCTTACTTACCATTGGGTTGGTGAGGTTATCTACAGTAAACGAAATGGAGAGATAAGATTAGGTAGAGTATATTAGACTTTACACTTATTAGAGTGGGCATAAAGATGAAGCCAGCACACCTATTTTTGTAAGTACATGGCTTCAAGTGTAGAAGAACTAACGTAACTGATGTGAGACCTTTGGAAATTAGAAAAAAAAACCCGTCTGATTTTTAAACAAACGAAGTCTAAAGCCAGAGATCATCAGAAACAATTTTTGTAGTTATATAAATTTAACTTAGATGAAAGAGTACACATGGTGGCCACAGTCAGCAGTGATTTGGGATCTTCATTGATAAATGGGCTTTTATTAGGAATAAGTAAGACTTGGAAACAATAGGATAAGAAAACAGATTTTAGGGCCATTTGGCAACCTGACAAAGAGACCCATGAACGCAGAGTGGCAACGGGTCCAGCACGGAATGCAAAGGCATGCTTGTGAGAAAAGAAGAATTCAGCCTGAGAGCATGTCAGGCAGAGGGAATCTCAGCCTCCACGTGGAAGACAGAAGATGTAGCCCTGAGCAGGTAGGTATAGACGAAGCTTAGGAAGTAAATCTAAAAGGCAGAAATGCTAGGGATCCAAAACACAGAATCTCATATTGGTTTATAGCTTGCTTTGTGTTAAGATGGACTTTCTGTCTGCAAAGCCTCAGGAGTGGCTGACTTGCCACCACTGTTGTCTCATTCTAGAGGACATAGAGTGCTTTGTGTTCCTTCTTTCAATGAGGTTTGGGATTAAAGACCAATCAAACTGTCCAAGTGGAACAACTATGGGGATATTTTATTAGTGGTAGAGAGAAAATATGATAAAAACATCTGGAATAAAACATGTTCAGTCGATTAGCTATATTCCCCTGCCTGCCATATGCACAGAAATGCATGAATTACATGTGTATATAAAGCTGTGAATATATCCTGGCACATCTCCTGGAAAGGATGCCAAGTTTATATATCTATCTATACACACACACACACATATATACATGTGCAAGTATCATATAGAACTATATCTGACGATATTTTGATGTTTGTTTAGTCCACTGGCCTCTAAAAAGTTACTGAATCAGTAAAACGAGAAGACAGTTCCAATTGATTTCTATGTGCTTGCTAAGGTAGATGCATAGTCTTACCTTAAAGCAAGAAGGTAGATTCTTGCTTATACTAAGCAGTGTACCCTATGGTACTTTACAAATAATAGATAATTGACTAACTACAGTATTTTTTCTTGATATGCTGACACATTCCTATGCTGAGTTAACATTTAGAATCTGAATAAACATTTTATATACAAATATATAGGTGATTGCTGATGTATAAGGGAACTCACTCTCCCCAAATTACTAATTAAGATTATGTAAATATGAACACCTTCATTTTTCTGTAATTGTTGGGAATTCCTTTAGGTCTCTCCCATAAAATAATGATTATGATGCCTGTGGTGACAGAGTTGAGAACAGTCATGTATGTAAATAGGGTTTATCCAAAGTTCTAATGGCCAAGCCTAATTAAAGGCAGTTTGAGAAAAAGTCATTCTGGGAGAGGCATTCATCTTTGCTTTTCTCAAGTGAAACTGATCCTTGAGATTCTAGATGACACATTCAGATATATATTCTTCTTCTTCTCTCTCTCTTTCTTTTCATTTTGAGCATTTTTCTTGGTTGTGAGACTATTTAGAATACATACAATTTTAAAATCTAGGGATTTTAAAATTTATTTCTGCCTCCATATTTTTTCAGCTCTAACAGTCCATTGATTTTAAATAAATGTAGCTACCAAATAGAAAACCATTCAATAACAACTTCCCTTGAATAATACGTTTGTGCACCCTTAATGTTCCTTATTCTTACTTTAACTTCTAAATCAATTTACATAAGGTGCTACCCCAAATAATATTTTCTAGACTTTACACTGCATGTTATATATTTGGTGAGAGAAGTCCTTAACCAAAATTATGTGATTCCCTTTTAGAAATCATAAGTAAATTATTCTCATACAGAGTATGTTTTGCTGCCAAGAACTTGCAACTCAGAAATATCACTGATGACATGGGGAAAAGTTTTTTCCATTTTTGCTCATTCATTTTTTTCTTTCTAAAACTTTGTATATGCACTTTCTTTTATTCTTTTTTTTTCTTGGATATGCTCTGTATTTACATTTCAGATGTTATCCCCTTCCCCCAATCCCATCTGCCCTCCCCTTCCCATTGCCTCCATGAAGGTGCTTCCTCTCCCAACCACCCTCTCCCACCTCAGTGCCTTGGTGTTCCCCTACACTGGGAAAAGAGAGGCACACTCTCTGGCATCAATGGGAGAACACGCCTTTGTTTCTGCTAATTTCTAAAATATGATCATCAAATTAGAGATGTTTTATAAACAACTGTGTGTCAGTAAAACTTCAATAAATAATTTTCCACGTGTTTTACAATTTATATTTCATTTTTTAATATTTTTTGTATGTGGCCTAAATGCATAGTGTATATTTGAGTGGTGAATGTATGTTTACATGAATGGGTGTGCACACGTGAAAACATGAAAAGCCTAGAGGAAGAAATCACAAGCTTTGCTTTTTGACTCTGAATTAGTCACTGTAGTTGGAGCATTTTAAAAGAGCTAACCTGTGGTGAGCAAACCTCAGAGTCGTTACCCGCTCTAGTGCTGGAGTTGTAGGTATATGTAATGTACCTGGCTTTTAAACAGGAGCTGACAGCTTCAAACTCAAGCCATTGTGCTTCTCTGGGAAGTTCATCTCCTTTGACCTACAGTTTTTAAAGTAGAAATAATTTTAAAAAGAAGTAACATATTTATTACATTTATGAGAGACAGACACAATAACACAAAGGATATTCATGAATGTTTATGTCTGAGTATGTGTGTGTGTATGTGTCTGTGTTGAATAGTCATCTTTAATAAGAGATTATATAGACACTATTAACATATTATGAAAGTTTATTGTAACTGCTCTAAAAAACTCGTATTATCTTTCAGATAAACTGTTAACTAATTCCTGCATAAATCCTATATTATCAATAGCAATGAATTCTTGGTCCTTTAGGGGAAGAGAAAAAAGTAAGGACTGCTATTCAATACACATGGTCCTGCTCTGAATTTCTTGAATTACTACTAAGGTTAAACATTTTTTTTCATGAATTATTTTTGTGAATGTTCGAGGATTCACTTGTTAAGTGCTTTCTGACTCATGAACTATCCAGAACTATTCTCATAAGATACAGTGCAAATAAATATGTGTGTATCTTTATCAACACGTACAGAAAAAAAGTTTCAACACTGAGTCTTTTAAGGAGAAGAAGTGAATCTTGTGATTGTGAAAAAGAGAACATTGGATTTTCAGAGCTGGAATTTAATGGAAAGTGGTGGTACCTCTTCATATAATCAAGAGATATAAACACAAAGCTTCCAATTTTTTTAGCTTTTTATGTTAACAAATCAAGGCAGATATAGACACTCTTTCATTATTTAAAATCCACTTGGTAAAAACAACAGCGGCAAATTTCCTTGGGGTGTAAAATTGCTTTAAGTGGAGTGTTTTCATCTCTTTATTTTTAAATGGCCATGGTTTTATTCCCCTGGCCAACTTGACCTTACAATTGCAGAGAGACAGAATTCTACATCACCTAAAGGTGAGATTTGAACAGGCTGTGGGAAGTTTTTGTGATCCGGGGACTGGATCAAAGCAGGACAGATACCAGAATGTTCAGTAATTGGCCCACATAGTATGAATGAACAAACATTTAGGAAAGAGATTCTCAACTCTTTGATGTAACATTCTATGAGGTTTTCTTGTTATACTTTTTTGCTTACAACTTCTTTAGAGAGTTCTTGATGATGTCCATAAAGACACTGCTCGATCTACTTATTGTCCTTACAGATCATTAAACAACAGCAATTCATTTCAGCTCCCACTTCTCTGGATCTTGCTGGGTAACTCATGTGTCATCTCCAACCTAAGCTTCTCTTGTCTCCATCTCCCTGCAACTCCCTGGGTTCACATATTCATGACTTAGGGAAAATTTCAATGCTTCTTCCATTATGGTTTACATGACCAGATAATCATCTTGCATTGTATGGATTGAGGGAAGTGGCTAGCAAAAAAAAAATGGGAATAATAATATCAGAGATAGATTTCCACAGAGACATTTGGAAGTAAACCTTCAGCTATTTCGCTAGCATGGCAAAATCACGGCGAGGTGCATGTCTTCATGCAGGCTTTTGTTTATTTTATTCAGTTCTGGGTAAAGCCTTCCAATTCTTTCTTCTAACCATTATGCATACTCAAGTTCCTACCTCAAAACTCCATTGACTAAAACTGTATAAAATCTTTGGCCTCCCACCAGAAAAGGCCTAAATGCAGCAAAGTAAGGATAAATTAAAGTGACAAGGTCTCAGCAGTGGAAATTAGTGCAACTCTTCTAATTGCATGTCTAGGCTGAATGATGGGATACTTAATTCTTACACATCCCAGACAATTGCTTTATACTAACACGAGCTCTGGGAGAGAGGTGGATTCTATAGACATATGGAGGGGTAGATGGAGTGGAAAAATAAATCTGAGACTCGAGCCACTCTGGAAAAAAATATTTTCTCTCCATTGTTAATAAAGGTGTTCATCCTCATGGTTCGTTATTTTCATAAGAACTGAATGTTAAGCAATCAGACGACAAGCAGCCAACCTACCTGTGTTAACTCCTGTGCACTAAAACCACAACAAAAGCACAATGGGTAAAGGCAACTTCCTTTTTTGTAAAAGACAAGGACACAGCCTAAATATGAATCCCAAGGGACAAATGGATCAGGGACAACAGCATCCTCTTTGCTCTCTCCTAGAAGTACCGCTAATAAAAGCCTTTAGAACTAGCATGGGTTCTTATATCTATTTAACCTTTTGCCCCAGGAAGCAAAGAGCATCTGGTTAAGTGGAGAGGAAAAACGCAGCAACTTTTCATTATCAGAGCTCCCAGGCAGAGTGTGGGCAAGCCGGAGCTGCCAAGCCTGGGTTAAATGCTTGTTGCCTTCACTGCCTGAGGCCATCTAGCGTGTTTAGAAATGATTAAGTACTGCAGCCTAGAAAGGACCTGTCCTGAGCGTTCATCTCTGACTTCCAGCAGAAAGGAGAGGCTGGCAATGACAGAGGCAGATGGATGAGTCTCATTAGTATGGCGAAGCAGCGAACCAGACTGCCTTCACAGAGCTGTCCAAAAAGAGGGAGCAAATTAAAATAGGATCTGGGAAAAAACCAATGAGCAAGTGCTTTAACTCTCTGCTACCTGGTTTCTTCAGCCGGGAGGCTACATAGACAGCGAGGCTTACTGTGAAATGCTCCTGCACCATGAAATGGCTCTGTGGACTGCATCATAGACAGTCTGTCGGGTTTTTTTTTTTTTTTTTCTTCTTCTGATTCCGTGAAAATATGGTTCTTGCATTTCTTATAGTCGAATAAGGCAGGTGATTTCATTGGTGAGCATTTGTTACTGCTGCTGAGGGGAGTAGGATGGGGGATGAGGGGTGAAACTTCTGCCTGGAGCAGAGATGGGAAACTGTGCCTTACATATGCAGTTGGCTAATTCAGAGGGTCTACAACAGAGTCAGAGTGCTGCGAGGGGGTTAGAGTTGCACGAAAGGGCTGAGGTTCAACCCAGGAAAAAGCAGTGACAGAGTTTCACAGACAGAAAGCAAATAAACCCTAACCTAAAAGAGTTCCATCCAGGAAGGAGGAGAGGGTTAGTGGTGCTCATGAGTGAGTCAAATCCTCCGTATGTCATGGGATCCAAGTCCAGATGAAAGTGTTTAAAGTAGTGGGTAATTCATTATACAATAGGTTCAGAATATCTTCTGAAAGCCTGAGATATTTTTTCCCTCTTCTGTTGCTCACATAGATTTTCACACCGGAAATGGGTATATGTCACTTATATTGGGAAGTTATTCTTTAATGCTTTATACATAGCAAAAATCATTTGTTTCTTTATTCATTTAGCAAACATTTATGATGTGTTTGGAATTATTTCAAGCCAGGAACCAAAATGGAAAAACAGAAACACCCTGACCCTTTAAATGTTGTGTATAAGGAGTCAGAAAAGAAAATAACAAAAATTATTAGGCCTTGAGAGCGGGCAGCCACTGCACCAGGAGCCAAGTGGACGGTAAATACCTCTGATATACAGAATCTGCTGACATGAATCACATGATTTAGGGTCAGACCCAGGCATTTGTACAAGAGAGAAAAAGTGCCAACTGGATTACAAGAACTCTGTTGTGGTAATCCTGATGCAGAAACCACTAATTCTACAGGGACTGTAGAGCAAAATAGTTTGCAGGGAACTTGGCATGTATGTGGGTCTCTATAATGTCTCCTGGGGCGCTGTCGATGAAGAACTTTTACAAGTAAAGAGGCATTTTTCTTCTAAACAAATAAACTTTTGCTTGTCAATGTTGTGTTAGTTCTTACTGCATCTTCCCTTGTTTCAGCTGATAGTGTGCCAAAAGGGACAGAGTATTAAAGTCCACAACTGATCAAAAATATCGAGTTCCAAGGGGGAGAAAGAAGAGGAGAAGAAACTGAAGCTGAAAGAAGAAAAAGGAGGAAGTGGAGGAGAAGGAGAAGGAGAAGGGGAAGGGGAGGAGGAGGAGAAGGGGGAGAAAATGTCCCCAAGTTGATGGTATTGCATGTGGTTAAATAATGGTTGGAGAATGGCTAGATTGTGATCTCTCTTTACACCACCGAAGATTCAGTTACAAAGGTTTTGTATTACTATTTTTTTTCAAATGAATACTTTATTGTTCTTTATCTCTCTCCCAGTAACTCTCTATAAGTAATAAAATATCAATTACAATACTTGTGACAGTCCACATATTTATTTATTCTTGGTAACCACCAATTTTACAGTTCTAAACTTGAATTTAATAACTTTTCGTGGAAATATTCCTACTTTGTCCCTGAAAAACCATAACAACACAATCTTTAGAAAATATAAGAATTAAACATGACATGAAAAGTTTGCTTCTATGGGAAACAACTCTTATTCTACACTGTACTGATTGAAATCCCCTTCCTCAACTAAATTTCCCACCACAACTGTATTTCACCAGAGTTATCACCTGCAAAGAGGGCAGGGGTAACTATCCTACTGTGCTATGAAACAGTCTGAAGTAAGACCTTTTTGATAAGAAGCCCAATCATTCAGAAGCTAGATCCCTCTCAGTCCCTACAAGATAGGCAACATACAGACGTGTATTCTCCCTCCTGTCACTAATGTTATTCAGGGTTGCTTTGTGTGCACATGTTATATCTGTCAGTGTCCGAGCCTTGTGGCTTAGTCAGACTGTATTTTATAGCTACTTCCACATCACACTGGCTGTAAGTAGAACTAATTTCTCATATTTATCTTCACATGAAATATACATCAAAAAGTCATTTAACTAAATATAAGGCATCAGAAAATGGCTCATAAAAAACAAATAATATCATGCAGTTTAAACTTGTTTTAAGTTGTAATGTAACTGACACTGATTGGGGGATATTAAGTCTGAGATACTTTTCTCTATGACCTTTGTTCAAGTAAATAACAAAGGTAACAAGAGGAACATTTTGCCTTTAAGTGTTAGCAGCAAGGTTCTTTTAGCCACATTTATGCACAGTGTAATATCACTGGAGCACTGAGTGCATCTTGGGTAATAGTGATAACTGTTAGCTAAGTGCAGTCATAATTGACCTTTACTCCTGAATAAAGGTTGGCTATGGAAAGATAAACTTGCATGTTAAATCTGGAACAGAAAGACATGGATTGAGGCCATGGAAAGAGCATAACCGAATAGAAATCTATGAATATTTCATGTTGGTTAAGAGTTGGAAGCTTCAGGTGACATTACTCTGACATTTGTCCTACAGTGGGTTTTAGAAGAACATTCTGATCAGCATTTGACAACTTCAGGCAGGGAAGGTTTTTTTTACTTAGTAGGATAATAAAATTATAATACAAAAATTTATATTTTAAAAAGACCTCCACATAAAACCAGGTAAACTAAAACTAATAGAACAGTAAGTGGGAAAGAGCTTAGAGCACATAGGCACAGGGGAAATTTTCCTGAACAGAATATCAATAGCTTATGTTCTAAGATCAAGAGTCTACAAATGAAACCTTATAAAATTTCAAAGCTTCTGTAAGGCAAAGGACACTGTCAAAAGGACAAAATAGCAACCTAAGGGAAAAGATCCTTACCAACCCTATATCTGATAGAGGGCTAGTATCCAATATATACAAAGAACTCAAGAAGTTAGACTCCAGAGAATCAAATAATCCTACTAAAAATGGACAGAGCTAAACAAAGAATTCCCAACTGAAGAATATTGAATGGCTGAGAAGCACCTAAAGAAATGCTAAACATCCCTAGGGAAATGCAAATCAAAATGACCCTGAAATTCTACCTCACATCAGTTAGAATGGCTAAGATCAAAAACTCAGGAGACAGCAGGTGCTGACAAGGCTGTGGAAAAAGAGGAACACTCCTCCACTGCTGGTGTGATTGTAAACTGGTACAACCACTCTGGAAATCAGTCTGGTGGTTTTTCAGAAAATTGGACTTAGTACTACGTGAGGACCTAGCTATATCACTTCTGGGCATATACCCAAAAGAAACTCCAACATCAAACAAGGACACATGTTCTACCATGTTCATAGCAACTTTATTTATAATAGCCCAAAGCTAGAAAGTACTAAGATGTTCTTCAACAGAGGAATGGATACAAAAATTTTTGGCACATTTACACAATGAAGTATTACTCAGCTATCAAAAACAATGACTTCATGAAATTCCTATGCAGATGAATGGAATTTGAAGCTATTATTCTAAGTAAGGTAACCCAGTCACAAATGAACACTCATGGTATGTATTCACTTGTAAGCGGATATTATTCCTACAATTTCCGACTACTCAAGAAACTATCCCCAGAACTTATGAAGCTCAAAGGAAGGAAGGTCAGGATTTGGATGCCCCAGTCTTTCTTAGAAGGAAGAAAACATGTTTATGGAAGGAAATAAAGGGACAAATAGAGGAGCAGGGATTGGAAAAACCATCATTCAGAGACTGTCCCACTTGGGGATACACTCCATGTGCACACAATAAACCCAAGCACTGTTGCTGATGCCAAGTAGGGTTTACTGGCAAGAACCTAATATGAATGCCTTCTCAGAGGCTCTGTCAGAGCCATACTGATACAGAGGAGGATGCTTGCAGCTAACCATCAGACTGAACATGAGGACTCCAATGAAGTGTTTAGAGAAAGAACTGAAAGGGCTGAAAGGTTCTGCAACCCCATGGGAAGAACAAAATTATCAACTAACCAAATCCACCACAACTCGCACGAACTAAAACACCAACCAAAGAGTTCACATGGAGAGACCCATGGCCTGAGGTACAAATGTAGCAGTGGACAGCATTTTCTGACATTATTGCGAGGAGAGGCCTTTGGTCCAGTAAAGGCTTGTTTTCTCAGTGTAGGGGAATGCCCAGGAGCTGAGGGGGGAGAGGGTGTTTGTGAAAGGGAACATCTTCATGGAGGCAATGGGAGAGGGATTGTGGGAAAGGGATAACATCTGAAATGTAAATGCAGAGAATATCCAATAAAAACATATGGGGAAAAAAGCTGTTACCTAGACGAACTGAATCAAATGTCTATGTTCTTGAAGCATAAAGTTGACCCCCTCCTGATTCAAGAATTTTTACTAGTCTATCATCTCCCTTTGGATTTAAAGGACTAGATGCTATCATAGAAACTACTGGCTGAAATTCAGGCAAAAGACCAAAAAGATGTGATTGCCAAATTTCAGCACAGTGTGTTAATAACTACAGAATGTGCACATGTGTAATTAATGCAACATACATAACATTTATTCCAAGATGCCTGAGTCTTATCAAGCCAGAAATTTAGACAGAAAAATTAATTTCTTGACAAATAAAAAGAAAAAAATACAGGACTCCCCAATAATGTTAAATAATCATATTAATAGCTATCACTTAATATCTGCTAGGATTTCCATTAAATTCACCAATATAACTGGGCTATGCAGATGTTTTATCATTCACATAGTCCTACACTGGATTGCTGACTAAATCCAGTGGTGCAAAATATCTTACTTTCATAATCAAGTGGAGAAAAAAATGATAGCAAGTAAAAACGGCTTAGAACATTAGATATTTATGTATAGAGATTTCATATATAGAAAGAAAACAGATAAATGAGTATGAAGCTTAGATGCTTCTATAGAATTTAGAGAAGAATAGTGCTTTGAATAAAACACTTTAAAGAAAGCTGGGGCCATGGGGCAGCCAAAGGCAACAAGGGTTTTGGTCAAAAGCAGATCAGGGAGAAAATTTGTTCAATTAACACTTTTTTAATTTCATTAATTTACTTACTTATTTTATGTTCTGATGGCAGCCTCCTTTCTTCCTCTTCTCCCAGTCCCACCTTCATGAGCCCTTCCCCCGTTATCCACTACCCTTTACAGAGAAGAGGAATCCCTATGTATAGGGACCTGCCCTGAGACATCAAGTTGCAATTAATGGTTCTAATCAAGTGTTGGACTTGTCTTTTGCGAGTCATGCCACCCTTAAAATTCCCCAGCTTCCTCTGGTACTCAGAGAACCCAGGAAAGGGTTAATCATAGAACCAGTGGATTTAGACAGGAGATCACATGAATTGCACACAGGAATTGTTTAGAAACTATATGGATTAACTAGAGTAATCATAATAGGAATCCAAGCAAGAGGCAGGTTTGGTACTTGGTGCACATATTTATACTTGGTGCACAGTCCAACTGCTGTTGTACTTGGTAAATGAAAAGCAACAGAAACAAGAGGTGTGGATAAATACAACTAAAGTATGGATATTCACTAGAAGAGTTAAAGAGACTGCTGAGTTCCTTTAAGAGTCATTAAGGTTTAGAAATACAAAATTGGGCATTTGCAAGAAACCCATTCACCTGCTCAAGGCTGCCATTTTCAGCTCAACAGACTTCTGGTTTGTGCACTAACAGGTGTTTTGAAAGGAAGAGTAAGCTTCATTTCAGCAATAGAATGCCACATAATTTCAAAGCCAGTGATTTATCTTTGAAAAAACTACCCTGTTCTATCACTATTAGTTCATAATAAAACAGAGCTTGACCTGCAAGTTAATAATGAAAGCATGTTTACTAATTAGCTTTATTCTCCTTGTCCCATGTACATTGCGAAGGCCCCATCTATCTCACTTATGAATATGTTAATTTATGACAGAGAGGCACATGTTTTGAGTATGCAAACTCTCCCTTTAATTAGATCAAAGGAAGGTCCATCACAGTTTCACAAGGCGAATTCTCATTTTTTAATCAGTGAAATAAGTTGGCCTTCGAAACGACATCTTCTTTTGACTGTTGGAAAACACTAATTAACAGACATAACTGTATTAATTGCATAATACCACTACATTCTTATCAGTTAGCTTATGTTCCCTTCTTGGTATTGAAAACAGTTCTGGCTTTGGTGGAGTTACCTCCTGAATGTCTCACTAACGTTAACCAGAAATCAATGCATGTAAAATCTCTAGTGTTACTGTAGGGAATTCTACCTAATAAAAGAACTCTCTCTATCTCTTTTGAATCATGGCCTACTCTTTAGTCAAATTAGTTCTTAAGTTTGTACTATCAGAATACCAGCTTCCTGAAAGACAGAAAACAGCACACTTTACTCACTTAAGAACAGAGAATTAGAACAGGAATCTTTCCACGATACATTTCTGTAGCTTAAAAAACAGTTTAAAATTCCTAACAATTAAAAGTTTATATATTGCAAAAGAACACAGTTAAGTTAAAAGGTAGAGGTCCTGGCAAAGTCCTGTGCTTTTGGGACAAAAGGTTTCAAATTTATTTATTTATTTATTTATTTATTTATTTATTTATTTATTTATTTATATTACATAAGCAGCAGGTCTTCAGGGACCCCACTTCCATAGCAGGCCATTCCTGGTCACATAGCCTGTTCTGCTTTCATTTTCACCATGGGCACTTGGGGAGAGAAGACTTGTGGGCTCAGAGCCTGTTCTATACCAAAGGTTAGAATTTGTCATAATGATTGACTGTACATTTGTGGATGGGGCATCCATGTTTTTCCTTCTGTCCATCCTGATTGCATTTCTTTCTCAGCTCCTAAATCTCTTGAGATAAGATAGACCTCATTTGCTAGCACTTTTAATGAAAAGAACTTTATGTCTTGTGAAACTTCTCTGTCTTAAAAAAAAAAAGATCAGGGTTAGCCTTGATTTGAGAGCGTGTGTTATCTAAAAAGCAGTAGCAAGGAAAATGTGAAGGGTGAGTCAGTCATAGTGAGGAGTCTAGAACTCCAAGACTGGAAGGTGGAATGGACAGTCAGCCTGATGTGAAGGCACCAGTAGTAGCTGCACTTTTCACACTGGGGCAACTGTTAAAGTAGAACTGTGAATCTTTCCCATCCATATGTAACCAAAGTTGTCCAGTGCTTAGAGATGCTGTGTACTCAGTGACCTCACTTGTATCTGTTCAGTTTGTTTCTCTTCAAAATTCTATCAAACCCCAAAACTCTATAAGCTTCTAATAAAGAGAGAATGCATGTTGATGAAAATACCACACTTGCACTTAGGAGGTGCTGGAGACCACAGGCACACACCTCACATACTAATTGTACCGGACCCAAATGTCGCTTTCTAGAGTAGGCAACTTTTTACATAAACTCATTTATCATTATCTCGCATTATGCTAATTCAAAGGTAAACTTTCCCTTTTGACTTTCCCCTGGTGTCTGCTGTTTTTTGCCCTCCTTTTCCACACCACATCACCAAGGAGAAAACATAAAAAACACAAATTCATAATGAGAGCCGAGAAAGACAATGCAACTGAATGAACAAGGCCAGAGCCAGGTGAAAAGAGCAGCTGAAAGACTTCTGAGAAATCCATTTTCTTATCACAGCTCTTTCCTTGTAGGCATTCATTAAAATGTCAGTTGTGTGAAGGGGACCAGTATGCATCTTCTCTGATTCCACCTGGGATGTTCTCTCCAGAGGCCTGAGCAAATAAAGTTTATATTCACTTAGTCTTTGCAGGTTTCCAGTTCACATCTAACCATTGGTCCATGGCCACGGTCATCACTAATATATAGTCTAGATGTCCCCACTCAAAGACTTGTAGGACATAAAAGCAAGGGACTTCCCAATGACCTCTGGTGTGAATTTCTAGATGCTGCTATGGAACTAAAGTTTCTTGATTTCCTTGAGGCTGTAATGATGCATGTGAAAAGTTACATTTCTTATTCTATATCAAACATGGATTGCTTTTCACTTTTTCGAGCTGCGAAGCCTTTATGGCTATATATGAACTTCGTTTCATGAACACGATGCTTGATTCTGGTTTACTTGACAACTAGTAAATATGTAGGTATTTATTTTGGACTAGTATTTTCTCAGACGCAGAGATAAATATTACTTTTCCTTTGAGTGAGTAAATACAAAAATGACTGCAGAGGAAACAGACAACTTAAAAAGAAGCAGAGCTTTGGACCCTGCATGGATGGCCTGGGATGATTATCTGCTTAAATGTGCCCTGAGTTCTACTGAGACTTAACAAAGAACACAGTATCATCTGTCAGTTGTTAAATATCCCCTTCCTTTCAGGGGTAGAATGATGAGATATGCTGCCCTTAGCTTAGCTTCTACTGTTTTTCTAATTTACTTTCCTATTGTTGAGAAGGGGAATGACTGAGTGAGATATGTTTAGGCAATATGTAGGCTTCTGCCATGTAGGTCCCAGCAGGCTGTGTCTCTCAGGGTTCCTGCACTTTCCTCAATGAAGAATGTTGACAGGGATACGACTGCTCAGTATTTCTCCCCTGCCTTGATGGTATTGTAATACTAAACCAGTCTCTTAAAGACTGGTTACTTTAATTTTTGTATTTATGTATGTATGTATGTATGTGTGTGTATGTATGTATGTAAGCATGGATGTGTATCTCTCCACATATTTTTCTATATGTCTATCATTGTGAGAGAGAGAGAGAGAGAGAGAGAGAGAGAGAGAGAGAGAGAGAGAGACAGAGACAGAGAGAGACAGAGAGACAGAGACAGATAGAGATAAAGAGACAGAGAGAGACAGAGACAAAGAGACACAGAGAGAGGCCAATGGATAATTTGCAGAAATTGGTTCTTTCTTTAACAATGTGTTATGGATCTGAGGGCATACGGCTTAATGGTAAGCACCCTTTCCCTACTAAGTCATCTCAAAGCCCAAAGACCCTCAGCGATCAACACAGGTCTTCACTGGGGATGTTGCAGTGACCTCCCACTGGCCTACCTGTTAGAATATATTCTGATTACTATTGACTTCACACATTAGCATTCTTTTCAATCCACGCATTACTTTCATAATTTACAGTTAGCTCACTGCTATCCTTAGGTTTAGATCTTTGTTTCTCTTTAGTATTTTTGAAAGTTCTTTGTCAAGTCATTGTCAAGTGGCAATTGTTGAACATAAAAGACCTATATTTCCTTCTTGTCTTGTATGTTTTTATGTTTTTTTTTTTCCTCCCCACCAACAAGGAGTTAACTATGGGCTTTGTAGCAACACTTTAAAGAGAGAGTCGCTTGCTTATTTATTTATATATTTTCCAATTCATCTGCAAAAATGGAATTTGAGTAATTAGGCCATCTGCCATCTTATTTAACAAACTTAAATTTAAAATTTTTTTGAGTTAACTGCCTAATTTGCTTTTAAATAGGTAAAAATATCCTTTCTACAATTTGAAAGCGACACCTTGAAATGAATTTGTCAGTGAAGTCTGAAAATTGCTTCTTGGAGTTTTAAAGTATGTTTTCTTTTTCTATACCTGACCTCTTATAATACTCGTGTGGGACATTTTGGATTCAGGGGACAGGGTGAAGTCGTCATTCTACAACAGAGAGAACATATGCTTTGGAGGCTCAGGTCTGAGTTCAAGTCTACTGTAACTTGTGATATTTGCAAGGCCTAGAAGTTTGTTTTACAGTCTTTCATTCTTAAAGAATAAGCACTGTACATGGAAGTTAAGCGAAAGGCATGAAAGACAGTGAGTGAGCTTTCCATTGAATTTCTTCCTTATTCTAGCAGCTTCTCGGTTGTTCACATGATGAATAAATAGAACATTCATGAAGAGATCCTATAACATTAGAATGGCATCCTCCTGAACATAGGTACATGAGTTTGTTTTTGTCTGGACATTAAGTGGGTGGTCCAGAGGTTAGCCTGTGCTTCTCCTCATCTACTACTGGAATGACTTACAGATCATATAAATGGGAAATACTACAGTGTGCAGTTACTTAAAAGGAGACAAAAAGGGCCTAATAATGGGAGCATGTTGCTTCTATTTGTCTAGAAATTCACAAAGTAATTTAAAGGATCTTAGTACTAAAGTAAGAGAACATAGGTCAATCCACAAATTCCATTTACTCATAAATTTCCATAGAAATTAAAGGTCATTCAAGGTACAAGCAACACATATAATTTTCTGAAATACAAACGTGTGTATAAGAATTGGTTGTTCACTAAATAAATACCACAGTTATAGGGGACCTACTCCAGTGCCAGACACTACTAACCTGTAGCAATTAGCAAACATAGCTCCTTCTGTCAACCAAGTTACGGCTCACTAGAGAGAAGAGCAATCAAATTATGACATAAATGAAGTAAGTTGAATCCTAAAAGCACATGTGAGATGCACTCTGATGTATGAAATAAGGTCTGAAGCACTCAAGACATAGAAGAGGACCGGGGAGTCGCCAGCTTTTTGAAGACCTGAACTGAGTAACATCAGCATAGCAAAGATGAAAGAAGCAGGACCATGTTAAAGTACTGAGGTGAGTAACAGCATCCATATGGAGATACCGACAGGGTCAGATATGCTGGTCTTCATACACTGCTTTTAGCAACATTCACAGAGGAGTGGGCAACAGCATTGATTCTAAAGTCAGGAATTCCACTTTCTGTATGTCTTCCCAGCCATAGTACATTGGGCACACCCTCCTGCTTTCTGACATCTTTGTATCTTTAGTTATATGAAAGGATTGAGAATAATAGTTCCTCATGGATCTTTCAGATAGAAAAAAATAACCTATAAACATAAGCCTGAGATGGTCTCAGACATACAGGAGCTGCTATATAGTCTCTACCTTTATTATTTTTTCTTTCTTTTTAAGGAAGATAAGATCTCGTTTTATAGGTGTTAGGAGCAGGGCAGGGTTAATCTCTTACTTCAAATTGATTTGGTTCTCAATACTAATGATATCCACCAATCAATCAAAGGAACTTTCGGTCACTGATTGGGAACCTATGAAGCTTTGTAGGGAGAGCATCTTAAGTGCCCAACCACCCCTGGCTTGATGGGTGTAGAGGTATGGTTTTACTTATACACAGGAGATCAGGCTGAGGTGAGGCTTGACAGCTAGAAGGACATTTTATAGTACACTTCCTCAATTAGCACTGGGGTGGAGAACAATATTTGAGATTTTTTATCATCTTATCCAGATGAGGAGAAAAAGAAGAAAGGGGAAATGATTCACTGTCAAAAGCAGTCAGCCTGGCCCACCACCCTAGTGTTCTAAGAATAGGGCTAGCATTTTGGTGAAGCTAGGTCTGGTTCTAATGTGTTACCTTCACAAAATATTTTATTAATTGGATTGTCCCAGTATATATAAAAATTTAGCTTTGTATTTGAATTGGCTCTTAATTTATGTGTTAATCAAAGTCATGTATGCATATGATTATGTGCACTAATGGTTATGGAAGTTTCCTTGAGAAAAATGGGTCCATTCCTTTCTCCTTCCCATCCCCACTAGTTATTTTTCTCTCTTCACTTGCAATGACAAGAGCAACAGCGCTAAACAATAGTTTTATGCCATTATTTTCTCAACTATAAACTTCAGATATTATATGTGAGCCCCATAGACCACAGGTTTTAGCCTCAATTTGTCAATAATCAGCTTCAGATATGATTAGTGGGTCTCCGTGGAATGATTGTATTTTGCTTACAAACTCTCAGTTTCCATTTCCCCTAAGACTCACACTAACTTCACGTACCTCACTGGCTAACCCCAAAGTGATGGTCACTCTTTTTTCATTTACCAGACAGGTCAAATTTCTTGTGTCTCCTATTGGGTGACCATAGATTTGTCATTGCCTTGACAGAGCTATATCCTCCACACCGGCAGCAATTCTGACAATGGTGTAGTTGTCCTCTCTTGTACCAGATCATTTTCTGTGAGTTATAATTAGATCTAAAAGAAAAATAAGTGAGCATCACACGTGCCCTCACAGACACATATTTGCAAAGCAAAATTCTCATCCTTTATACTTCTTTCTTTTTCATTTGTGAGACATAGTTTCAGATAGCTCAGGCTGGCCTCAAACTGCCTTGAATTCAGGCTGCCTTTACCTTCCCAGTGTTGGGATTAGAGGTGTGTTCATCACACCTGGGCACTGTCTATTCTCTGCACTATTTTTGTGGTATTTTTGTCTCACTTCTGCAATTCTACCTTCATCTGCATTGTGTTGTGTCCCCGGTAGTGCAGTAATTTCTAGCCATTCCCTAACTTAGGATTCTCCACTTTCGATTTCAATTCCCCTTCAAACGAGACCATCTCCCTGTTCCTTCAGAGCTCTCGGTCATGCAAGATCAAGTCTCTGTCCAGTCTGAGTTCTCAGTAGTACCAGATCATCTTTCTCTTGCACACCCCATCCACACTACAGATAGGGTCAAATTCTTTCCCAGATGGGTTGAAATCTCTTGTCAAAATTGTTAAACTGTAAAATCGTCATCAAATGCATCTGTACAATAGTAGGTTTTTACATCTGTCATCTGATTCTCTTGTATTCTCTATTAAGTCTCCCCATCTAGGTTTCATATATTGCTAATGACTGCCAGCAATTTACTTAAACACTCAGCTCAATTTCTCCTTTACTCCAAAGTGATCTTGCCTGATACTCTTATACTATATAACCTTGTTTTATATCATTTGCTACTTTTGTGCCTTTTCGCTACCTTTCTTAGACTGTTTCTTTGGGGGATTTGGACTCCAACTACGCACATTGGACACTAATTAAACTCAATTATTTGAGGAAGAATTTGTTGGCCCAGAACATATTTTGCTCTTCCCGTGTACCAATAAGAATCTTGGCATGGCTATGGAGTTTTATGTGTCTTCTTCTGTTTGACAGACTGAAAACTCAGGGAGAATTACAAAACAGGTATTTTGGTTTGTAAATATCTGGCTCTTGCTGGAAGGAAACATTATATTGGTAAAGACAGTAAGCCAATGGAAATATTTTATCATTATAGAGTGATTAAGTAGCTCTTCTTCTGTTGATTACAGAAAGATGTACTACCTTGGAATATATACATGCCAGACTACTTTCTACATGAATGACTAGCAAATACTTCAGAAGCCAGCATTAGGTATTTCTCCTCTCCATTCAATTTCTTGATGGTTCAGATGAAGCCTGCTTGAGATTTCATCTTGTTTCACAGATGTGAGCTTAATGACTCTCTCAGCTTTCTGCAATATGCACTTTGCCAGTGACAGTTCGTCTGCAGGTGGGTATCCCCGCACATCCCAGCTGGATCTCCATGACCCTAACTTCTGGGCCTATTTCTAACACAAGCTTCTCTCTTTTTATCTTGTATAAATGTAAGCAATTTTGCAAACCCTTTTATCCTTGAAGTTTCTTTTCAGAAACTATTATTCTAGAGAATCTGTTATTTTTCAAAAATATACATCTTTTACTTCAGCTTCCTAAGCCTTATTTCCATTGTATTAAAATAGCAGCTGGTCAAAGCAGTAATGAACTTACTAGTATTTTTCTGGCTAGACTGCAAAATTAGAAGTTACATCTCCTTACAACTAGGAGATTTTATCTGCAAAACTCCTCCACTTTGTTGCTATTCAGATTTCTATCTAAAATGAATTGAATAAAATAATGAAAAAAATGGTTTCATATACCAAGAATGATGCTAATCAGTTTAGTATTTGTTTTTCTGGTATATTTGTCCTAAGAATGGAAAGTTTCCTGCTTGGCTCTGGTATATAAATATATAATTTATATATTTATAAATGTATATATAAGTATATAAAGCATTGCCCTCTGTAACTTACAATCTCTACTAAAATGCTGATCAGTTGCAGAATGAGACACTGTGTTGTACAGGACACTGTTGTGTGCTCAAGCATATTTTCTTGCTCTGTGCACATGCAATTCCTTTGACTTCTCCACACTGCTGTGTGTATTGTTGGCTAAATATTGTTGATCATGTTACCGAAGACTCAATTTCTTCTAATGGAAAATGGTAGTATTAACATTATTTTGTTTCTATTGTTATTGGGAAGATTAAGTGAGTTCCCATAAATCATTTTAGAAGAGTGAAACAAGTAAGAGTTGCCAAAGATTTTTCAATTTGTGTTAGGGGGTCTCTGAGAAACACATGATTGATGATGTGAACCTACTCCTATGATCATGGGTGCTAAGAACTGCTATGATGTGATCAGAATATCAGCAGTTTAGATCTGTTTAATCCTAAAGGTCTGTGACTCAAAAAGGACAATAATTTAGACCCTAGATAGACTCTGAAGGCCTGAAATCAACCACAGATCTGTGATAGTCTGAGGGAAGGAGAAATGATGTTCTGGCCCAGGAAAGGGCAAATTCACCTTGCTCTTCCCTTTCGGTTCTGGAGAACTTTTGGCAGATTGAGTTTGCCCACCCACAACTGAGTAGATGGATCACCTCTATTTAGTTTATTGATTCAAATGCTAATCTGTGCTGGAAACACTCTCACAGAAATGCTGTGCCACCAGCACTCAGGTCATCTAGGTGAGCCATAAAAGAGACCAACATGCAGGATGCTTACTTTCATTATTTATTCTTATTTGAAAGTCAAAAGAGAGATTCTCTTGTGGGGATACAACAAGAAATCAGCTGTGTTTTCCCGGGTTCATTCATTCATTTGAGTTTTTCTGTTTGTATGATTAGTTTCCTTTTGAATAGCCTGTGATTTCTCTGCTCGGCTCCGGACAGAATGCATACAGCTCAGTACCCATTAGCCCCATATTCCTGGGCCCCATGCCTGATTTCCCTCTTTCCCTTCCATATCTTCTCACATGCCTTCTTGTCACCCGGATTTTGGTAGATTGCTTCCTGGGCCTCTTCCCTATTCTTTTTGGCTACACTCTGAATTTCCCTGAAAGTAGTGAAGAGGCGGGCATGTCTGTTACCCAGTGGCAGAGGGTAGAAGATGAGGCGGGGAGATCCTATTCCCTGCATAGCTTTTTACATATTAATGTTATCTCTGCTTGGGGAGGAAGTGCTAACCTGCTAGATTTCCACTTTGAAATTCATAATGAAGAGAAATTAGTTATCCCAGAGAGAATGTTAGGAGCAGATCCAAATGAAGCTGCTGTTAGATTCACAAGGATCCAGAAAACTCTAAGCTGTCCAAATCCCGATAAGCATTAATGAAGAAGGGAGAGCATGGGAGGGGTGGGGGGAGGAGTCCTACTGTCATACAAAATGGGCGTTCATTTTTATTTTTGCACTTTGAGTTCACTCCTGAGTCAAGAAAAGATTTATTTATCTATTCATTTATCAGTCTTCAATCAGAATCAGCCCTGTGTTATCTTTATAAAATGTGGTTCTTCCCAGCATTGTGTGTGTGTGTGTGTGTGTGTGTGTGTGTGTGTGTGTGTGTGTGTGTGATGTGAGAGACAGAGAGAGAGAGAGAGAGAGAGAGAGACAGAGAGAGAGAGAGAGAGAGAGACAGAGAGAGACAGAGAGACATCTGAGTTACCACACGCAGACCTGTAGGGCAGAAGAATAGCCTGCAGTGCTGATAGATAGATTACAGCTGGCATCAGTTCATGGCTAGAAAAGACACACTTGTACTTCTGGACATCGGGGTCTGTGTCACCCATAAAGAAAGACAAGTGAGCAAACACTGCTTACTGTTGTTTTAATGCTTCTTCCTCATTAGGAACGTGGGGGCTCTGATTTTCTCACATTCTCAGTAGCATCAGAGGAGCTATTGCTTTCCAACTGGATGGCACTGGAATTACAGTGACTTTGCATTCTTTGTTTCTACAGAAGACTAAGGAATGTGGTGGTACCCATCCCTATTTGATGGAGAGAAGAATGCCAGAAGTTGATCTGAAGTCAGCACACATGTTCCCACAATTATATTCTAAGAATTTTGTCCCTTTGATAATACTGATAACCAGAGTTCAAAGATGACCGCACGTTTCTTCATTATGAATTTGTCCTCTATTCTAGTCTATGGGTGACTGTTTTGTTACTGTTATAAAACACTGAAAGTGGCTTAAGGAGACTGATTTTGGCTCTGGTTCTAGAGGGATGGCAGGGTGGAGGCAGGCAGAGAGACAGGCCTGACAGCCTGAGCAGGAAGCTGAGAGGCCAAATCTTTCTGACAAGCACAGACAAAACAATGGGAGTAACTCAGAGCTACATAGTTTCAAATCCTGCTGCCCAGTGAAATAATTTCTGTGGCAAGACCACACCATTAGACCTCCCCAAACAATTCCACTGGAATCAATGTTCAAATCCTTTTCTTTTTTAGCTGATGGAATATCCCACATTTAAAAAGTTACTTGAGTTCAAGGAAGGAAGATTACTCTGAGTGGGCCTGATTTAAGTGAATAAGTTAAATGGGGGAGGTACAGGATTTTCCTCACAAAATTTGTGAGGGATTTAATACAAAGATCATTCTTTGTAACTGTGTTTGATACAGAAAATGAGAGAGATGTTTGCTAAGTGAGAGCTGACTCTTGGCATTGATAATATCCTTTTGACAATGACCAGCAAGGGAACAGAGACTTCTGCCTTATAGCTGGAGAAAGGAGGGTGACAGAAAGCTACTTTAAGTTCCAGGAAAGAATGACCACCATGGTGGTTTCAGTCTTTTGAGGGGCTGAGGTCTCAGTTGCATTATATGTAGACATGTGCATACAAAGTTAAATGGAAATGTTTGGAATGACTAAGTTCATGATTGATAAAAAACTAACATGGCCGTCAAAATGCAGCTTGGCCCACAAGATTCTTTTATCAGAAACTTGTATCTATGAACTTCTATATATCTCTGTTAAAATAAGCCCCTGGATTCTTCCATATTTGAAAGTAGGTGCTGATGAAATGAAGGGAGAATATACTAAGAACTTAGACGTATTTTAGAATGTGTACTGGCATTTCTGGGACTTGCATAGAATGCTCTAGATCTTTGGGTTTGCAAGTTGCTCAAGAGAGCCACATATGAAAACTCACCTTTCTGGTCAAAACTCATTCAATCTCTGTGCGAAATGCTGTCCAGAACTGCCGAGCTACACTATTTGGATTTCCTGATTTTTCTGAGGAAGGAGCTAATTTTAGCTCCTGACAAGTTCGCAGATGTTTTTTCACAATCCTTTGTTTAAACTTTCTCTTTTCTCTTAAATAATCCTTGTCAATAGAGTGTATTTTTATAGGCAACTGAATCTCTACTGCTGAACTTGTAGTATTAATGAAGAAGTCAAAGCTGTCCCTGTAGGGTTGTAAGGAAAAGCTTAGAGTGTCTGCTGAGAGTCCTGTAACGTGACAGGAGAAATCATTGAACAGTTTATTGGATCAGGAGCCATTATCCAAGTTGAGTGCTGGCACTGTCACACCCCTGTTTTTGGTATAATTTTGAACATGGGAAGTCACAAGGCCAGGTTCTGAATGTGGCTTTCAGAAATAATGTCCTATGGTTATTCTGTTCCTGGAAGGGTCGTCATGTATAGTACAAACCTCTGAAAGAATATAGAATGGTTATGAGGTTTATTTTGGACTGAAGTTCTAAATTTTAAGGACAACTAAAACCTCATAACAGGTTATAGAAGCAAAGGTTGTAATCTCAGTACTTTGGCAAGCTGAGGTACGCAGATTAATGTGGATATTAGGAAGCTTGACCTACACAGCAAGAACTTGTCCCAAAACAACAGCAAAAGTAAATCAGTATGTAAAATCTTGTTTACCACAGCTATATGGTTGGCCTTATTTTATTACTTGAATGACTGACTTCTAAGAAAGCAGAAATAATTTTAAACTTTGCAGTGCTCTCTCTGTATAACTGCCTTATATTAAAGTGAACCCATAAAGCCTTTTGTTTATAGGTACATCACTGTAAGAAAAAAGAGAGTCCCGTATGCTTATCTAAGATTACAGAGAACAAAGAATAGAAAAGGATGGCCTCTCTTTTGACTGCTGAGACAAGACTGCACTGAGGCCAAGCAATTAGCACAACACAAAGCCAGGCATTATAGGATCCAGCCAACCTCTATTGTCTCCCAGCAGTCTTGACAAGGTTTCTCATTGGCCACAGCAACTGTGATCTGGAAAATAAACACCTTACTTGCCACATAGCAGGATCTACCTTTGAGGTATCTAGGTGCCTGCTATGGTCTTTGGAGCCCAACCTTTGTCACCAGGCTGGTGAAAATCATAGCCTTGATTCTTGTGACTGAACTGAAATGATAGAGAGAGGCTACAATCTTGATTCTTTTTTTCATCATTGTCATGGATCTGAGAGCTGAGAAAATGGGTGAGAGTGGAGGTTTTGAGGCTCCTTAGAACCAGGTTCAGTATAAACTGATCTTCTAGAAGTTTAATCTCTAAGCATGGAGATGAGATTGTAGTTGTGACATTGAGATTCAACTGCAAAACTTGGTGAAGTCCTACAACGTGCTGGTACCCCAAAAGGATAGGTGCAGATATTTTTTAATGTTTCCTTTTATATTATATATGCAAAGTTATATAGCAACAGCAGTCTTGAGAACAAAATCCTACAGGGAAGTGGGAGTTCCTTTATTTTTCTTACCAAGAAGACTTTCTTGAAGAGATTGAACAAAAGAAGTCTCTATCCAAAGTTTCCAAATAAGGTTATGACTCTCCTTTGTAGGAATCCTGCCCTATTACAGATTTTTCACAATTATTTCAGTTAGAATAATCATGTTATCTAATCATCTTATATTTCCAAGAAATTAGTTCATATTTGGTTAATGAAAATGACCAATGAAAAGGCCTTCCAGTCATTTGTTCTGGAGAATCAGTTCTCTATTGTGTGAAACGAAAAAGTATAGGATGACTAGAGCTAAGTGATTAATGGCACATGGGTCCTTTGTAACAAGCTCTACGATGTTGGACAATTTTTACTTAGATTAGTGCTGGTCACTGAACACGATGTTGGTGAGAATTTGAGGCCATTTTACCTTGCATGGGGAGGAGGATTATTGATATATTACACAGATTTGCTCACACATGGAAGTGACTAGAGGGATTTCCTGTTAAGTCGAGGCTATACCTAGTACAGGTTGTATTATAGCAACACCATAGATGCCTTTTCTAAACAGCATGACTGATAGCTTACTACCTAATTGAATTTTAAATTACTGCCCATCTAATATGTGCATATTAATTTGTATACTTAAATTTCAGTAGCTCTGCCTTTCTTTACTTTTTCACCTCTTCTTCCTTAAAAAACATATCATAAATGTAGGATGAGTTTGAAAGAAAGAACTCTCAAAATTGTTTTACCCTTATTATTAAACTCAAATGATATATTAGATTATTGCCCCCTTATCATTAATCTCAAATGATATATGAGATTATTGGAGGCAAAATAATTTTGAGAGTTCTTACTTTCAAACTCACCATATATTTATGATATGTTTTTGGTTAGTTCTTTTGAAGAACACAGCTTAGTTATGACAAGTCATAAGGATTACTTAATGATTCTCTGTGCTGTGCTGTAGCTGAGTTAGATATTCAAGACATAAGTACAGAAAGTATAACAGGAAAGACAATTCTACACACTTTGAACTCAGAACCGTATACTATTTTTTTGGTTTGTAATTTTATCTGAGCTTCTGGTTCTCAGAGTTCACAGGGCTTGGCAAGATTTCAGAAATGACTTTTCTCGACCCTAGTAGCAGAACTCAGAGCAGTTATTATTTTTAAGGTAAGACGTCCACATCCTAAAGAGTACAGGAAAACAGTTATCAGGACTGTGACTTGCACATGCTCCAGCCAGGGCCCGCATGAGGGCGACATCTATGGTCAAGATTTGCCTTCAGCTTTTTACAGTTGCTTTAGATTCTCTTGGCACAGAGCAATTAGGAAACTGGAAAATAGCAGGAAGAACCAATTTCTAGGTAGGCAGTTCCTTACCTGAGGCCCCTTTCTTGACACAATCATACTCCTATCTGCTCCGGGCATTAATGGAGCTTTTGCTAGTTTTAAAACAATGTATCTAAAACTTGCTGAGTAGCTAAACCCAGTGAACTCAGAAAGGGACTTTTGTAAAAGGGGTGCTGGGAAGGATCTAGACATGCCTTTAAAGAACCTACGTTAGTCAAACATTTCCCAAATATATTTGTCAGAAAAGGCCTCCCCAGTGCATCTGAACAGAACATCAGTCTTTGGGAGTCCCTGAATGGTTTGATCTGCCATTATCCAAGCTCTACTCCCTGTTGACTATTTTACTCTGATGTGTCAAAAAGGAGGCAAAGAATAAGATTTAAAAAGTGGACATTATAGATGAAATAATCAGTTCACCACAATTCCTTTAGTAGACATATGCATTGTTTCAGGAGGAGACTGACCATGTACCTTACCATTGTTGTAACAACTTGAACTGGTGCCAACACAGAGAGATAGCTCCTATTTTTGCTAAGACTTTTTCTCTACCATGATCAGAAGACTAGGCAGCCTACACAGGGAGCCTTCAGCAGTTTCCATACATGCTGATGAGTGTTTACATTTGTTTCATGTCATCATGAACACTGTAATTAAACATAAACAGAAATAATTCTGATCACAGTTCTGAGTATAATTTGTATTCAAAAATTATACAGTAAAATATAATGATATATCTTTATCTAACAAAATAAACCAAACAAAACAAAACACTTTCTCCTTAAATAGATGTGTTGGGCTTTCTTTGAAAAAAAAATCAATTGAAAATTGTAGTGTTTGGCATGATAACTGTCATGAAGAAATGCTATAGAAAAAAATATAGAAAATTAAGTAGTTTCATGACGATTTAGTTTAACTTTTCAGAGGCTTTGCAAATAATATGATTACCCACAGTGTTGTAATTTTAGCTTCGTCAGTGTTATAATTGAACAAATGAAATCTTTTCTTCCCTTCTCTTTCTGTGTTTGTGTGTACAGCATGTTCCATCTCTGCATCACATCTGCCTTCCAAATGACAAATGCTTTGAAAAAAACCTTCCAGAGCATCATTTAGCTTTAATTGTTATGACGATCAAAGAAACAGGTGCTTTATTAACGAATGTTTTGTTCTTCAGTGTGTGAAGTTATATGTATAATTTCAAGGCAATGAAATTAATAAACCAATTTGTAGGCAACTGCATATTTATTTGTGAGCTATTCTTTAGAGATTTTTACAAATGTGAGATTAACACCTCATTCACACATTAGCGTCTAAGGATCACTTTTTGTGATTCAGTTCTGGACATTTCAAAGTTAAGTTTAAAATCAATTCTGAGTTCAACTCAAGTAAAATTCTCAAATGCCATTGATCTGTTCCTTGACAAACCACTTATCTCCTTATTGATGAAAGAATAGGCAGGACGCCAATTCCTGTTGAGATTATTTTTTTGTTTATTTGTTTTTATTTTGCTTTGTTTTTGCTTATACTTGGGGTATTACTAGAATTAGTTTTTGATCCATAAAATTAAATGCCCAGTGATTGGATTAATTAAAAGATGTTTCTTCTTACCTAAAGCATGAACAATGCAAAGTGTAGTAAGAATTAATCTCTAGATAGCAATACTCACAGATCATACCTTTACCAGAACTATGTATGGGCAGTGTTTTGGAGGGCCCTGGGAACGAAGCATTATCAAGCTCCAATTTATAGTGTCTATCAGCTCTCTTGTGGCTTTGTCCTCAGGGGGTACCATATCCCTTCTGCTCTGCTCACTCCCAGGATATTGTGTCTGAGAAGCCTACAGCCATCACGTGTGTAACTCTTATGATTTCTATTCTATATGGACCTAAAATCAGCTCTATGGATTCCTTTGTTCATGGAAGGGATACTATATACTACCATCTATATAGTTTCAAGATAGTTGCACACACACTACAAGCTTAATTTTTATAGTATGTATAGACATGGGCATTGTATACTTCGAAAGAATAATTAGGAAATCCTCAAATCTCTGTGCTGGGAGATCTTTGGAATTCCCCTACAAAAGATGGATTCATAAACATAATATGTGGGGGGAAAAAGCAAAGACTAAAATGTTTCTGTCCAACAATACTTTTTGAAATAATGTGCTTATTTTATGTGTAAAATTCTGTCTGAAAAGTGCCTGCAACTTTCTAAGACAGTCGCAGCAAATAACACCATGGGCTCATCTGTTGCATTGAACGTTTGTATGTGCAACTGGCTTTCCTTGGTGTTGTAAATGTGCTCTCAATTTTAAAAGTTCAGGTTTCCTAAAAGTTGACCAATAACTAGACTTTTAAAAGTCACCAAAACAAAAATCTGCAATTTATTTTCTCATTACCATTTTATGAGTTCTTACAGCCACTGCAATTCCTTCTGTGCTTTGAGATTTACAGGTTAGGTCCTGTAAAAGGGCACTTGTGTGACCTGTAGGCCAGCACTGTGTAGCTTGTCTTTGTATTTCTTGCCTGAAAAAAATTAATGACAGCAGATTTACATGATAGTGTCCTTTAATATCCAATGACTGGAGTGCAGAAGCTGGAATATTTGTACCTCTGTTGTTCTAGAACTTAGACTTTATAATCAAGTGGACTGACATCAAAGGGAGTGTTAGTAAGGCTTGTTTTCCTATGTATTGGACTTTAATACTGATAGCTTTTCATTTGGAATATTATCAAAAATGTGGTGTCTTACTTTGAATAATATTCACTTGCAGTAGTATTCAAAAATTGAGTGCACCTGAGTGCTTGTGTGTCTCCAGAAACACACTTGTTTGATGAAGAGAAACTTCAGCTTCGGTGTCCAAAGATATTCAGCAGAAGGAGGTGCCAGAGAGGCCAGTGTTTTACCTGCCTGGAAGAAGAAATTTAAACGGTCCTACATTGCAAGTGCCTTTTAAATTTTTAAAAGCCATTTTAGCTAAAAAATGCACAGCATTCACAAAAGATATTTTATTCTTTCCCCATCTTTTATGTTTTACCTTCTAATTTACTACATAATAGAAATAGCATCTTTTCCCTTAACATTACACACACACACACACACACACACACACACACACACACACATTGTATATTGAATAGCATTGATTTTCTTTCCAAGAATTCTCTAAACAACAACAATATTTGGACTTCAGAAAAAATATTATGTTTTTTATTCCATGATAATAATGACTGTATGATAAAGGATACACATATAAAGAGAGAAAAGAAAGGAACCCCAAACAAACCATCCAGTTTCAGCCAAGCTGCCAAATCCTATTACAGATTCAATCCTATTAAAACGTTCCCAGGTTTAAGCCTGCTTTGGAGTTTTTCATAGGAGTGCATGACCCCTACCCAAACCCCTACATGTGTGGTCAGGGACCTCAGGATAATCGTAAACTGCCTGGACTCCCATTAATCTCACACAGTCAGATATTAGTGCTTGTAAATCAGCACCCAAACAAGGACAATGGTTAAAGCCATCAATAGTCTTTTAATGAGGCAGATCAAAAACAAATGAAAGCCGCGGGACTCTAGGATCTGCCAAGGAGGGGAAGAGAAGGCCATAAGCTTTGTCTGATTTCTTACAGAAAAAAGTAGATGGATTTAGTCCAGGTCCTCTCTCAAAACTACTGCACCCACTGTTAAAGAAATATAAAACAAGATTATTTCAAGGAATTCCCCTTCATTTTCTTTGTTAGAAGCATAGCAGCTGGCACTTTATCTCCTTTTCTTTTTATAGTCCTTCACAAACATATATCGACATATGTACATTAAAGTACACATATTTAAAAGAGAAGGCCATTGCGAATAATACTGAAAGAATACACATTAGGTAATGACCAGTAACACTTTGTCAAGAATTTTAATTACTTATCAGCATACTTGCAGGCATTTTATGTGCTTTTGAAATTTCCACAAATGTTTTTTTTTTTTTTTTTTTTTTTTTTTTGTCCACTAGAAAAGGGTGGAAGAAATATCTTGTTTTGTAACTCCTTCTTTTAAAGGAGAAAAAAAAAAAGCAAGATAGGATTTATTATGTAGCACGCATGTGCAGGAGCATTATAACGGTTGCCAAGCAACCTAAAGGAGCCATATCATAGTAAGGGAGTGGGGGAGGCAAATGAATGAACAGATGCATGGGATTAAATAGAGAACAGGGAAACAGGAGTCGGCCCTGAAATGAGCTCACCTTGGCATGGTACTTTCTCTCGACGATTTGCGCTTATCTGAGAACATCTATCTTAAAATTTTCTTTTCAGTGTTTGGTGGTGAGGGGGCAGTGGGACTTTTCTGCTATGTTTTTAGTTTATCACTCAAGAAAAAGTCTCAAAAATAAGAAGTTTGAAATGCGTATAAAATGTGGTGCCTCCAGTTACATTTTTTTTACACGACAATACTTTAAGAAGCAAAGTAGCAAATACTTTGTTCTAATGTCACCCAAGACAAATGTCCATATTCAAAGAACATTTTATTAATGCTGCTCGACCCATATTCACTTTAAGTTGACAACTACTAATTTTCACCACTATTAGATTAAAGGATTTAATTTTATATATTTATATATAAAATATTCAATTTTATATGTATACACATAAAACCATTTAGTGGGCAACATGACACACACAAATATATATACATGCATACATGCATACAAGTATACAATCATACATGTACATTACAGGAACTTATGGTTCAAAATTAAGTATTTCTTCTTTATGTCATATAAGAGATACTTCATATAGACATGAAACATTTATCGTTGGAGATATTGAGGCTGATACTTATGGTACTCCTAAAACAACTTATGCTCATTTAAAGACATCTGCCTGTTCAAAAATATTTAGTAAATTTATATGTAATTGTCAACATGTATGTATATAAAACATGTGTATGTGGCATCCAAGACAGAAGAGGCATCAGATCTCCTGAAACTAGGGCTATAGGTGATTGTGAGTTGTCTTATGGGTTCTGTTAATCCAACTTAGTTTCTCTGTATGAATAGCAAGTGCTCTTATCTGTTGAGATATTGCACCAGGCTTAGCATCTAAATATAATAATATCCAAACAATTTGTACACATGAAATGGAAAATGATAATGTTATGCATTTGGTAAAAAATATGAATAGGTAATCCAGTTACATACCAAGCTAATCATTTATGTTGAATTTGGACTCAGACTGATCTCACTACAATCCTAACCTGAATCAGGAGAAAAAGAATACACTGTTTTTGAGCTCACCTAAATTCCTTAAGAAATGAAGGAGGCATGAAATTAATATTCAAGTGTCACTACCAAGTAGGAAGCATTGAACTAGAGAATTGCTACTTGTAGAGATGGCATTTCTGAACTGCTGGGTTCTTAGAACTATCCACCAAGAGAGAATGAAAACTTTCCTCAACTCAAAGACACCAATGAGAACAGAATTCCCATAACTAAGGATTTTAGCACTTTTTTCCTTGTAGCAGCAAGACGTTGACTCAACTCCTGCTGAATTTGGGATTTTCCTTTTCAAAGATGTATGACGAAATTGCAGCTTCTTTGTTTTTACCAAGAAATGGCACTGGGGTTGAATTTTAATCATAGATTGACTGGGGAATTATACTGTGTCTACTAATGTACACTGTCCCTTCCTGCCCGAATGAGATCACCTTACATTCACTGGCACCGAAGCAAACATTTTGAGCTGAGTGCTCAGAAGAGGCTGGGTTGCAAATGCTACACAATTCATTATCCTGGGAAAAAGGATTTCAAAGCCTCATAGCGTGAGGTGCTCTCAAGTATTTCCAAGACAGGAGAGTGCACCAGAGCCTCGGTGATGTGACTGTCTGTATCAAACGGACTCCACTTATTCCGTTCCACAGTTAATATGTCCTCAACTGTTTCATTACAACATCCTTCTAGAATCTGCTTTCAGCGGATCAGTCCTCAAAGCTGAAGAAACACGTCACTTGTTTCTGGAAGGCAGTAGAGAGCTGTGTAAATTAAGCTGAAGACCTTGGACTTTCTTTACTGCTATTGTCTGCAATTACTTATAAGTTCTTAAAAACCTGGTCAATTACATCTTAAACAACAACCTTTAGTCTTTACCCCAGCACACCTCCTCCAACCTCACTCTTGCCAATAACCAAAAGGTGGCAGTGTCTTACCCATCATTCCCGAATAAGCATGGGTGGACCTAGATTTACATCACTACTTTCCTGTGCGTTGTTATTTTTCGCTGGGACCAAATGTGGATTGATGGTCCTGTGGCATTTATTAACAGAGGCAACAAGGAAAATGCAATTTCAAGAAGCTCTGAAGATTAATTATACAAATTGCCATGTAAAGCATCAGAATTCCTCTTTGATGAGGAAATTCGCACCAGTCAAAACTGCAGTCACTCCACCGAGCAATCAAGCTCTGCAAGTCGTATCAGCATCCAAATACCGTGTTCCTCCAGACATTCTGCTTTCCTGGCTATGGGCCACAAAATGGAGTCAGGACACTTGGGCATACAGATTAAGTCTAACGGGGGGAAAAATTAGAAAGATACTAATGAACACATCTAACAAAGTTTTCAACAACCCTGAAGCCCAGACATGCCTCTTATTTCCTTCCAAAGCCTGCCCTAATAACAAGGGCAAGGCTACAGGTCTGAAAGAGACCTTGCCAATCACTTTTTACACCTGGCATCTGGAAATAGAGCAGCTTTTATCCACGAGGATTTAGGGACACTCTTTCCCAAGATGCTTTTCAAAGCCCACTCTAAGCAGTTCTCTCAATTATTTGATTCCCATCAAGACCAACGACCTCATTAAAAAAAAAAAAAAAAAAAAAAAAAAAAAACTCCCCATTTTGAAAAACAAAAGGAGATAGACAGCTTTGCCACAGTTGCATGTATAAAGAGTTTGGTCTTGTTTTTCTCATAGGCAGGGTTGAGTTGTACAGCTGTAAACACCATACTCTTCCTGCCCATTTAGCCTTGTCTTACATGGTTGACCATTGTTATAAGGTACACTGATAAGTCTCTTTCCATCCTACTGACTAGGCTTTCCAACTTTCTTGTTTTCTTGAAATAAAGTCAAATTTCTTTTATTTTAAAACAGATTCACATTAAAAAAAAATAGACAAAGGTGTTAAAAGCCACAATGTTGGCTTAAAAATAAATTGTGTGTAATAACTTTTACTTTCAATGTAGCTTCTCTGTATTAGAAGGGAATTTTTTTCTGCCTTTGCATGGTACATAAGAATGCATTTCTCATTTTTCTCCTTTTATTTACAGGCTATGTAACTACATTGAGGCAAAGAAATCAATTTCAAATATCTTATAGAGCACCAAAAAAATAAATGATGAGTTCCCAGTAAGCTCACTGATTGCTTACATTAGACTTAGGTAGACATGTCTTATTTGTTTGTTTGTTTCCTTATCTTTAGAGCCTTTGAAAAAAAGGGTAGATATTTTTTATATCTCTCCAGAGAAAGAGATATGATTGTAATCTAGACCTCTATAAAATTCATAAGAATGTATGACTGATTGTTGAAAAGCACAATCTATCTCAAAACACTGAGTCGTAAGCTCAACGATGGTACTGTGTTGTGCTAATACCCCTAGAATAGAATTCACTATAACAGCTGAACATTTTGGCTTCCATGTTTGACCTTTACATCTGAATCAGAATTCTTTATGAACCTCTCTCTGTTTCCAAAGACTTAATTCTTTCTGCTGTCCCCCCCCCCGTCAGTGAAATCAGCTTCAAATTATACATGACTGTTTTATTATATATCTATTCAAAGCAATACAGCTTACCATCATGCATTAATCATTTATTATTCAGGATATTTTGGTGAGGAGAGATAGAACATGAGAACATTAAGAATATATTTTGTGTGAAAAATTACAGACAGTTTGAGAACAATGAATGCGAATTTTACAATGGGGTTTCAAGTCCATCACTGAGTCCAACACAAATACTTGAATTAATTTATTCCTGTCAAGATTTTGTACACATTTGTTTCTATTAAGTTAGCATTCACAAATAATTGTACTATATATGAGTCCACATTCCCACTTCTTCAGAAAGCCTTGTCACTAACTCCAGGTTTATTTTGAAATTCCCCGTGCTACTTTGAGCATCTTTCATAAGACTCAATCAACTTGTGCTTGCTAATGTAAAAACTTTTTATTTAGTACCATGAATTCCATTCTTGATTCATTATAGTTTATTCTATTCTCAGCAATCTCTATGCTCCTGATATTAGTCTGTTTGTCTATTAAATGTGTCAAACATGTTCTGTTTTATAGACTTTAAAATATTATTATTTACCTATTTTACAATTTATTTATTTGGGGGGCAGAAAGAGGAAGAGATCAAAAGGGAAATGAAAAGGGAGGGAAAGAGAGAGATGGGAGAGAAAGAGAACATATGTAGACCCTTGTATGTTGTTTCTTGCTTATGAAAGGCAGAGGACACTTGTACAGTGCACGATCTCACCTGCCACCTGGTGGGATCTAGGTCCTGAATGGTCTCTTTTCTACCTTTCAAGTTATCCCTCAGCTCCTTATAGTCTTTGTGAAAACTCTTCCTCCTGCCAAAAACAATCTTTCTATCAAATTTGACCCCTTCAAGATGTCTTCAATATTATTCTTCAATATACTCCCATTTAACATCAGTACCACTTTTCTGCATGTTAGATATAAAGTTACTTGCTATCACATTATGTTGTTATAATTATTGTCATAAAACTGATGATTCTTTGCCATGTTTTTTTTTTCTGATATATTTTGGATGGTATCTGTCTTCCTGAGCAGAATGTAAGCTGTTTGAGAGTAGAAACATTTGTACTGTTTATAATTATGTTCTCAGAGGCTAGAGCACTGTCTAGCACATAATAGAAGGTTCACAGAGACTGTTAAAATAACAAATGGGTGGTGATGATTAAGCATTCATATCTCTAGTATTAGGTCACATCACTCTTTCTTCATTGATTTCCAAGTTTAAAACATAAAATGGTGGCCCAGAAGAAATTTAGACAGATATAAAAAAAGGCTCTTGTAATGATTCTGAAAAGTTTCATTAAGATTGCATTTGTGCTGAAGCTAAGAGGACAATAAAATAAAGATAACTTCAGGCAATGTGCCTTGTATGATAGAAAGTTTTAAATAAAGTGATTTTAATAGGATTTTACAAATAACAATGGTTATTTACTGAGGTAAGCTAGAGTACCTGGAAGAGTACATGGAGTACAACATAGCAAAAAGATGCCAGAAAAGTTTTACTTCCTTACTTTTCTGTCATCTTAAGAGACACCATGTCCAAGAAACTTTATAGAAAGAAGGATTTGATTAGGGGCTTGATTACTGTTTTAGAGTGTTGGTCTATAACCCTTATGGTGCAAAACATAGCAAGAGATAGGCAGGAATGGTAACAGATCAATAGCTAAGAGCTTATACCTGATTCACAGGCAGAAGACAGAAGAAGACAGAAGGCTGGGGTCTGTTGTGGGCTTTTGAAAACTCAAAGCATTTGACTCAGTTTCAAACTTCTAATAGGGTCATATATCCTAATCCTTCATTCAATTTGGAACCAAATATTGAAATATTTGAGCTTATGGGGTGTGGGACATTCATATTCAAACTACCACAAGGGTGCAGAGTGGAATGACTAATTCTAAATCCAGGAAAGGGATTATAAAGTATGTATTTACTCAATAACTAATTAAAGGCAAGTAGGGCTCTATATATATATATCTGTTCTAAGAAGTGGAAACAACAGTGGGAAGGGAGGAAGGGAGAGGACTGAGTTCTTATTGTCAGACATTCAGAGAAAACCTTGTTTGAGTTCCAAAAGGTGGGTAATTGAAAGAAAGAGCGATGTGTCAAGCAGAACAGAGAAGCCAGAAGACAATGGTGGCACTCACTTTAATTTCAGAAAGGTTTTAATTTGTGACAGACATGGAAGTATTGTTTCCGAGGCATCCAGATATGTATAACTCCAACTGTTTTTGGCATGTAAAGTGGTATTGGAGTCTTTTCTTTATAAACTTTTCTTTAGGTGAAGTGGGTCGGGGACATTGTGTTTGGAAGTCAAGGGTGAAGGGAGTCCTAGAAAAATGGCATAAAAGACAACATACATTTTCTAGTTCAAGGTTTTCAAAAATCATGAAATCACGTGACTGCTTCTTTGCTTTTATTCTCTGCCTCAGACTAGAGAGTAACATGACTGATGCTTTGCCTCTGCACTGCCTTATATGGTAGCACCTGCCACATACTGAGTATTTGAAAGTTGGTTAGTCCAAATTAACATGTGGTAGAAAAGAAGAAACCTCCAAGTTTGAAGTCTCAGTATGAAAAGAGGTATCATCTGAATGCTTATAAAAAGTTACACTTAAATATTGGGTTAAATTTTAAAAAATTAAGTTCAGTTTATCTCTCCTAGACTGCCTTTTGTCCTATGTAAACATTACATATTGAAGCCTTAAAACAAAATTTAAATAGAAATTTGACTAGAGTCTTCTTTACGTGATGATGAGGCAAAGAAAATCTTCTTTTTTTAAATTATAACACTTTTTTTTAAAAAAAAGATAAATGTACAGATTTTAAACATTTTTGTACAAAAGTATAGGAATACATTTTTGTCAGTGCTTGATTTTTTTAAAGGTTTGATAATGTGCTTTAAAATATTACCAGTTACAATGAGCATAAACTACATGTAAAACAGGATGTAACCTGGAATTATTAGTCAAAGTTTTCATGGTGTGTAAAGATTAGGCATAATAGTTTTACATTTTATTATTTTTTTTGGTCTTTGTTTTTTTTTTTTTTTTTTTTTTTTTTTTTTTGAACTTATATAGTCTGTGAGTTGTTTCTGGGGTGTTCAGAGCTTTCCGGGGTTAGTATCCCATTATCAGTGACTGCATATTATGTTTGTTATTTTGTGACTGGGTTATCTCACTCAGGATAATATTCTCTAGATTGCATCCATTTTCTTACGAATTTGGTTAAGTCATTGTTTCTGATAGCTGAGTAGTATTCCATTGTGTAAATATACCACAATTTTTGTATCCATTCATCTGCGGAAGGACATACAGGTTCTTTCCAGCTTCTGGCTATTATAAATAGGGCTGCTATGAACATTGTGGTGCATGTGTCTTTGTTGTATGTTAGAACATCTCTGGGGTATACGCCCAGAAGTGGAATAACAGGGTCTTCAGGTAGTACTATGTCCAATTTTCTTAGGAATCTCCAGACTGATTTCCAGAATGGTTGTACCAGTTTAGAACCTCATCAATAGTGGAGAAGTGTTCCTGTTTCTCTGCATCCTCACCAGCATCTGCTGTCATCTGCATTTTTGATCTTAGCCATTCTGACTGGTGTGAGGTGGAATCTCAGTGTTGTTTTGATTTGCAATTCCCTGATGACTAATGATGTTGAGCACTTCCTTAGATGCTTCTCAGCCATTCAATATTCCTCAAGTGAAAACTTTTTGTTTAGCTCTGTACCCCATTTTTTAATAGGGTTGTTTGATTCTCTGGTGTCTAGCTTCTTGAGTTTTTTGTATACCTTGGATATTAGGTCTCTATCTGATGTGGGGTTGGTAAAGATCTTTGCCAATCTGTTGCCTGCCGTTTTGTTTTCTTGACAGTGTCCTTAGTCTTACAGAAACTTTGCTATCTCATTAAGTCTCATTTGTTGTTATTTTATTGTAGAGCAAGAGCCACTGGTGTTCTGTTCAGGAAATTTTCTCCTGTGCCTATGTGTTCTAAGGTTTTCCCTACTTTCTCTTCTAATAATTTTATTGTACCTGGTTACATGTGGAGATCTTTGATCCTCTTGCACTTGAGCTTTGTACAAGGAGATAAGTAAGGGTCTATTTTCATTCTTTTGCATGCTGAGTGCCAGATGGACCAACACCATTTGTTGAAGAGGCTGTCCTTTTTCCAATGAATGTTTAGAGCTCTTTTCTCAAAAATCCAGTGACCATATATGTGAGGCCTCATTTCTGGATCTTCTATTTTATTCCATTGATCCAAGTGTCTGTCTCTGTACCAGTACCATGCAGTTTTTAACACAATTGCCTTGTAATATGGCTTGAGGTAAGGGATGGTCATTCCCGCAGTCTTTTTTTTTTTGTTATTAAGGATGGACTTTTGCTATTCTAGGTCTTTTATTATTCCGAATGAAATTACACATTGCTCTTTCCAACTATGTGAAGAATTGGGTTGGTATGTTGATGGGGATTGCATTGAATCTGTAAATTGCTTTTGGTAAGCTGGTCATTTTTACAATGTTAATCCTTCAAGACATGTGTGTGCCACTTCAAATCTTCTGGCTACCTTGGCCAGCTTGCCTTCTTAAGTTGTAATATATATGGAAAATGCTTTTGGACATGTTGCTTTATGGTTTTAAAAATTATGCTTGCCCTTGAATTGACTGGGTCATTAAGGTCATAATCAACATTAAATTGAAATGCTAGAAAATCTTTATTATTGCTCTATTTGTCCTAGTTAGGATTTCTATAGATGTCATAAACACCATGACAAAAACAATCTGGGAGATACAAGATTCCTTTGGCATATATGGTAAAGGTTCATGGATGGAAAGTGAGGCAGAAATCTAAAGTAGGAATCTAGGCAGGAACTGACACACAATTCATGGTAGATGCTACTAACTGCCTAGCTTCTTCTTGCTCAATTTCTTTTCTTATAAATCCTGTGGACATATGCCCAGTCATGGTACTGCCCATTGTGAGCTGTACTCTTTCATTTGAAAAACCTATAGGCCAGTCTGATGGGGACATTTTTTAAATCATATTTTTCTATCGGATTACATTCTGTAATGTTTCCCTCACTCCACTCCTCCCATCTGCTGCCACACACAGTCTTCTAAATTGAGGTTTCTTCTTAGATGCCTTTCATTTGTGTTAATGGACCAAAATTGGAGTACAACATTTAATTATTAATATTTATGGATACAGGCCACCATGAACAGCAGAGATCCAGGGACACAGGACTGGTGAGAAGGCATTTCAACTAGCCGGGGAGCAGAGTGATCTCAGCAGAGCACACAGAAAGTGCCCCCCCCCTTGGTTCAGGGACCAAGGAACCAGGCATTGGGCTGCCTGTTCCCAGTCCACAGTCTTTGGGTGCAGAACAGGTACTCAGACCAGCTGCCACCAGGAACAGCAGAGATCCAGGGACACAGGCCAGGTACAAGGGAAAGGTGAGAACCAATAACTGACAACAAGATTGAAGAGGAAAGCAATATAACATACCCCAGGGAAACCAAGACAACCTGGCAACAACAGAACTCATCACAACAAACAGCGAAATAACAAACACTCTAAAAAAAAAGACTCAGACCCGAAATCATACCTCAAGATGATGATAGAGATCCTTAAAAAAGAACAGGAGGAAAAGCATGAAGAATTAGAAGCTTTTAAAGAGGAAACAAGAAAATCACTCAAAGAACTCAAAGAACCAGAGGAAAACAGAACCAAAGAGATGAAGGAATGGAAGAAGGAATTTAAAACGCAAATGGACACAATAAAGAAAACACAAAAAGAGACAACCCTAGAGTTATAAAACTTAAAAAAGAAGTCAGGAGGCACAGATGCAAGCATTTCCAACAGACTACAAGAGATGGAAGAGAGAATCTTGGGGGCCAAAGACAATTTTGAAAATATAGACAAAATAGTCAGAGAAGATGCAAAAACCAAAAGCTCCTAACCCAAAATGTCCAGGAGATCCAGGACACAATGAGAAGACCAAAACTAAGGATAATAGGAATAGAAAAGGGCGAAGAATATCAACTAAGAGGCACAATAAATATCTTCAACAAAATCATAGAAGAAAACTCCCCTCCCCTTAAGAATGTGATGACCATGAGCATAAAACAAGCCTACAGAACTCCAAATAGAGTGGACCAGAAAAGAAATTCGTCCCGACACATAGTAGTCAAACACCAAGTGCCCAAAGCAAAGAAAGAACACTAAAAGCAGTAAGGGAAAAATGTCATATAACATAAAAAGGCAGACCAATCAGAATCACACCCGATTTCTCAACAGAGACTATGAAAGATAGAAGAGCCTGGACAGAAATTATGCACAAGTGTCAGCCCAAGCTGCTATACCCAGCAAAACTCTCAATCACCATAGATGGAGAGACTAAGATATTCCAAGACAAAACTAAATTTATAAAATATCTGACAACAAACCCAGCACTACAACGAATTATAGGTGAAAAAAACCAATTCAATGAGGGTAAGGACATCCTAGTAAAAACCAGAAAACTCCTAAGCAAGAAAACCAAAAGAAGAAAGACATACAGGTACAGTTCAACCTCCAAAAAACAAAAATAGCAGGAAACAGCAATCACTATTCCTTGATATCTGTTAACATAAATGGACTCAAATTACCAATAAAAAGATATAGGCTATTGGATTGGATACATAAACAAAACCTGGCATTTTGCTGCATACAGGAAATTCATCTCAGTGAAAAAGGCAGACACTATCTCAGAGTAAAAGGTTGGGAAATAAACTTCCAAGCAAATGGCCCCAAGAAGCAAGCTGAAGTGGCTATTCTAATATCAAATAATGTATATTTTCAACCAAAAGTTATCAAAAAGATGAGGACAGATTATTTTTATTCATTACAGGGGAAATTTGTCAGGAGGAACACTCAATCCTTAACATATATGCTCCAAATACAAAAGCACCCATATTCATAAAAGAAACCCTACTAAAGCTCAAAAAATACATTTCACCCCACACAACAATAGTGGGAGACCTCAATACCTTACTTTCTCCAAAGAACCAATCATGGAAACAGAAACTGAACAAGGACATTGTAAAACTAGCAGTGGTTATGAACCAACTGGAATTAATAAATATCTATAATGCATATCATTTGAAAACAAAAGAATACACCTTCTTCTCAGGACCACACGACACCTCCTCAAAAATTGACCACATAATTGGTCAGCAAACAAGCCTCAATAGATATAAGAAATTAGAAATACTCCCATGCATCCTTTTGGATCACCATGGTCTAAGGCTGGTCTTTAATAACAACAAAGACAAAAAAAACCCATACACACATAAAAACTAAACAATGCTCTATTAAACAATAGCAGAGTCAAAGAAGAAATTAAGGATTTTGTAGAATTCAATGAAAACAAAAACACAACATACCCAAATCTATGGGATGCAAGGAAAGCAGTACTGAGAGGAAACTCATAACTCTGAGTGCTACCAAAAAGAAACTGGAGAGAGCATACACTAGCAACTTGACAGCACAGTTGAAACCTCTAGAACAAAAGGAAGCAGATACACCAAGAGGAGTAGACAGCAAGAAATAATCAAACTTAGGGCAGAAATAGATCAAATAGAAGCAAAAAGAACTTTTCAAAGAATCAACAAAACCAAAAGCTGGTTCTTTGAGAAAATTAACAAAATTGATACACTCTTAGCCAGACTAACTAGAGGACAAAGAGAGAGTATCCACATTAACAAAATCAGAAATGAAAGTGGTGGCATAATAACTGAAACTGATGATATTCAAGAAATCATCAGATTATACTATAAAAGCCTATACTTTAAAAAGCTGGAAAACCTTGAAGAAATGGATGAATTCCTAAAAAGATACCAGGAACTAAAGTTAAACCAAGACAAGGTAAACCATCTAAATAATCCCATAACACCTAAAGAAATAGAAGCAGTCATCCAAAGCCTCCCAACCAAAAAAAAAGCCCAGGTAAAGATGGGTTCAGTGAAGAATTTTATCAGACATATATTAACAACCTAATACCAATACTTTCCAAAATATTCCACAAAATATAATCAGATGGAAGACTACCTAACTCATTTTTTGAGGCTATAATAACCCTGGTTCCTAAACCACACAAAGACCCTACAAGGAGAGAAAACTTCAGAAAAATCTCAGTTATGAATATTGATGCAAAAATACTCAACAAAATCATTGCACACCGAATTCAAGAACACATCAGAACGATCATTCATCATGACCAAGTAGGTTTCATCCCTGGAATGCAGGGATGGTTTAATATACAGAAATCTATCAATGTAATCCACCATATAAACAAACTCAAAGAAAAAAACCACATGGTCATCTCACTCAATGCTGAGACAGCATTTGTAAAATTCTAACACCACTTCATGTTAAAAGTCTTTGAAAGAACAGGACTCCAAAGACCAATACCTAAACATAATAAAAGCAATATACATCAAACCAATAGCCAACATCAAACTTAACAGTGGGAATCTTGAAGCAATCCCACTAAAATCAGGGTCTGGACAAGGCTGACCACTCTCCCCCTACCTTTTCAACATAGTACTGCATGTCCTGGCCAGGGCAATTAGACTGCAAAAGGAAATCAAAGGGATACAAATTGGAAAGGAAGAAGTAAAAACATCATTATTTGCAGATGACATGATAGTTTACTTAAGTGACCAAACAAATTCCATCAAAGAACTACTACAGCTGATAAACAAGTTCAGCAAAGTGGCTGAATATAAAATTGACTCAAACAAATTAGTAGCCTTCCTCTTTTCAAAGGACAAACATGTGGAGAAAGAAATTAGGGAAAAGATACCCTCCACAATAGTCTCAAAAAATATGAAATACCTTGGTGTGACTCTAAGTAAGCAAGTGAAGGACCTGTATAACAAGAACTTCAAACCTCTAAAGAAGGAAATTGAGGAAGATCTCAGAAAATGGAAAGATCTCCCATTCTCATGGATTGGAAGGATCAACATTGTGAAAATGGCCATCTTACCAAAAGCAATCTATGACTTAATGAAATCCCCATCAAAATACCAACCCAATTCTTCATTGAGTTGGCAAGAGAAATGTGCAATTTCATCTGGAATAACAAAAGACCTAGAATAGCGAAATCCATCCTTAACAAGAAAACATAATACTGGTATAGAAATAGGCACTTGGATCAATGGAATAGAACAGAAGATCCAGAAAAGAACCCTAACGTATATGGTCACCTGATTTTTGCCAAAAACTGTAAATATTCAATGGAAAAAGGACAGCCAATTCAACAAATGGTGCTGGTCCAACTGGCAGTCAGCATGCAAAAGAATGAAAATAGACCCTTTCTTATCTCCTTGTACAAATCTCAAGTGTAAGTGGATTAAAGATCTCCACATTAAGCCAGGTACACTGAAACTATTAGATGAGAAAGTAGGGAAAACTTTAGAACACATAGCACAGGAGAAAATTTCCTGAACAGAACACCAATGGCTCATGCTCTAAGGTCAAAAATTGACAAATGGGACTTAATGAGATTGCAAAGTTTCAGTAAGGTTAAGGACACTGTCAGAAAAACAAAATGGCACCCAACAGAGTGTTAAACTATATTTACCAACCCCACATCAGATAGAGGCCTAATATCCAAGGTATACAAAGAACTCAAGAAGCTAGACACCAGACAATCAAATAATCCTATTAAAATGGGGTACAGAGCTAAACAAAACATTCTCAATTGAGGAATATTGAATGGCTGAGAAATATCTGAGGAAGTGCTCGACATCTTTAGCCATCAGGGAAATGCAAATTAAAACAACCCTGAGATTCCACCTCACACCAGTCAGATTGGTCAAGATCTAAAACTCAGATGACAGCAGATGCTGGCAAGGATATGGACAATAGGAACACTTCTCCACTCTTGGTTGGGTTGTCAACTGGTAGAACCACTCTAGAAATCAGTCTGGCAATTCCTCAGAAAACTGGACATAGTACTACCTGAAGACCCTGTTATTCCATTTCTGGGCATATACCCCAGAGACGCTCCAATGTATTACAAAGACACATATACCACAATGTTCATAGCAGCTCTATTTATAATAGCCAGAAGCTGGAAAGAACCCAGATGTCCTTCAGTAGATGAATGAATACAAAAATTGAATTACATTTACCCAATGGATTACTACTTGGCTATCAGAAACAATGACTTTATGAAATTCTTGTGAAAATGGATGCATCTAGAGAATATTATCCTGAGTGAGATAAACCAGTCACAAAAGAACAGATATAATATGCAGTCACTGATAATTGGATACTAAACCCAGAAAGCTCTGAACACCCCAGAAACAACTCACAGACTGTTTGAAGTTCAAGAAAAGAAAAAAGAAAAGGAAAAAAAACATTATGCTCAATAATTACACACCAAGAAAATTTTGGCTAATTCTGGGTTACATCCTTTTTTACATGTACTTTATGCTCATTGTAAGTAGTTAGATTTTAATGCACAGCATCAAACCTTAGGAAAAAAAAAGCCAAGCTCTGACAGAAATGTAGTAGTATGTGTTTATGCAAAAATGCTTCAAATTTGTACATTTATCTTTGTTTTTTAAAATAAAGTTGTCCAATAAAAATATTTATGGATACAAATATAATTAATTGTATTTAAGGTTTAATTCACTCTACTTTTCCTCTAAAAAAAAGCTCTCTTGCTTCATACTTTTTCCATTAGTATTCAAAACTCACAAATTAAATGGTAGAACTGAAAAGACAGGATCTTTACTGTTAGCACAGTCTGTGGAAAATTAGCTCTTTGTGAATGGGTTTGACTGGACTTTTGAAGACTGAAGCCTCACACCTATTCAGATGAAACTTCCAGTTTAACTCTTACAGATGCAGAACATTTTTGATAAGGTTATTATAAACATCCAGACAGACAGATACTTCAGGGCAACTGGTTGCCTTGATTTATTTTCTCACATACAAGCAACCGAATGTTAAACTTCTTTGGACACTAATAGAAAATATTAGAGAACACCCCTCCCCTCAGTCCTCACTCTGACAGTTCATGTTTGCAGCTGTGTTGACAGTTATTAGGAACCAGACTGTGAGATTCGGATAGCAAAGAACAGTTTGATAACTTTGCTACTTGAACAAATTGAAAAAAAGAAAGTTTAAGAAGGGATCTGGGAGTGGATTCAAAAGAGAATTTGATTTAGTTCCTACATTCCTAGGTCTTAGAGAATAGAATCAATTTCCTTATGAGTACAGCACTATACCACTGTCCTATATGTATGCTACTATACATCCTGATGGTGTGCTCTGATGATTTCTAAAGTAGGCATGCATTTTGGATAAATTACTTACTGACTTTGGTAGAAGTACATGTGTGAAATTCTTGCAAGATTAGAATTCATAGGAAGCTTTCGAGGTTTGGAGATAGTCTAGTAGCTCATGGCTGAAACCATCACTGAGACACCTATGCTTAGGATCTATTGAAATCAGAAGTTAAATGTTGACCACATGTCAACCATAATTACAAATCTGTTCTTTCACACTGCACTGTTCAAGAGCTGTCTTTTTCTCTTTGGGATAGGGCAAAGAAAATCATGTATTTTGTGCTACCAAGACTTGTGCATGCCACTTGAAATTTCTTGGCTGCTTTGGCCAACCTGATCTTGAAGCTGAGTTGACAGAATATCCGGAGGGTTATGCAGAAAGATAACTATGTTTTTTTCATAGTTTGACCAAAAGTCTGTTATAATTATAAAACCACAAAGAAATACATAACATTACAAATTAATTTTGGTTTGGTTTTGAGAAAATCAGTAACTAACTATATTTTAGGATTTTTGACACGTTCTCCTCAGTTCCATGCATATATATATATATATATATATATATATATATATATATATATATATATATATAGTGCATGCATATATATATGTATATATATAATGTATATCTATATCTATCTATATAGATAGATATAGATATATAGATATGTGTGTGAGAATGGTGGTAAACACTTATACACAGTCATAAAAAGTAAATATAAATTTTTGAACAAGAGTATCAAATACCCTTTTATAGACATGTACTACAAAATTAAGGTGAATGCCGCATTATTTGAGAAGTATGTTTACTGTTCACATAACCTGAATTTTAGTTAAATTCCTGTCAGCTGAACTGTAAGAAATTAAAGATCCGAGATAGAATGTGTTCTCATGCTTCAAATCTGACCAATTCCATTACATGCACTATTGAAGTATAAAAATTCGTCCCTCGATCAAAATGCTGCTAAAAATTTAGTACTTAAAAAAAAAGAAACTTTGAGTATTGCTATCATGGAAAACAAACAAACAAGAAAAAGCAGTAAAAGGCCAGATAAAAAACTGAGACAAGCAGCCACAAAGTAACTTTTTACATTTTCAAGTAGGTCAAAGTAAGGTATATTGTTCTTTCTGCAGAACTCCAGTTAAGTTTCTCAATTAGGAAAAAAAAGGCATTTATAGAGTTCTTCCATTTTTATTGATTTTTGATGTCATTTTTAAAATGATGAATAACCACACTGTGGGAAGCTGAACTCAAGGAACATTTCTTTCCTATCTCTAGCTGTTGTCAAAAATCACCCTTCTGACTCTCATAGCTTTGTAGAATATTGCCTAGTAGAGCAGCGGGGATGATAGCCCGTGAGGAAGGGTCATCCTCTTCGACATTTATGAATATCTGAATGTCCTTGTCCTGGGACTGATGTACACCTGATCATAGCCTATGCTTCAGACAAAAGCAAGGTCTCTCACTTGGAACAAGGATAATCTGCTTAAAAATCCAAATCTCTTATAAATGGCTGACATGTGCAGGAATAACATAGTACATAGCTCTTTGTAAGGCAATTTTAAAAGAAAATGATACACATTTTGCCCAGCCAAGCAATCTGAAAGTTCAAAAGGTAAGAAGCACTTCTCAGCATGAAACTGTCAGACATATTTGAAAGGAAAGTTAATTACAATTGGCATTTCCAGGCCTTCTGCTGTCCATGACTATTTTACTGAAAGGTGACATTGGTGGCATCCATCCTATAAAAGCTGAGAAATAAAGAATAGCCAAAAATCGAACCGGCACTTCTGTAACATAGAAAGGACAGTACCAGGATCCTTTGTCATTTTTTTTGTAGACACTTTTAAAACTTCATGCATGAGAAATGATTGGAAGCAAGCTTAAATTAGATACGGAGAAAAATCTGTAGGACCCCAAAGATGTCAGCGGGAGTGTTTTTCTCATGAGAATGACTCCTGGTTTCTTCTATTTATATGAGTTCCTGGGTAGATCAAGGCCTTTATTTGGTGACTTCTTAGTTGCTCCGTGAAAGAAAGAGAGAGAGAGTGAGTTACAGAAAAAAAAAAAAAAAAAAAAAAAAAAAAAAAAAAGGAGGGAGGGGAGGGATGGTAAGACATATATCATTTAATTGATTGGTTTTACTATCTGTGTTTGTCAAATGACAAGGACACGGGGTTTTGAAGGACCTCTAAGAAAACAAAGCTTAGCTCCCTATTGTTGTATTGTTGTGTTCACCTTCACTATCTCAGATGCATCTACAGCGGTAAGTGGTAAGCCTAGGAGAATATACAAAGCTAAAAGAAAAAGTCTCTCCTAGGACTACTGATTTCATTTGATATTTGGGGAAAAGCAAGCATTATTAAAAAGAAATGCGTCTGCTGGGAATAGAGGATGCAGTCACATACACATTTTATAAAATTCATGTCTTAAAATTCTTCTCGGGAGTGGCTTGTAAATTTTGCTCACAAAATCCATGTACATTTTTATACACAACTCAGTCCCCTTTCTTAGGAGCAAAGGATAAACACCAAGGACAGTGTGCTTAGACTGATGCTTAAGGCAGAGAATGTTACTCTGGGGGAGGTGTATGAAAAAACAAAACAACCAAATGACAATGACAACAACAACAACAACAACAAAACATAATATGGAAATCCCTGAGACCAAGAGAGGAACAGGTGCTGTGAAGCTATTCCTGTATATAGTAGAAAAAAAAAATGTTCTTAGCAACCAAATTATTGAAAGTACTATCAACTAATCATTGTACAACCTACTACTAACTCATACTAAATTTAGTTTTTAGTTTTACACTACTCTTCTACAGTAAAATTAATCCTATGATCTTCTTTAAGGTTTCAGTAACAAAGTATGATATTTGGGGTATCCTTGTCATAATATGGCAACATTATGCTGACATATTTGAAATAATTTAGTATAAATCAATAATTCTGTCCTGATTTTGTTAGAAACAGGATAGTTGAACTATGTTGGGACTCTAATCCTAGCTGCCAACAAAACTTTTGATTTATTGCTCCATACAAGTAATATGTTCAAATTAACGACCGGTATACTCTATTTCTTTTTTCTTTTAGCTTTTGCCTTCCCCCTCCGACTTTCTTTCTCCCTTTTACCCACCTGTCTGCCTCCCTTTCTCTCACATTTTTTTTCTTTTTTCTCTTTGAGACAGGATCTAAGATATAGTCTAGGTAAACTTGAACTGATTTGGTAGACCTGATTGGCTTTGAACTCATGATCTTCCTGATGTTTTACCTAGCTTAGAATGCTATAAATTTCAACTAAATATTAGAGTTTGTTTGGTGTTAAATATAGGCAGTTGTACTTTAATTTCAAAATGACGGTGAAAAATATGTTGCTGGAATAAACATTTCAAAGATTCCTTTTGTACAATATTAGTTGTCCTGGTATGGATACCCAGCTTAATGGGCAATTTTAAATGTTCTCTTCTGATTAGTTACATATCTTTGGATCTGTCTGAATGGTACAAGATTTTGTTGGAATAAAAATCCTCTAGTTTGGCCTAATGACAAGAATCAATAAACTTAAATTTGAAAAGACATTTTATGGTGAATTTAAATAATTATATTAAAAATCTGGCAAATCATGAAATCACGCGTTTTTAGACCTAATACAGTATACTATTTTGATACACAACATTACATAAAATTTACTTATTGAATATAATGATGATTTTTGAGATTTGGAACTTGCACACCACTTTATAGAGTAGGTCAAACACTAACCATAACTTGTGGAGAGGGAATTGGTTATAATAGTAACTATAACAGCAAATTTGAGCTGTTATTTCAATTACAAAATATTCCGAGATAAAATACCAAGGCAAATGTGGTTCTCAAGGGACGTAATGGTCGAGGAAGGACATACCAAATGATATCTTGCGAAAGTTGGCTTAAAACTCATTGGCTCAGGACATTGATCTATAGAAGTCAAATGTCATTGGATAGACTGAGCAAATAATAAAAATATTCATTCATTCATTCATTCATTCATTCATTCATTCATTCAACTTCAAGATGTCAAGAACACATCTGATTTGGTTTAGTCCCTGGGTAGCTTCTGTGTTTGATGCAGTGGGATCAGCTGATGGACCCTTTGCTCTGAGGAAATATAACTGACACCAAGATGGGCAGTGGATAAAGTGGAAGAGAAAGTTCTCAGCTCATCACAGTGTGTGCTTTCTATTCACTGCACATGTTATTGGGCAAATCTGCTTCTTAAGGCCCTTGGGAAAATTGTAAATCAGAATGCTTTAATACAGTTATAAGACATTTTTACAAGGAAAACAGTATAGAGTCAAAGTTACACTCAGGGACAATTAAAACTATGCCCATGTTATTTCAAACATTACACTCACCCTTTTGTCTCAGAATGTAATGCCATACAGAATACACTCTCAAACCGGTGCCTAATGCTTTTTCTTCACTTTGAAGTGTTTTATAAAATGATGTAAAAATAACTAGCATTTGTCTCATTGCCACTGTTTGAATAATTATCATCATTTTTGGAAGCACCGAAAGCTTTGATACTTACAGTCAAGTAGCCATCAGTAGCGAGGGCACAGATGACAAGTTTTGGACTTGAGAGCTGTTGAATTCAGCCAACAATTCCCTCTTCAGGAGTCAAGCAGATTTGTCTGTTATTCGGACCACTGGGAACCTTATGAAGCAATTTGTTTTGCTTTCCTTCTTATGACAAAGTGCCAGCATCATCAAAATTTAAGAAACAAAGTACCAGAATCATTTGCTACTGCAATGAGCTTACCTTTAGAGAAATAAATTCACAAAAATAAGATCTGAAAAATGAAAAATGATTTTTTTTTGCTATCGCCAAAAATTGCAGACTCCTCCTCCTCCTCTGTCCTTGCTTCCTCCCCCTCCTTCTTTACCCTTTCCCTCATTTCCTCCATGTTGCAGGTTAGGGATTATTTTGTCCTTTTAGACATTCTTATTATTCTAGAATTGAAAAAAAAAAACACTGAATAACTTCATTTTACGGCTTGGCATTGATCTGAGAGAAAAAGAACAGTCGAGATGCTTTGCACTTACAGAACTTTTATTTTTCATTAGACTATCATTGATAGCTCTTATTTTATAATTTATTTTTGTCTATTTATTAAATATGATTAGCTAAAATTAGATATTAATATAATACTATTTCTTTTAAGGATAGACTTACCTTGCTCTCCCTATTTGTTTTTAATTTATCTGTAGTTATCAACGTAGTATCTAGACATAAACACTGTAGAAACATATATAAGCATTGAGCTGGTCCATATTATATATTATATGTCTGGGATACAGATTACACACTCTCTATTTTGCCAAAGGTGAACCAGAAAGCCATATAAATATATAACTTATACTGTGGAAAATCAACGAATTCAACTTTAATATATCAAGAGTGGAGCAACAATGTTAGAAAACCAATTGGTTATTCAAAATTTGGCTGGTGTTAAAAAATGTCAAAATCTAGTGGGGGAATTTAATTAAAGCTAGTAGTAATTAACAGAATTTTGAGATCTATAGCGTATATACAATCTCCTTTTGCCTACATAATGATTTCATAAGGTAAAGACCAAAAGTATATTTATGTTTATAAAACAGAAGTCTAAAACCCAGGGTAGTCAAATCACTGTGCCAGATTAAAGATATGAAAAGACTGGGAGAGGAAGGAGAGAGGTGTGGTTTCAATGCAAGTACAGTCCTAGTTCCATTCAGATCATGTTGCTTCTGGCTTAGATTAATCAAAATAATAAAACTAGTCAATAGGCCACTAGCTGGGCTTTAAACAGAGTAAAGAAAGTGCATAATCACCTCTGTCTTTGACAGTTCTCACAAATGAGAAAAAATTTCAAAGCTTTTGGTCCATTGATACTTAAAACAGGGATGTGTAAGGCCATATTTTCATCTCTGAGAAATATAACAATATGTAAGAACAGGGACTGAGACTGGAAAGTCCACAGAAAAGATCCAAGTCTCAGTGGGACCAGATGAAAGTATCCTCTTATGACAGAGTGGTTGAGGGAGAAGGTGGACTTCTAGCTCTTTAGCCTTAAATAGACTCTTCTTAAACACCCTGCACCTAGGTGAGTCTTCCAAAGCCAGCCTGTACATTTTTCACAAAATCATACTAAACATCATGAATCACAAAAATGCATTTGCTTGCTCAAAACCTCAGGGTTGAAATAAAATTCCCTTTTTTGTTGCTGTCCAGGCATGCCCATTAAAACCCTTTGAAGACACTCACGAAGCAAACATGATTTTTTTCTCTGTGAGTTTTTTTTTTCCCCTCTCAAAAGTAGGAATATCTTTTGTGCTTTCCTCAGAAAGGATTACTCCATTTCTTTACCCCTCTTCTGCAACCCTAGTGCCCTCCGCAGTCCCACACCCCACACAAAGACACTCCTTAATTGTATTACTGTTAGGTTGACCTCCAACCCCAACTAAAATGAGGACAAGGCTAGTTTTGTGTTTCGTGGGATAACAATTTATGAGCAATTAAAAGTGAAGAGACACAAAGCATTCATCACAGTCCCAGCAAGACAGGCAGCTGAGGTCAAAGGCTCTAGCAATGAAGTGTGCACAATATATTTTTATTTCTGTTTTCACTAAGAAGGAAACGGGTTAGCTAAAAATTATGGCATGCAGCCTCCAGTTCAAAATAGGTGCACTTAATCTTTGAAGACAGTTCATGCTTGGACAGATAGGATATGACAGCACTTGCAAAGACACACACGCACAGTTAACACTCACACACACACACACACACACACACACACACACACAGACACACACAGACACACACATACATACAAACACATTGGGCACTGGGGAAAAGGAGGGATTCAGGGAAATGGAGAGAGAGAGAGAGAGAGAGAGAGAGAGAGAGAGAGAGAGAGAGAGAGAGAGAGAGAGACAACAACTTAAGTACCATGTAATGTAATGTAATGTGAGAAAATGAAAGATTTTGCTAGTACAATCTAGTTCAATTCACATACAGTTTCAAGAAGAGAAATGTACTGAATAAATATTCATTATAATTTTATGGCCAAATAAACAATATTTCTTTTTTCTTGCCCTTATTATGACAAAGGAAATAGAAGATTTTAAGGTATAATTTCTCCTGATACATTTTTCAATTTGTTTGAAGTAACATAATATTTTTATCATTTTATTTTCCTAGATCATCCATGGTGTATTATGTGAAACCTGAAATACATGTGTGGTGTATGGTGCTTGCACTGGGAATATATACCTCTGTGAACTCCAGTACACGCTTTGTAAATGTTACTTCTTTTCTGAAGTCTAACAGTGATCTTCTGATTTGAGGTGCAGACCCACAGGGATAAGAAGTATTTGTGAATGAACCAATGTCACACCACTCGTCAGTGTCACTGTTGGGGTTTTGATGTGTATAATTTTAATAGAAAAAAAAGGTCTATACTAAGTACAATGTGCTTTTATTCTACTGTGTCAGCCTAAACGAGAGCAAAATATTGATGATTGAAAAATTCTTCACGGGGGAGGGGGAGAGAGAGACAGAGAGAGAGAGAGAGAGAGAGAGAGAGAGAGAGAGAGAGAGAGAGAGACAGACAGAGAGACAGAGAGACAGAGAGAAACAGAGAGACAAAGAGACAGAGAGACAGAGAGACAGACATAGACACACGCACAGAGAAAGAGAGACAGAGAGACAAAGGGACAGACATAGACACACAAACACAGAGAAAGAGAGAGAGAGAGAGAGAGAGAGAGAGAGAGAGAGAGAGAGAGAGAGAGAGAGAGAGAGAGAGGGAGAGAGAGAGAGAGTTAAGTAACACAGACTAAGGGGCCCTTGCTCTTTCATCAGTAATTTAATTTGCTACAAGGAAAATAGAACACATGTAAAGAAGAAATTTAGTTTGCACCCAAACTATATCAGTTTACTAGAAGATAGAGATTAGAAGCTACCAATAGTTAATCACGATTAAAATAACTCCCTTCCACTGGGAGAAATTTAGATTACTAGCAAAGTTATCAAACAAGCATTATTGCTTTTTATTTAAGTTTTTAAAAATAATTTTCTTAGTTAAAAATACCTTTAACCTAGTTATCTACAAACGGACTGCTGGAAATATTTACATCGTAACATCTAAAGCTGAAAGTTTTCTTCGGCTTTGGTAAGACTTGCGAATGATTTTTTTTTTTTTTTTTTTTTTTTTTTTTTTTTTTTTGGGGACAAAGTATATTCTCAGATGGAATGAGCTACGTAGAAAGAAGAAGACAATGAAGAAATAGTCCTCTGTCAGTCAGTGAATGGGGTGAAGTCAAGATGCGGCTGTGGGCAATACGAGATCTGCACCTTCCAAGAAATATACTATGGGGACAAGAGAGTTGTCTTACTTCAGGTTTCTGTCGCTATAATGGGAGGGCGTCAATGAGGCAGCTAGTGGAGGAAGTTTGGCTTGCATGTGTTTGGCCACAGTCCATCGAGAGAAGCTGAGCTAGGAACTCATACCGGGCAGGATCTTGGAAGTCCGAACCAATTGAGAGCATGGCGGAGCACAGCTTACTGCCTTGTATCGTGGCTTTCTCAGTCTGCTTATAATACACAGGCATACCACAGTCTCAGGGTTGTACCACCCACGGTGAGCTGGACCGTGGCACACCAAACATCACTCTAAAGACCCACTACAGGCTTGTGCACAGGCCCTTCTAGTAGGAAGATTTTCTCAGTAAGATCTCTTTTCAAAAACCACTTGAGCTTGTGTCAAGTTGACAGAAAAGTTGTCAACAGAAGGAAGATTAGGGCAAGACAAATAGTAACCAAATCTGGATTGTGAAGACTTAAAATCACCTGTCTGTTTAATAGAATCAGGGCTACTCCCTCCACAGAGATTGAACAAAACATACTTTCTTTTGAATTAAGTTATACAAGTTGTAGCTTTGCCACCTCACGATCTTACTAGGCCAATTTGAAAGTTAGACCACTGCTTTCAAAGCAACAGACGCCACTACAGAATCCATCTCACGACATTATCCTCTGAAATGATATAGGTTTGTGGGCATTTTTACTTTGCATTTCCTAAAATAAGTATACTTTTTGGAAATCTATTTATCTAAATGTGTATGTATGTACTTACATGTTTCTTCTGCCTTTGTTGAAAATAGATTTTTTTTTTCCTGACTATGCTTTTCCCTCCCTATACTTCTCCAGCTTGTCCTGCCAATCTTCCATCTAGATCCACCCCTTTTATGTCCCTTGTTAGAAAAACAGGTGCCTTTAATATAATAATATGATGCAATATAATAACAAAACTAATGCACTGGAATTAGAAAACAGGAAACAAGCACAGAGAAAAGTACAAGAGAAGAAACAGAAAAAGGAGATGCATTCATTTGCACACTCAGCTACTTCCTGAAAACACTAAGCTAGAAGTCATAGCATTTACAAATGTTCCTGTAGGAAAAAAGAGAGAATAAAAATAAAATAAAATAAAATAAATAAAAATATAGTAACTCAAAATTAAAAATAAAGAACCCTGACACAAAATGAGAGAAGGAACCTCCAAGATGCTTTGGATTTATCTTCTATTGGCCATCTACTACTGGGCAGGCAGCATACACATAATGAGTGCTTTTTTCTCACAGTCAGATGCCCTTGGAGAATACTAAGTTTTCATTTGCATGTGGATACAAATTGGACATGGTGTCTGAGTTTGAGATGGAGGCTTGTGTCCACTTCTTTCAACTCTAGGACTCCATCTGGTATAGACCCATGCAGGCCCTGTGTTTGATGTTGCAGTCTCATGAGTTTATCTTGGTGTCAATTGGTTTGATTCAGCGGAGATCACTGTGTTGGTTTTCTTCACCTCCTCTGAGTCTTACGGTCTCTTTCTTTCTCCTCTTATACAGGGTTCTGTGAGCTTTGGGGTGAGGATCTGTTGGAGATATCCCAGGTAGAACTGAGTGCAACATTGACACTTACTCTCTAGTTTATGTTGTCTGTGAGTCTCTGGATGTGTTCCTGTGTTTTACTAAAAAATCTTCTCTGATAAGGACTAAGTAAGGAACCCACCTATGAGTATAGCAAAATATTATTTAAAGTCATTTTGTTGATATACATTATCTATATGTATAGAGCAATAAATTTACATACCAATACAAATATATATATATATATATAATTTTATATTTTATAATATATAATTTTATTGACATACATAGAAATATCTACTGCTTTATATATATATTTAGAAGATATATATGTATATATCATATATATACACATATAGACTGAAAGTTCTGTGTAGGTTTTTCTATGCAAAAGCTTGACTTCTCCATGTAAAATGAATTGTGTAGGTGATGTCTACAGCAATAGGGCAGAGCAAGCTATAGGCTTGGCAACAGCCTGAATTGTTTGGGGATTCCTATTGGATGCTGTTGGCCAACACTCCAGTAGATTTGGCCCAATGCTAGTATTAAAAGCTTTTTTTGGTGACAGGAGTTAGCTACCTGGGAACTCTCTCCTCTATTATTTAATGAGTTCATCTAAGTCACCTTCATATATATCTCTGTCATTATCTCTTTTTCTTTCTCTTCTTTTTCTGTACAGAAACTTCTGCTGTGCTGTACTAGGTTTCCATACTAAGCCAGAAATGGTGCTTTATTTTCTCTTCATTAAGAACACATTGACAAATTCCGGGTTACACCCTGTATTACATATACTTTTTGCTCACTGTAAAAAAAAAAAGAAAAAAAAAGAAAAAAATTGTATTGATTGATATTTTCTACAACATTCTTTTCTTTCTGTTAAACTCTCTAAAATGTTTTTCTAAAGTCTTGGGCAACCAGGGGACTATTGCCTGCAAATTTTTCACTGCCTTATTTACCATGTGGAAAGAGTTTGGTTAAATTCTGTGTATTAGAAACACTGTGCTTCTCCTTTAGATGTTTTGTGTACTATTGTTCTTTCTAGGAAACCCCATTGTGGTTTTTATTGTTTCTATGTGCCCTTTTCCAATAAAAGATGGTCTATGAAAAAAAAAAGATCCTCACATGTCCCTTGCTCCATTTCATGCATCCTTTCTAGTCCCCAAGCTGTCTGTTCTATTTTTGTGTTCTAGGGACATCTATTTGTCCCTACACTAGCCCTAATTCTTTCTTTTAACCTGATCTCTGTGGTTCTCTAAATTGTAGTAGCTTGCTTATCATTCATGTGACAGGTACTATCCACATTTAAGCAAATGCATACTATATTTGTCTTTCTAGGTCTGGGTGAACTCATTCACAACAATTATTTCCTAGTTCTATCTATTTGCGATGAAACTTCTTCATTTTCTCTTTTTAATGCTGATTAATGCTATAGTGAATACGTGGGCCACATTTTCTTCATTCATTATTTTTGAAGAACATCGACATCTAGGGCTCACTGTGGCCACCACTGTTCCATTTTAGCCTTTTCAGTTTAGTGGCCATTATTTGGTCATCATATGTCTCAGATCAGGGATCTTCTCTGATCAAATATATCGAAGTCTCAGTCTCTATCATTTTCATCAGAGCAACAACAAAACCACTAAAAACCTTCTCATCACAAGATCCTCACCAATACCTCCTAGCTGTTTATGGTCTCTGTCCTTCATCATATTTTCTTTTTCCTTGTATCAGTTTTTTCACAAAAACCTATTTTAATGAAAGACCTCTTGAACAGAAATATTTGGTTTCCCCAGAGGAGTCTCACAGGGTACACCAAATACTCTTGAAGGCAGGATCCATGTCCTACAGTAGATGACCAACAAAAAGCAAATTCAAGGACATTTTTGGAGAGTTTTCTGGTCTCCTGGTGCTTTGATTGAAATTTTTTTTTCATAAAAGTCTTTTGCTTCTACATAATTTTTTTAACCAATTTATAGATGATTTTTTTGGGGGGGAAAGGTTCGTATGTATATGTCTGTAGTATTAACAAGTATACTGTAATTAAAATCAAATTTTGATGTTTGCATAAGAGAAATAGAAAATCAACTCAACAGTATAAAATTTATGGAAACACTGAAGGGCTGTAGTCAGATTCATAGCTAGAGTTTGAAGAAATCATTGCAAACTGACCGTTTAACAGTTTTATCATTGCAAATGACTTCTTTATTTTTTAAGACTGTGATAAAATAAAATCACTTCCTCTCCATTCTCTCTAGCCAAGCCATCTTGTATATTCTTCCTTGGTGACTTCTAAATCCATGGACAATAGGTTTTTATTAATTATTATTATATATACACATATATTCCTAAATACATCACTACAACACCCTCAGTCTGTTTTCATACTTTACATACATTTTCAGGGATGTCTTCTGGTAATATACAATCCCATTAAAACAAAAGCAGCAAGTCATCATACAATTTAGGACTCCAATCTAATTTTGAACCACCTGACTGTGGAAAACATATTTGTTTACCCCAAACACACGAACTATATTATCTCTAACCACTCAGACTAAACAAGTACTCTTTTGAAATGCTTTGCTAAGTGGAATAACAAAAAACTTAAAATTTATTGCTCTGAAAACAAATCTGTAGCTCAGTACCATGGGGAAATGTGCATCTTGAAGAAATGTAAACATTCCTGCTTTTTAAAAAATTTATTGTATATTCTCTGTATTTTCATTTCAAATGTTACCCTTCCCCCCACTCCCCTCCCTCCTTCCCTCCTCACTTTTACTGTAACCCCTCCAAACTAATCTAAATATCCACTTACATATTGCATAAATACAAATATGGTATGTGCATATAGAACACTATTCTGCCTTAGAGATGAAACATATGCATTTTATGGTAACAAGAATTAATCTTGAGGACATTGAATTAAATTAGGTAAGGTATTTATTTAACAACAAATACTGCATGAATGTACTCTATGGAATATCTAGGAAAGCCAAATTCACAGGACCGGAGTGAAACAGTAGCTGCTAGGGGCTACTAGAAGGAGAAAATTAATGGCTAATAGGTTTAGGAACATGACCTATACTGCATCAAATAAACAGGATCTAGGCATATGACCTAAACTCTATGAAATAATTCGTTGCTTATTTGAAGTTGCCTGACTACAGAACAGATCTTGAGTGTTTTGCACAGCATAAAATAAATAACAACCTTATAATGAAGGAAACACGTAATGAACAACAGCAATCAAAGGAGTGTAGTCTCAGCTGCATATGTAGCAGAAGATGAACTTATAGAACATCAATGGGAGGAAAGGCTCTTGGTCCTCTGAAGGCTCAATGCCCCAGTGTAATGGAAAGCCAGGGCAGGGAGGTGGGATGAAGTGCGTGGGTAGGGGAGCACACTCATTGAGGTAGGGAGAGGGGGGATGGGATAGGGGGATTACTGGGAAAGGAGATAACATTTGAAATGTAAGTAAAGAGAATATTCAATTTAAAAAAAAAGTAAAAACAGAGAAAAAAGAAATCAAAGGAGTGTACTTGACCTGTCTCATGAGAATTGTAGGTAAAATTCTGAAATCTGGCTTTAAATTCGAAGGCATCATTCATTCATATCATTCAGTCACTGGTGAATGGTGTGTAACTTCATACATATATAAGGTATCTTTAAAATATTTCATATATATATATATATATATATGTATATATATATGTAGATTGATAGATATAAAGGTAAGCAGTTTCATAGTGTTCTTAGCAACCAAAATATAGATCCTAAATGCTCATTTGTAGATGAAGAAGATAAACACATATATGAGTGTACCCATATAAATATGTAAAATGTTATATGGGACAAAGTATTTTCCAGTATCTCCTCTAGCTTTAAAACTGATGCCACTCAGACAAGTTCCTGATCTGCCCGGAGTATCTTCAGATGCTCAGATACTTTTACTACTTAGTATCTAGACCAACTTACCTGAGCTGACTAGGAGGGAACATTGCTTATTAAGAAACACTGGGGTGAGGGTGATACAGGCTTATAGAGACCACCTTGTCATTTATCGAGAGAAGGTGTTATTATTCCTTCTTCCACATTTTTATGCAGATTTATATGTAATCATATTTTATACAATTTACAATGTTCGAATTGAAAAATATATTCATTTATCTCTTGGTGTCACTAATAGTCCTTTAAATCTCAGGCCCTCGTACATAATTCCTACATTGTTCACATCTGCCAGCATCTGCTATATGATGGAGACAGTAGATTCCAGCATAGGAGCATTAGTTTGGGAAGGAATTCTGCTTAGGAGTAAATTAATGTGGGCAGCTCAATGAGTGCATTTTTCAACCTATGCTCACAAATACTGAAACAATAACTTTTATGTTTCATCCCTAGCAAAAAGGCCAAGGATCAGCTTGTGCATAGAAGGAGAAAGTGTGGAAGGTTGGCGGATGAATTTCCCATCAACATCCCGAGAAGTAAGCAAGGTGGTGCAGTATGAACTTTTGCCTTTTCAATTTTAAAAATATTTTCGTCAGGTAATAACCCACTGCTACCTCCACAGCCCTTCCTGAATTGCTTTCATCTGATGACTGTCATCTGCTGACTGGTCTGCGCTCTTCATGTTGCATCTCAGTGGCCTTCCCAGGCCTGAGTGTGGCCACCCTTGTCCTGTTTTAGTCCTTCCAGTTTAGTGGCAATTATTTGGCTAAGATATATATCAGATCACAGATCTTCTCTGTTCAAATATATCCAAGTTTCTGTCTCTTTCATTTTCAACAGCTATTTATGGTCTCTGTCCCTCCTCATTTTTGTTCCCTTCTTGGCTAGTGTTTCCTTTCTGAGATACAAAGGTCCCAGCTTAGTGATACAAGAAATCCCACCCAAATTTAGAGATTTGGAATTTAATGGAAAATTCAGGGCCCAGGAAATGCTATGATTTTGTGGCTAGCACATGAGTTAATCTCTCTAAGGGGTCTATGTGCATGAACTGAAGTCAGACACAAGAGTGGAAACCCATTACATCACAATTTAGAATGCCGCACTAGTTACAGATAGCTCTGGATCACAGTTTACATTTTACACAATGTGAAGAATCACACTGCCTCTCAGGTTCTCTGTCTTAAGTGAGATCATGGCTATTAAAACAGCCTAACCCAATCTTTGCTTCATAGCAGGTGAACAGCCGTTAGTCACTTTCAACTTTTGGTATAGACAAGGCCAGTGCAAGGAGCTCAATTCAAGCTTTACAATGGCAACTTTAACCAAAAAAAAAAAAAAAAAAAAAAAAAAAAAAAAAAAAAAAAAAAAAAGAAGGGCAGGCTTAACAGAGGTAAGCTGGAAAGGAGTGGGTTAAAGTAGTTAACAGGCTGCCCAGCTGGACCAGTTCTCAATCAAGGGGCCTGCATAAAAAGCCAGCAGGAACAGAAGTGGGGGCTGGCCATGCTGAGAGTGCCTTCTGAGGCCAGCAGCTGAGAAGTTGCTCATCTTTTGGTTCAGCCTGTTGTGAAAACCAGGAGTGGGGGGTGGAGGCTGGTAGACTGGATAGCTTTTGTTAAGACCCTGAGAGAGGAGAGAGAGAGAGAGCCAGAGCAGTGTTTTATATTGAGGCTGACAAATAAAAGACCAACCTGAACCATCTGGTCCGGCAACATATGGGAAACACAGATTTCTATTGTAGAAGACCAAAATATTAGTCTACTGAATCTTAAGGCATTTGACTATGAGGAAGAATTTGAATAATAGAAGAACCAGCTCTTAGGATGGTGACTCTTCTTAGACTTGTGGAAGTTAAGGGTTAGTTATTATGAAATAATTGCTGATTTTGATACAATACATTTCATTGTAGGGCTCCTGATTGTTGAGAAACATTAACCCCCTAGCTCTTAGTACTGCTGGATGGAAGAGAGAATTAATTCCATAGAGGGAAGTGTGTACAAATGCTAGTGGAGAATTCAGAAAACTATAGGTCTGTATAGGACTAAACAGATCTGACATGTGGCTCAAGTGCTGCTTCTTGTATGTGGGTTTATAATCTGCCTTTGATGCACACAGAAGCCGCAATTAAACATGATACTAAAGCCTGCTTTATAATCATCCTCAAATAAGAGCTCTCAAAATTCTTGCCTTTCAGACCAAAGACAACAAAAAATTTAAAAAGTATATGTATCAATACACTTAAAGATTTTAGCTTTTTAATGTTACTTTTAGCTTTCTCTCTTGAGAAATTTCTTCAAACTAAAGAATGAGAAAAACATTAATGTAAAATTCAGCTAGGAAAGTAGCTAATACAGAGACTATCCATTTCTATTGCAAGTATACAACATTGTATGAAGCATAAAACTGAGAAAAACAAAATAATGAAGAAAACATGCAGTGCACATTATAGATCAACAACATTTTATGAACTTAAAATCTTTCAGCACTGCCAACTTGAGTTGGGCAGGTTTAAGGGTAAACTAATATTTTTTTAAATGAATGTCTAGTCAATGGGGTGAATTCTGAAGTATCTAAAACTGAGGGGGGAAACAAAATGGCAAAACTGTGCATTTGGTTTTGCTTAATTGTGTTGTTAATTTAGAAGGAATGCTAAGTGACATCTGCAAAGACAGAGGGTGACAAGTGCCAATATTAACTGAGTGTTTAAATAAAAGAGTCCCAGAATAACGAGAAATATTAGCAAGAAGTTAATGGGCAGCAGCTTGGGAAAGTAAAAATACATTCGTGAGGGTGACTCAAGGCTGCAGATGTTCGACCTGAGCAGACTTTGTCATGACATGGAAGACCAGAGTGGATAATAATAATGTCTGGTATTCATAAAGCATCTGTCTTTGGGGATTTCAAAGAGCTTTGGGTGTGTATTACCGCAGTTAGCAGCACTGCCCCTTTTTGTCTGGAGTGGTCTGGAGAGTGGCGATGGGGGGATGTGGACAGCGTGCGGTCCAGGAGCTCTGTCATGTATTTAATGACATGGAGGCAAAGAGTCTGGGGCAAAGGGCATTTGGGGTAGCAAAGAGGCTCATTGATTTCACACGCTGAAATTTTTGCTGGAAACTCACTATGACCACTCTCAGCAGGATCTCTGTGCATATGATTTTGAAAAGTGATGAGAAGGCAAGGCTATTTAGAAGGCTAGGAAGAGGGATTATTTGGATGTAACTAGGGTAGCACAGATGTAGTGGCCTTCAGATTCAGAGTGTGTTGAGAAAGGGGACAGAGATTTCAAATGAATCTCTTCTGGGCTATCAGGGATTTTGCAGAGTAATGTTTTCTACCCCCCTCCCTTACCCTCCCCACTGCCATTAAAAGGCCAGTAGAGAGAGTCATGGAATCCAGGCAATGGAAGAGAAAGATGGTATAAAGGTTCAGTTTTAGCAGCTTACTTTAACAATGACAATAGGATGTGAGTACCTTCTTTAAAAGGAGAAACAGTGAGCATAAGGCAGGATGGATCAGCTTCTGGGGATAAGAGTTGGTGGCAGCAGATGTCACAGGGGGGTTAGTATAAAAGTTGAGGCAAATTTGTTGAGGATGGATATTAGTTTTTCTCGGAGTAATGAGATGCAAGAAATAGAATTTTCCTTCCAAATAACCCTTTTAGATAGTAAGTAACATATCTTTTAAAAAAATGAATGCCATATATTTGACAGGAAATATCTTATGTACAAGGTCTGCCTCTAGTTTTGCAGACTGTAATCACGATATGATCAACACTTGCTTTCAGAAGGATGTGCTCATTGGCCTTTGCTATGCAATAGCTGGCAATAACCAGCAAACTTTAAACTCTACATAATTCTTATAAGTAAATATAATCCATAGATTTACAGCTGATACTCTCTCCTGAAATAATAAAACGCTAGATGCTCCTGACCATTTTCTGTTCCGTACTGAGTCGAACAATTTAGGTTTTTGTTTGTTTTTTGTCTTATTTTAAACCCCCATATGAATTGCTGTTTCTACAGAGGAAAATAAAAACTGCACTGATACTTTTAAAACACAAAAAGTGCTGCCCTCAAATAACACAGAGCCCTCAGTGCCTGCATTCAAGAAGGGCTAGAGAGAGTGTTGCCAAAAGCACCCTTCAGGCGTGGTACCTGTAGCCAGTATAGACAAATTTCTGCACAATTTTGCATGAGTCATGAATACATCCTGCATCTCTGTACTCATAGTAAAACAGCTAATTAGATTTGAGTTGACAACAGTCAGGCAGGCATATTCTACTGAGAATGTACATAGACAATTAATGAAATGTGAGCAGTCTGGACATTTTTCATATTGTAAGTGGAAACGTGTGCAGGATCTTATTACTTCATCAACCCTCCTGCACAGTGACAGATTCTGAGCCATACTGTTGCAGGGCATACATACTTTTTTCTTTGCAGGTTTTGGTCAAACACATATAAAAAATGCCCCCCCAAACCATAAGCAGAGCAATCCATATGCCTGCTCCCATTAATAACATTCTATAATGGTTGATATTTTTTATCAGTGACCTTGCAAATTTTATCCAATGTATATTGACTTCATATGGTTATGCCTGGTAGTTGCTTCTCAATACTAAACAGACACAGGATTTCTGGGACAGGAAAACCCTGGAATCAAAGAAATAAAGCCCCTGCCAGTTTTTATTTTTTATTTTATTTTTTCAAAGAAATGGGTTCTGTGATGTAATGATCTTTAATACTAGGGTCATGATTTGATCAAAAGAGAAACTAAATAAATGAGCAAGTAATAACCTATAGCTATGTCTTCAATATTTCTGTTCAGTTTGGCTCAGAGGCATTGGCAGACTGTCTATCCTGGCATGGAGTTAAACAATTACAGGCTTCAAAACTAATTAGGGAGCAGGGTAGTACAGGTCTTGCAGAATTTGGCAACTTCTGCTAAACACGAGTTCAAATCTGTCTGTCATGAGAACCACTTTCAGATTCCAAGGAACACCACAGGAGAACAATCAGCCCTGTACCCCTATTTCCTTTTTTATATTCTTACTTCACTTCACATAGGTAAGCTACATGGCCTTCGGCGACAAAACAAGGCCACCCACACTTGGTTTGATTAAGAGGATAAATGCACCAAAATCTTTATTATTTTCATGAGAAAAGTATCTCTTAAATGTGCTGAAAGTTCTGAGGTTAAAACATTATGGTTGTTTTCAGGTATTCCATTGTGATGCTGAAGATTCCTTTTCTTCTATTCAACTGGTGATACTATAACAGTTTCTGAAAGAAAAACATTCACCCCGACAAAGAGCTTTACAGGAGCAGTTAATACACAGATGAAAATGCATACCTTTAAATTTATACTTGAGCAGTAACTGAAAAATAGAGCCAAAGAGAGGTGTGATATCACCAGAAACAATACAAACGCCACAGGAAGACAGTGTGTCTTAGAAACTGTAGTGACTTCCTCTAAGTTCCAGCAGCAGGTTTTCACTTGATCAAACCAGCTAAGGAAATAGACTGTTCTTTGTCCTTTTTTTGACTGGACACAATTTAGGATTATTTTATATACCACAAAAAAGACTGGACATGGACAGGAAGGTGGGAAGGATTTTTCTTTTCATTATGTATACTCCCTCCTCACCATTCTAGTCTTCCCCTATGCTGGGACATCAAGCCGTCCAGGACCAAGGGCTTCCTCTGTTACATATGTGGCTGTAGCCATGGGTCACTTCATGGTTGGTGGTTTAGTCCCTGGGTGCTCTGTGGGGTCTGGTTGGTTGATATTGTTGTTCTTTCTATGGTTTGTAAACCCCTTCAGCTCATTCAGTCCTTTCTCTAACTGCTCCATTGGAGTCCTTGTGCTCAGTCTGATGGTTAGCTGCAAGCATCCTCAGCTGTATCAGGAAGGCTCTGGCAGAGCCTCTCAGCAGAGATCTATATCAGGCTCCCATAAGTAAGTACTTGTTGGCATCAGCAATAGTAACTGGGTTTAGTGGTTGTATATGGGATGGATCCCCAGGAAGGGAAGTCTCTGGATGGTCTTTCTTTCAGTCTCTGTTCCATTCTTTGTCCCTGTATTTTCTTTAGACAGGAGCAATTCTGGGTTGATATTTTTGACATGGGTGGATGGCCCTATTCCTCAACCAAGGGGCCAAACCTAACCTCTGGATATGGCCTCTACAAGTTCTCCCTCTCCTTTGTTGTACATTTCGGCTAATGTCATACCTGTTGGATCCTGGAATATTCTTGCTTTCCTGGCATCTAAGACTTTTTGGTGGCTGCCCCCAGTTTCCATTCCCAACTGCTACACATGTCTGTTCAGCTGCCTGATTCTCTTTACATTTCCCAAGTATTATTTTGTTCTCCCTTATAAGTAGGACTGAAGCATCCACACTTGGTCTTCTCTATTATTGAACTTCATATGGTCTGTGAGTTGTATCGTGGGTATTTTGAGCTTCTGTCTAATATCCACTTATCAGTGAGTATATATCAAGTGTGTTCTTTTGTGACTGGGTTATCTCACTCAGGAAAATATTTTCGAGTTTGATACATTTGCCTCTGAATTTCATGAAGTCACTTTTTAATAGCTGCTGCTATGAACATAGTAGAGCATGTGTCCTTGCTAGATGTTGGAGCATCTTTGGGCATATGCCCAGGATAAGAAGGTGGGAATGATTTTCAATAGGTACATTTGGTAGAAACAGCACATTGTTTGAAAGGACATCTTGATACATTTTACTGTTTCGTAAGAGAGAACCTCAGTTGAGAAAATGTTTCTGTCAGATTGACTAAAGACAAGTCTTTAGGAGATTTTCTTGATTAATGATAAATGGAGGAGGTCCCAGGCCACTGTGGGTAGACTAAAACAGAACAGAACAGAACAGAACAGAATTTCAAGAACAATCTTACAAACACTGAGCAAGCCATGAAGAATAACATTCCTCATTTGTGTTAGTTTAAATTTCTATCTCTAGGTTTCTCCCTAGAGTCTTGACATCTTTCAGTGGACCCTTCAGGATATATGAGAAATTAAACCTTTCCTCTCCAAGTACTGTTTTAATCGTGGTTTTCATCAAAGCAGTAAGAACCAAAACAGACAAATATGTTATCAGGTCTGGGTAAAACCAGAGATCATGAATACACAAATAAATACATAGCACTTTTTTTGCCTCTTGATTACTACAATTATACAGGTACACAGAAATCATAATGCATTTTAGACTTAGCCCTTAAGCAAAAGAACCTGGTAGCAAGCTTGAGAAATGGTACTCATGAGAAGGTAATGTGGTTTAGCAGGTGAAGGTGCTTGCTCTACAAGCCTAGGCTCTTTAGTCTAATCCCTGGTACACTTGTAAAGAAGAAAGAAGAATGACTTCAAAAAAAGTTGTCTACTAATTTATCCCTACCATGGTACATGTATGCACCTCCTACAAACAAAAATAACTGCCCCTCCTCCTCCCCCTCCTCCTCCCCCTCCTCCTCCTCCTCCTCCTCCTTCTCCCCCTCCTCCTCCTCCTCCTCCTACTACTACTACTACTACTACTAAAGCTACTAGTACTACTACTACTTCACTAGTATAATACTATACTCCTAATAGTAGGATATAAAATGATACTCAGCACAAAAGAACCCAGAAGAAGGTTTGATGGAAAACTGAAAATAAATGACATTTTAGTCAAATGTAAGAGTGTATTTCTGCAGTTTTGTAAGTACTTATCTCACGGGGTTGTTAGCCCTCTGAGTGTCATTCAGGATGTGGTTTGTAGGGTGGACTATGTAAGGTGTGAGTCAAACCACACAATTTGAACAGTACATAGAGGCTGAAATGAAGGTCTTATTGTATAAATGTTCCATGTCACTTCATTTTGGTTTTCTTTTCTCATTTTGCTTGTGCCTCTTCATTTGTTTTGTTCTTCTGGAGAATCTGGGTCCCCACACATACCAGGAAGAGCTCGGCTCCTGAGCTACATGCTTTCTCATTCTAAGGACCCAAAAGCAACAGCTACTCAGTATTATTTTCTATTTTCAGTCCCTTGCACTGTTTATTTGATGCTGAGCACTCACTCCTCCTGAGATAGACACAATCTTTTTTTTCCCTCTCTTCCAACTTTATTGTAAAAAAGAGGGATACATATACAGATTTTTAAAGGCATTTTGGCATAACACTATATGAATAATTTTGTCAGTACTTAATTCTTTTAGAGGTTTGATAGCATGCATTGAAATCCCACTAGTTACCATAAGCATGAAGTACATGTAGGACAGAACGTTACATGGAAACAGTTTTCTTTGTGAGTATAGATTAAGCATAATGATCTTTGAATACACAAAATTGCCACAAGTCTATATTCTTAGCTCTTAGATTATTAATGATTTAAGGTCCAGGTGTAACACAGTCTGAGAGGGTACTCTATACATTTGTTTTTTTTTTTCCTAAGAAGGAGTGAGGCTTTCATTTTTTGGCCTTTGTTTTTCTTGAGCTTCATATGGCCTGTGAGTTGTTTCTGGGGTGTTCTGAGCTTTCTGGGGTTAGTATACACTTATCAGGGACTGCATATTATGTCTGTTCTTTTGTGATTAGGTTACCTCACTCAGGATGACATTCTCTAGATGCATCCATTTTCTTAGGAATTTCATAACGTCATTGTTTCTAATAGCTGAGTAGTAGTCCATTGTGTAAATATACCATAATTTTTGTATCCATTCATCTACTGAAGGACATCTGGGTTTTTTCCAGCTTCTGGCTATTATAAACAGGGCTGATATGAACATTGTGGTGCATGTGCCCTTATTGTATGTTGGAACATCTCTTGGGTATATGCCCAGAAGTGAAATAACTCGGTCTTAAAATAGGACTACTCACAATTTTCTTAAAGTTAAATAGATTTCAGTCCACTTGAGTTTATGAAGCAATTGACTTCACACTTTGCTCAATTCCATCCTACCCAACCTCATCTTCCTGTCTTTCCCCCTTACAGCTGCTTCTCTTTTGACATGTTCAGATGACCTTGTTCCATTTCTGTTTGCTTCCAGTACCAGCTTCATTATAACCTGTTGTATGATGGGTAGCTGTTATCTTTGCTAAGACCTTCCTTCTGAATTTTAGGTCTACATACTTAACAGATTACTGGATATTACCACTGAAATATCTCATAGTCATTTCCACTATGTTTGTTCCAAATTTATTCTACTGTTTCTCATTGTTTCTATCTCTATCTTCTTTGAATTCTGATCTTGGTGACTTTTTGGTCTGGTTTATATTTTTTACTAATTGTATATTTTATATAAAATTTATATAATTTTCATAAAATTTTATATAAAATGTATATAATTATAAACTTATAATGACTCAAATTACATATCTATATAGATTGTCTCTTAATTCATAAGAGCAAAACATACTGTTTATTATTCATATTCTCTGTGTGCTTACCTAACATACATCTCAGGCTTAACATGTTCTAAAATAATAGTCTCAAACATTTCTCACATCCTTCTCCCTTAGATCTTTGTTTCTCTTCATTCAGAGAAAAACTGCAATTATCCTTGATGAATCTTTCTGTTTTATTTCACATCAGAATTAATAAGAAAATGTTGCCAACTGTATCATTAACATACATCCACATTCATGATACATACATTAACATGCATCCACATTCTTGAAACAACTTGCAATCATAGCTCATGCTCTGTCATCTTTTAGAATAAATTTTATTAGCATACATTAATTAAACGTAATATGAATTTCATTATCCCCTTTTCATATATGTGTATAATTTATTTTATTCATGTTTATTGCATGATACTTTTTTATCTCCCCCACCTTCATTGGTCATCTTTTATCTCAAATACTTTTGCTTCTACTTACATCTCTCTCTCTCTCTCTCTCTCTCTCTCTCTCTCTCTCTCTCTCTCTCTCAGAGAACTAATGTTTGCATTTTTCTTTTTAACAGTTTTATATTTCTGTCCTATGCACTGTGGTCACATGTATTCATATAAACCCTCTGTCATGCTTCCAAGACTCTTGCTGACCCCCTTCTTGTTTCTAAGTAGCCTCCCTTTCTAATCTCATTTTTCTTTTCTTTCTTTTTTGGCCAGAACTTTTGTCAGTGATTATGACTGCAAACACTCATGATTACAATGCCTGTGTCATATCCTAAAGATGGTGCTTCACTCCTCATTCTCTGTCCCCACATTCATTCCTTGTCTTCAGCTTTCTTTGAGTTTTGCGCAAGTTCACATAGATGTCCTCTGTAGTGTAAATCACTCAGTGGCCAGGACTTCTCAATCTCTTGACAGTTCTGAGTCCTCAATTTGATCACTGCCGACTGACATATAAGATTTTTCTAACAATGCCTCAGAACTACTCTACAGTTTTTCAATGTTTAAAGAGAAGCAGGGTTGTTAAAGCTTGGTATGGAGAACGATGTGTGTCTTGGCTAGCTGTATGACAACTTGAGATGAGCTAGCATCACCTGAAAAGAGGGAACCTTCTTTAGACAAAATGACTCCATAAGATCCAACAGTAGGGCATATTCAGAATTACTCATAGATAAAGGTTCATCTCGTTATGGGTAGTTTCTTTCCTGTACTGGGCAAGTGGTCCTTGGTTATATAAGAAAACAAGCTGAGTTTTGTTTCCTTTAGGAGAAAACAGATTAGGAGGAAGCTAGTAAGCAGCTATCCTCTAAGGCCTCTTCGTCAGCTCCTTTCTCCGAGTTTCTGACCTGTTTGAGTTTATGCCCTTACTGCTTTTGATTACGAAGTATTATATGCAGTTGTTAGTAAAATAAACCCCTTGGTCTTCCAACTTGGTTTTTGATTAATGATGTTTTATCACAGCAATATTAATCCTGACTAAGACAGAATGAGAATTCTTTAGATGATTGTTTTATATCATGTTAAATCTGAAATGTATATTAATGAGCACAAGTAGGATATAGATAATACAAACTATGCTTTTTGCTTTATATGTTTTATATATATATATATATATATATATATATATATATATATATATATATATATATATATATATATATATATATATATATGGAAGTTTGACTGCACGTACTTTAATCAACACATCTGTAATAGATTCCATAGCATGCCTGCAGCATCCCTTGCTACAGGCTTTTGACCAGGTCTATAATAGTCTCAGGTACAGTCCTCAAAACCAGCCAAAAAGCAGTAGGTTACAGTTAAAACCCTTGTACCACTGTTGCACCAATAAACACATTTTGGCAGGAAGTTTCACTTTTTTTTTTTTTTATTATGTATGGTCTACACTTGGAAATGATTGTTGATGACTTGTCTACTGCAATGTTCTATACAGTATTTTCCTGTGATGTGAATACTTTCTGAAGGCAAAAGTATTCAGAGGGAAAGAGTTTCCATTCAAGTTTCACCTTGAATTCTTCTTTCTCTGAGTCCAGTGTCCAAAATGCTACACCAACATTTATTTATTTATTTGCTAGATTTTCCTTTACTAGCTTAGTGTTCTGATAGACCTCTGGCCTATTCTTACCAAAGCAATTATTTCATCCTTGTTAAGTATAAATAAGATTATTCCTTACTGGTGTGCACCCTACCACACACCCAATCTCACTCTGCAAAATTGAAAAATACTTTACTTGCTTTTCTTCTTTCATGCAATATTTCTTTGCCTATCTCTCATTGGAAGGTTTACAGACAGGTGTCTTAGAAATAAATAGACTGCCATTTACTTTCAAATTTGTACAAAAAATAGTTGTACTATTTTTACATGCTGATTTAGAGAATGGATATTATCACTCAACTTTTAATGTGATCCCTGGAACTGAATTGTATGATAGACAGAATGGAGGAATGTACACACATATGTTTTCAATTTTATATAGCTTAGTCTATTGTACACAGTCCAGAAATGTTTATTCAAGTCATTGATTATATTAGCATAAAATATTGCTAATCCATAGGATTGCAAATGTATATATTTTATGACAATGTGCAGGCTTTGCTTCCCAGTGGCCCTATATCTTGTTATTAATCTGTACAGAAGAAATATCTCAGGATGCATCTTCTATACTATAACTACAAAGATGGCCTTGAAGAACTCAGAGTAAAATCAGTCTCCTCTGTCAATACTGTTGTCAGAGGTCTTCATATATTCCATACTTATGGTCACACAAATTATATAACTCCTCGAAGTTAGGTGGATACACTTATCATAAACCTGACCCTTAGACAGTTGATTTTTGGTTGTTATCCTTTCAGATGTTATACATTGTTAGAGATTTGTTAAGAGCTCAGAACATTTTCTGAAAATTCCTACAGGAAGAGCCATTTCTGCACCTATGGCTTGCGGTTGCAATCACCAGAATTTCCCTACACATTCTCCAGAATTCCCTAGCTACTAGATTAAGGACCACAGATCTCATAGGCTGTGATGTATTTTTTCTTCTTGCTACTCTAAATGATTGTGTCATTTTGGGTTATATGTACACCACATCTTTTTAAGACAGAATTTTTCATCTTACAAAGAGGACAAAGTCTCCCACAGCAAGTTCTGTAACCAGAAGATAGACTGACAAAATCTTATGGGCATTGCTCAAATTGAAAGTCTAATATTAGCCAAGAAGAAAGTTTAATTATTAATAAGCTAATCGAGTTTTAAATAATGGTAACACACCTTGATAAGTAACCATGGTAAGTTTAACTCAGTTCATCTAAACACAGGAAAGTATCACAGAATGTACAATGAGCTCTCTGAGTAAATGTTTCTTTGAAAATGAATAACTGATTTTGGAACCAACCAGGGCTCTGTTCTTCTTAATCTGTAAAATAGCTCTAAGCATCAATCTCTCTTTATCCAATGATTAATTAAGCAATCATCTCTGTTAAAGATTTATTTCTTTTTTTGTTAGGACTGACGGCATGTTTTTAATGAAATTGTAAAATCTGATCAATGTTCTCTAGGCACACACAAAAAGAATACAGTACTACATACACAGTAATAATTTTAAAAACCAGCCTATGATTCTTCTTATATTTAAAAAAAATCAACTTTTTCCCAACAAAATAAAATAGATTTTTTTCTCCAAAATCATCTGTTTTAACAATAGTTCTTTTTGGTACTTGGGTATGCCAAAGTTCCCATGGATGCCTTGGCAGGGATGACAGATAAACTCCTCTGTCTTCCTGAAAAGTTGTCTCCTTAGCTTTCTGCATTGCTCTGCAGATAAGACACATTAACAAAACTCAACTCTTCTTCTCATTCCCTCTCTTTTTCTCCTCCCTCGCTTCCTCTTCATAATCCCTGGTTACCGTTTAGTCAGAAGCTAAAGAGAATCAGGCATGTGTTATTTTTCTTCTCCTAGCTGTGTTGAATGCATTACTGACCTACAAAAACCACACATATTTAAAGTTTAAAGATCTGTCATATATGCCATCAGAACTTCTTAACACAGCATCAAAAAAAGGAAACTAATCCAAACAACTATTAACATATATATTGCATTGATAAGAAAGTCTAAGATATTTTATCACATTTCTAGTACACGTCATGGTTAAACAGAATCACTACATGGCACAATAGCTGTTCAGACTCCACTCACTGTGTCCCTGAACACCAGAAACAGAACTGAGTCAGTATTTTTTTTTTTTAAGTTTGAACTTGTATTAGTTTCCTAGGGAAATAATGATTTCGATTACATTGTCATAGGGGATTAACATTCAGATCACAAATGACTATTTCTTGTAGATCAAAAAACACACTCCATACATGTTGAAACGGGACACAGAGTGTAATAGGCATGGCCTAGTAATGCAGTGTGTGAGTTTTAACACTTGCGACTTTACTTTGTTTCCCATTTGTATCATTAGGTTTAAACGGATATTCAGGTAAGTATGAGTGTTCTTATGGTGTACGCTGAAAATACCGTTCGAAACCAGTAAAATTGTAAGTCTTTTTTTTATAAAACAACTTTATTTTACAAAACAAAGAAAAATGTACAGATTTTAAACATTTTATGCTTAAAATTATACATTTTTTGTCATTACTTTTTTTCAGATTATAACATAATTTTTAGATAAAACTATATGAATATATTTTTTAGTCAGTACTTAATTCTTTCAAGGTTTGATTGTATGCCTTGAAAACTTAATAGTTACAATGAGCTAAAGTACATGTAAAACAAAATGTAACATGGAAATAGTTAGTTTTCTTGTTTTGTAAATATTTTTTTGTTTTGTTTTGTTTTCTTTATTTCTTGGACTTCATACAGTCTGTGAGTTGTTTCTGGGGGAGTGCAAGCCTCTGGGGTTAGCATCCCACTATTAGTGACTGCATATTATGTCTGTTCTTTTGTGACTGGGTTATCTCACTCAGGATGATCTTCTCTAGATGCAGCCATTTTCTTAAGAATTTGGTTAAGTCATTGTTTCTGGTGGCTGAGTAGTATTCCATTGTGTATATGTACCACAATTTTTGTATCCATTCATCTTCTGAGGGACATCTGGGTTCCTTCCAGCTTCTGGCTATTATAAATAGAGCCGCTATGAACATTGTGGTGCATATATCTTTGTTGTATATTAAAGTGTCTCTGGGGTATATGCCCAGAAGTGGAATAGCTGGGTCTTCAGGTAGTACTATATCCAATTTTCTGAGGTATCTCCAGACAGATTTCCAGAGTGGTTGTATTAGCTTGCAACCCCACCAACAGTGGAGAAGTGTTCCTCTTTCTCCGCAGCCTCACCAGCATCTGCTGTCATCTGAGTTTTGGATCTTGGCCAATCTGACTGGTGTGAGGTGGAATCTCAGGGTTGTTTTGATTTGCATTTCCCTGATGGCTAAGGATGTCCAGCACTTCCTCAGATGTTTCTCAGCCATTCGGTGTTCTTCAACTAAAAACGTTTAGTTTAGCTCTGTACCCAATTTTTTAATAGGGTTATTTGATTCTCTGGTGTCTAGCTTTTTGAGTTCCTTGTACATCTTGGATATTAGGCCTCTATTTGATGTGGTGTTGGTAAAGATCTTTTCCCATTCTGTTGGTTGCCGTTTTGTTTTCTTGATGATGTCCTTAGCCTTACAGAAACTTTGCAATCTCATTAACTCCCATTTGTTAATCTTTGACCTTAGAGCTTAAGCCATTGGTGTTTTGTTCAGGAAATTTTCTTTTGTGCCTATGTGTTCTAAGGTTTTCCCTACTTTCTCATCTAATAGTTTCAGTGTATCTGGATTAATGTGGAGATATTTGATCCACTTACATTTGAGCTTTGTACAAGGAGATAAGAAAGGGTCTATTTTCATTCTTTTGCATGCTGAATGCCAGTTGGACCAGCACCATTTGTTGAATAGGCTGTCCTTTTTTCATTGAATGTTTACTGCTCCTTTGTCAAAAAGCAGGTGACCATATACATGAGGGCTCATTTCTGGATCTTCTATTCTATTCCATTGATCCACATGCCTATTTCTGTACCAGTACCATGCAGTTTTCAGCACAATTGCCTTGTAATATAGCTTGAGGTCAGGGATAGTGATTCCCGCAGATGTTTTTTTGTTGTTGAGGATGGAACTGAGTCAGTTTATTCCTGAATACTACTATTACCCGTTGACTATCTTTCCACATGTTCTCTCAACTTTTCACCTCTGATAAAAGCAATATTGTCTATTCTATCATTTCTTCCAATTCAGATTTATATACAAATTTGAGCATAAAGTTTTCACCTTTTATTATCTGATTTATTTCAAATAACATCTCAGTTTCATAGTGTTCTACTTGTGCATGTACACATAAATAGACACATATAGACTACATATACTATAGCTAGATTTATGACCTTATATTTATATAAATGATACAAAATTTACATTTTAAGAAGTATTTGTTATGGTACTTATATAAAATATTTATATTTATTTAATTTATATGATATTTTATTATTTATAATTTTTAAATATCTTATTTATATTATATATCACTGTTGTTCAGCATTCTTAATCTTTATATCTTTATCAGAATTTTTCATATATTGTCTTTGTAGTAGTCATATTCTAATGTTTTGAATCAGTGACTCTCACTAGAAGCTGGATTCATAGCCATTTTCTCACTAATGGTGAAAACATTGTTTGTCATTTTAATCAATACTATTTATTTAAATCCTTGCTCAAATTTTCATTTGGGGTAATCTTTATTTGTAATATTCTTGCTCCTTGGTATGGGTTCTTTATGTACTTTGGATAATAATATTTTATCTGATATATGTTTTACAAATATTTTGTGCAATTTCAGAGACTACATTATAATTTTGTTGATGGTGTTTTTGATGGTAATTTTTAAATAAAATTTAGTTTTATTGCTATCTTTAATTTTTGTGTTTGTTACCAACATTTTTATATCAACAAAATCATATTGAAAACCAAAATCAAAAACTTTGGCCTTTATTTTTGCCATTGGTGTGTATATTTCATTCTTAGATTCACATTTAGAAGTTTATGAAATAGAACAACGATTTGAATAAATTCCTTTGCATGCATCTATCCACACAATTTTAGTGCCATTATTAAATTTTGTATTTGTAACATTTTTTTCTGGTGTATACATTTGTTCCATTGGTCCATGTGTTAATTATATGTCAACCCAGAACTGTTCTGATTATTACAACACTGTAATAGAATCTGGAATCAAGGGGCCTGATGCATGTAGCTTTGTTTATCCTAATATCAAGTTTTTTTTAATGTGGCAAATATTTCCAATGTGAATTCATAATTCCATTTAATTATCTTTTCAACACCTGTAAAATTACAATGGAATTTGCCTGAAATTGCATTGAGTTTTCAGAACCTTTTGGCCAAGAAATTATTTACATTGTATGAATTCTCTTAAATCATCAGCATGAACTGCATTTTTCTTTATTTTCATTAACTGTCTTATTCATTTTAGTTTATCTAGTATGATTATTCCTAACCTTGAGCAAGCTTTATTCTCAGTCATTATTTTTAATTACATAGCAAATCAATTATTTTGTAATTTATTTTTCAATTTACTAATATATAAATTTTGTGCTGTTTAAATTTTATAAAATAATTTAATTATTTATTTCTATGTAACTGGTTATCTATAATAAAGTTTCTTATATATCTGGCTGTCAATCTGTGTGTTAGGGTTTGTCATTGAAGACTCTTTATAATATTTTTGTGTTATATTAAGATATTTTTCACTTTCAATATTTCAGTATACTTATTTTCAATATTTTTATTTCATTATTAAAACTCACATTCGACTTGGAACATCTGCCACCAGGAAGAGTGGAGACCCAGACACAGAAGACTGGTGAGAACCCGGTGACAACCGATTCCGACTAGCCGGGGGCAGAGAGTTCTCATCAGAGCAGACAGAAAGTGTGTGCCTACCCACCTGGATTGATCCAGGGATCCAGGAACCTGGCTACATCCTGCCCTCTGTTCCCAGTAAGCGGCTTTCGGTGTGCAAAACAGGTACTCTGAACACCCTCCACCAGGAACAGCAGAGATCCAGGGACACAGGCCAGGTACTAGGGAAAGGTGAGAACCAATCACTGACAACAAGATGGCAAGAGGAAAGCGAAAGAACTTACCCCAGGGAAACCAAGACAACCTGGCAACACTAGAACCTAGCTCTCCCATCACAGATAAGAGAGAATGACAAACACTCCAGGAAAAGAAGACTCAGACACCAAATCCTACCTAAGATGATGATAGACATCCTTAAACAAGAATGGGAGGAAAAGCATAAAGAATTAGAAACTTTTAAAGAAAAAAACAAGAAAAACACTCAAAGAATTCAAAGAACTAGAAGAAAACAGAACCAAAGAGATAAAGGAATGGAAGAAGGAATTTAAAACACAAATGGACACAATAAAGAAAACACAAAAAGAGACAACCCTAGAGGTAGAAAACCTAAAAAAGAAATCAGGAGTCACAGATGCAAGCATTTTCAACAGACTACAAGAGATGGAAGAGAGAATCTTGGGGGCTGAAGGCAACATTGAAAACATAGACAAAACAGTCAGAGAAGATGCGAAAACCAAAAATCTGGTAACCCAAAATGTCCAGGAGATCCAGGACACAATGAGAAGTCCAAACCTAAGGAAAATAGGAATAGAAGAGGGCTAAGAATATCAACTAAGAGGTACAGTAAATATCTTCGATAAAATCCTGAAAAAAAACATCCCTACACTAAAAAAATAAGATGACCATGAGCAAATAGAAACAAACAAACAAACAAAAAAAAACATTAAAACATTCGAAGAATCAACAAAACCAAGAGCTGATTCTTTGAGAAAATTAACAAGATTGATAAACCCTAAACCAGACTAACTAGGGGGAAAAGAGAGAGTATCTAAATTAACAAACTCAGAAAGGAAAGTGGAAAAATAATGACTGAAACTGAGGAAATTCAAGAAGTCATCAGATCCTACTACAAAAACTATACTCAACAAAGCTGGAAAATATGTAGGAAATGGATGAATTCCAAGACAGATACAAGATACCAAAGTTAAACCAGGACCAGGTAAACCATCTAAATAATCTCATAACACCTAAAGAAATAGAAGAAGTCATCAACCCCCCCCCCCCCAAAAAAAAAGCCCAAGTCCAGATGGGTTTAGTTCAGAGTTTTATCAGACATTTATTCAGGACATAATACCAATACTCTCCAAACTATGCCACAAAATAGGATCCTATGGAGCACTACCCAACTCATTTTTTGAGGATACAATAACCCTTGTTCGTAATCCACACAAATAGCCTACAAGGATAGAGAACTTCAGACCAACCTCACTTATGAACATTGATGCAAAAATACTCAACAAAATCCTTGCAAACAGAATCCAAGAACACATCAAAACGATCATTCACCATGATCAAGTAGGCTTCTTCCCTGGGATGCACGGATGGCATAATATAAGGAAATCCATCAATGTAATCCACCATATAAACAAACTCAAAGAAAAAAACCACATGATTATCTCACTAGATTCTGAGAAAGCATTTGACAAAATCCAACACTACTTCATGTTAAAAGTCATGGAAAAAACAGGAATCCAAGGTCCATACCTAAACATAATAAAAGCATTATACAGTAAACCAACAGCCAACATCAAACTTAATGGTGGGAAACTTGAAGCAATCCCACTAAAATCAGGAAATGGACAAGGCTGCCCACTTTCCCTCTATCTATTCAACATAGTACTGAAAGTCCTGGCTGGAGAAATTAAACAGCAAAAGGAAAACAAAGGATACAAACTGGAAAGGAAGTAGTAAAATCATTACTATTTGCAGATGACATAATAGTGTACTTAAGTGACACCAGAACTTCCACCAGAGAACTCCTACAGCTGATAAACAAGTTCAGCAAAGTGGCTGGATAAAAAAATTAACTCAAAGAAATCAATAGCCTTCCTATATTCAGAGGACAAACATGTGGAGAAAGAAATTAGGGAAAATATACCCTTCACAAAAGTCACAAAAACTATGAAATACCTTGGTGTGACTCTAAATAAGCAAGTGAAGGACCTGTATGACAAGAACTTCAAACCTCTAAAGAAGGAAATCGAGGAAGATCTCAGAAAATGGAAAGATCTTCCATGCTCATGGATTGGAAGAATCAACATTTTAAAAATGGCCATCCTACCAAAAGCAATCTACAGATTCAATGCAATCACCATCAAAATTCCAACCCAGTTCTTCATTGAGTTGGAAAGAACAATGTGCAATTTCATCTGGAATAACGAAAGACCTAGAATAGTGAAATCCATCCTCAACAACAAGAAAACATCTGCGGGAATCACTATCCCTGACCTTAAGCTACATTAAAAGGCAATTGTGCTATGAACTGCATGGTACTGGTATAGAAATATTCACCAAGATCAATGAAATAGAATAGAAGATCCAGAAATGAGCCCTCACATATATGGTCACCTGATTTTTGACAAAGGAGTTATAAACATTCAATGGAAAAAGGACAGCCTATTCAACAAATGGTGTTGTTCCAACTGGCACTCAGCATGCAAAATAATGAAAATAGACCCTTACTTTTCTCTTTGTACAAAGCTCAAGTGTAAGTGGATCAAAGATCTCCATATTAAACCAGATACACTGAAACTACTAAATGAAGTAATGTAGAAAAGGTTAGAACTCATAGGCACAAGAGGAAATTTGCTGAACAAAACACCTATGGTTCGAGCTCTAAGGTCAACAATTGATAAATGGGACTTAATGACATTGCAAAGTTTCTGTAAGGCTAAAGACACTGTCAAGAAAACAAAATGGCAGCCAACAGAGTGGGAAAATATCTTTACCAACCCCACATCAGATAGAGGCATACTATCCATGGTATACAAAGAACTCAAAAAGCTAGACACCATAGAATTAAACAACCATATTAAAAATGGGGTACAGACTTAATCAAAAAATTTTAAATCAAGGAATATCTAATGGCTGAGAAACATCTAAGGAAGTGCTCAACATCCTTAGCCATCAGGGAAATGCAAATCAAAACAACCCTGAGATTCCACCTCACATCAGTCAGATTGTCCAAGATCTAAAACTCAGATGACAGCAGATCCTGGTGAGGATGTGGAGAAAGAGGAGTACTTCTCTCCCACTGGTGGGGTTGTAAACTGATACAACCACTCTTGAAATCAGTCTGGCGGTTCCTCAGAAATTTGGACATTGTACTACCTGAAGAACCAGTTATTCCACTTCTGGGCATTAACCCCAGAGACGCTCCAACATACAACAAAGGTACATGCACCACAATTTTCATGGCAGCTCCATTTATAATAGCCAGAAGCTGGAAAGGACCCAGATTTCCTTTAGGAGATGAATGGATACAAAAATTGTGGTACAGTTACACAATGGAGCACTACTCAGCTGTCAGAAACAATGACTTAATGACATTCTTAAGAAAATGGGTGCATCTAGAGAATATCATCCTGAGTGAGATAACCTTGTCACAAAAGAACAGACATAATATGCAGTCACTGATAATTGGCTACTAACCCCAGAAAGCTCTGAATACCCCAGAAGCAAGTCACAGACTGTGAAGTTCAACAAAAAGAATATATATTTTTTTAAATAGAACTATATCTCATCCCCCTTTCCTTCCTTCAGCCACTCCTAGTCTCTCTCCTGTCCCCTCAAATTTATTTCCTCTTTTTCTATTTTATTGGTACATATATACATATGTGTATGTTCATGTACCCACAAATACTTAATTACAACCTTAAAAATGTATTCAAAAAATAAAATAAAATTAATAAATAATAAGAAAATAAAACTCATATTCATTGCCTAGTTGTCTGTTTTTGCTTCTTATTAAGCATATTTAAGGTGATTTGTTAGAATTTCCAAAAAGATTTCTAGTTCTCCTTGGGCAGGGGAAGAGAAGAGGGCAGGGTAGAAGACATTGGTCAGTATAGCTCACACCTGAACAGACCCTTTACCTGGGTACAATAGGCCTTTTACCACATAAATGTATGAATGTCACCTCCATATTTCCCTGGGAGCTAAAGTAGTTTCCTGCCAAGGCTACCAAGTGAACAAAACTGGCCTTGTGTAGTAGTGGAGAGAAGCTTCACCTAAGTTATAGATTACCAGACTTTTAGCCAAATCATTAGTGAGTCTTCCTGCCATAGAACACACAAATATATCTTTTGTCAGATATTTGAGTACTGAGAATATCCTTGGTCTTTTCATATGCAGAGCAGAAATATGGGTCTATTTCAGGAACCAGCATTATACTTAATGTAGGAGGCATTATTTGAGGACACAATCAAGTATCATTTTTGTTAAATAACAAAGTGGTTTGGATAAGTGCCACTTCACGGGTGGGAGGGATTAAAGCTAGTTCCCATTTATAATAGGACTAATATAAGCAGTATGTACCTATGAAATGGATGGGCAAGTACAGCTGTGCCCTGAGCAGATGGTGCTAGTTCCAGATGTGAACCTAAGCAGAGCTAAATCCAAGTCCACGGGTTGGGTACTTCTAGCTCTACAGGCAGTACTACAGCTATTGAGCTAACAATTTGGAAAGAGGCTAGTCCTTCAAAATTGTAAACTTTGGTTTTAGGGCCCAGTATATTTGTATAATTTCATTCCAGAAGTCTGTAATTCATTAGTAGAAGTTTTTTTTTTTTCTATAAACATGGCAATCAATTCCTGTTGCTGTGTATGTTTTGAAAAGCAAAGCTTGTGTTCCATACTTCTTGCTAATTTTCTGCATTATTGTATCTTTATGGAAACATTTAAAATGGCTGGTATTGATCTAACGATATATGTGAAGAAAGAAAGGCTCTTAGGAGTCAAGAACATTTTTTCTATTTTGTTTTTGTTTTTTGTTTCTTTTTTGGTTTTTTTGTTTTTTTTTTTTTTTTTTTTTTTTAGGTTTTTAGTAGATTGTTTTACATGGATTTAAGTCAAAGGGCTATTAGTCAAAGACAACTACAAAGAGAAAAAAGATAGAGTTTGTGAGGAATCTAAGTATTCTATGTAATAAAGTAAGGCACAGTTTTATATAAAGGGTAATAACATTAAACATGTTCACTGACCTTGTATGAGAAACAGAACTAACAGAGTAGATACTATATTATATGAAGAAAAACTTGTTTTCTCCTTGTTTCTTCTGTAATTATAAAGGGTAGACTAGTTCTTATTATTCCATGTGATCGATCTCCTTTTCTCACTTACTGATGAAAACACAAGAGGGTATTGAATATGGACTACTGGAAGAAGGAATCGTTCATTCCACCTTTGAACAGTATAATTCTATTCTTAGTTCACATTATATTTCTAATGCCACAAAATTTCTTTGCATGTAACCAAACCACTATTTTGATAAACTTGTTTTTTTTTAAATTGGATGTTGTCTGTATTTACATTTAAGATGTTAGCTCCCTTTCTCCTAATCCCATCCCCTTCTCTTCCCATTGCCTCCATGAAGGTGCTCCTTCTCCCAATTACCTCTCCAAACTCAGCACCTTGGCATTCCCTTACACTGGGTAAACAAACCTTGCTGGACCAAAGTCCTCTCCTTCCATTGACATCAGACAATACAGTCCTCTGCTACATATGTAACTGGAGCCATGGGTCTCTCCTTGGGAACTCATTGGGTAGAGTTTTAGTCCCTGAAAGCTGTGGTGGATTGAGTTCAATAATAATTTGGTTCTTCCCATGGGGCTACAGACCCTCTCAGCTACTTCAGTCCTTTCTGTAGCTCCTTCATTGGGGTACCCAATATCTGTCCGATGGTTAGCTACAAACATCTTCCTCTGGCCGAGCCTCTAAGGAGGCATCCATATCAGGTTCTTGCCAGTAAGCACTATTGTCATCAGCAATAGTATGTTGGTTTAGTGGTTGCATATAGGATGAATCTCCAGGTTAGACAGTCTTTGGATGATCTCTTCTCCATTCCCTGGCCCTCTATTTCTTCTTTAATTTCCTCCCATGAATGTTTTGTTCTCCCTTCTAAGAAGGACTGGGGTATCTACCTTCTGCCTTCCTTTTCTTTGAGCTTCATAATTTCTGTGAATTATTTCTTGGGCATTTAGATCTTTTATGGCTAGTGTCAACTTATCAGTGAGTACATACTAAGAGTGCTCTTTTGTGACTGGATTACCTCATTCAGGATGATAGCTTCAAGTTCCATCCATTTGCCTAGGAATTTCATGAAGTTGTTGTTTTTAATAGCTGATTAGTACTCCATTGTGTATATGTACCACAATTTCTGTATCCATTCTCCTGTTTAAGAACATCTGGGTTCTTTACAGATTCTGGCTATTAAAATAAGACTGCCATGAACATGATGGAGTATGTGTCCTTGTTATGTTGTAGTTTCTTTTGGATATATGCCCAGGAGTGGTATAGCTGGGTCCTTGGTTAGTACTATGTGTAAATTTCTGAGGAACCACCAGATTGATTTCCAGAGTGGTTGTACCAGCTTACAACCCCACCAACAATGTAGGAGTGTTCCTCTTTCTCCACATCCTTGCCAGCATCTGCAGTCACCTGAGCTTTTGATCTTAGTCATTGATCTTAGTCTGTTGCCTATTTGTGGATTATGTTCTTCTAGCTGAGGTGTCTTGTCTGGCTTCATTGGGAGTGAATGCATCTAGCATCACAGAGACTTGAAGTAGAAGGATAGTGAAGATACACATGTGGGTTCATTTTTATTCTGTTGATCTACCAGCCTGTGTACCAATACCATGCAGTTTTTATCACAATTCATCTGTAATACAGCTTGAGGTCTAGGATTATGATTCCCTTGGAAGTTTTTTATTGTTGAGAATAGTTTTTGCATGTGAAGACATATAATAAGCAGATATTTATGATTTTCCCTTTATTTCTTCTTTAAAGATTTATTTTATTATTTTTATGTTTACTTAAATGACTTTGTATATGTACATGGTATCTGTAAGTCTAAAGTGGGTCATTAGATGCCTGGCAGCTGAATTTTCAGGAAATTAGGAGCTGTTCAACCTGGGTTTGGTGATTCTTTGAACTGCTGAGTTGTCTTTCCAGCCATAAATGACTAAGTTTTATTAGATGCATTATTTTCATGTTTAAATTATATGGATAATTATATTCAGTAATTGACTTTATTATTTGTTTTGGGCAGATGAGATTTTAGTACATTTTTAGTTGCATATAGGGCAATCATATTGTATTAAGAGGGTTATTACTTTTTATTGTATTTATTTGGAAATTATTGTGGAAATAATAACATTTCTGCATCAAGCTGAAAATGGGTAGAGTTGTGATGAGTTATCTTGCACATAATAAATAATTATATAGCACTACATTGACACATTAAAATAGATTTACTTTTTTGTTAGCTAACATTGGAACAACATATTAAGTATCATCACAGTTTAGTTGAAATATATCTAGAAATCACGAAAAAGGTGCAGAAATATCTATGAATGAACACTATACTTCTATAAAGTCATTCTTAAAATTTATTCTAGATATAATAATATAATTTTTGAAAGTGAGAATATTTGAGAAATTTAAACTTTATATATTTGTTATATTGTTCTCATTCTCAATCTGCCTATATTCCCATTTCTCTCTACTCAACCAACTTCTCTTAAAAATAATAAAAAATATAAAATAGATGAAAACTAGAAAAATATGGAAATATTAGTTTAGACCTATATCTCTTGGGCATGGTATGTTTGGAATATGATTTATGTACTAAGTGTCATGCCAGTGAAGAAAACTGATATTCCCCTTTCAACAGCCTTCATTTGAGAGTAAAATTTTATCTATGTGTGGACTGCAAGGACACTTTCCTCAATCATACTGGTAAGTTTTCTAGATTCTGTGAGTTTGTACATGCTTCAGAATTGCTAGTCATAGCAATCTAATAGCAAAGATAGGTTAAAGAGATACAAATTGGAGAGGAAGAAATCAACATATCCCTATTTGCAGATGATATGATAGTATACTTAAGTGACCCCAAAAATTCCACCAGAAAACTTTTACAGCTGCTAAACAACTTCAGCAAAGTGGCTGGACATTAAAATTAACTGGAACAAATCAGTAGCCTTTCTCTACCCAGAGAATAGTCTGAGAAAGAAATTAGAAAATTGACTTTTTTTTACAATAGTAAAAAAGAATATAAACTACCTTGGTGTGACCCTATCCAAGCAAGTGAAGGATCTCTATGACAAGAACTTCAACTCTCTGAGAAAGAAAACTGAAGAAGACCTCAGAAGATGAAAAGATCTCCCACACTTATGGATGAAAGGATCAAAATAGAAAAAATGGACATCTTGATAAAGGCAATCTACAGATTAACTGTAATCCCATCAAAATGCCATCTCAGTACTTCATAGAGTTAGAAAAAAACATTTTCAAATACATTTATAATAATAAAACCACAAGATAGCAAAAACTATTCTCAACAGTAAAACATTTCTAGGGTAATTACCATTCCTGACCTCAAGCTATATTACAAATCAATTTTGAAAAGAAAACTGCATTGTATTAGTTTAGAGATAAGCAGGTAGATCAATGGAATAGAATTAAAGACCCAAAAATGAAACTAAACACCTGTGGTCACTTGATATTTAACAAAGCAGCTAAAAACATGTAATGGAAAAAGGAAAGCCTCTTCAACAAATGGTGCTGGTTCAACTGGCAGCCAGCCTGCAAATTAATCCATTCTTATGTACATGTACAAAGCTCAAGTGCAAGTGGATCAAAGGCCTCTACATAAAACCAGGTATACTGAATCTATTAGAAAAGAAATCGAGGAAGAGCTTAGAACATTTCCTGTGCTTAGGCACAGGAAAAAGTTTTCTGAACAGAACACATGAAGCTGTTCCTATTTTAATTTTAATTCCAGTTCCCCAAGAAGGGCTGCCTAGTCACATACTCATGGTGCCATCATCTGAACCATCCAGATTTTAATTAGTAAAATAAAGGAGAGCCAGTGACTGGGCAGGGTAAGGGAGATGGAGAGAGAGGGTGAGAGGGGAGAGGATGGAGGAAGACTGGGAGACAAGTTTAAGATGGAGATCCAGAAGGATTAACTAGATCCAGGTAGGCTTAATTGGCATTAAATAATTATGAACATTGAAGGATTTTATGTCTCATATAGAAAGGCAATTTGTATCTTTGTCTATTTGATGTAATCTTGCTGAGCAGAGGGTTTGTGGACTGAGAGTGTGTTATATAAACTTGTATGAAAAGCTATCGGGCCTTAGAGTTGTGTTTGTGTTGGGATTTGGGGTAAAGAAACACCTTGGGAATGGAATGACAACCGTTCCAGGTGGTGGCTCGAACCGAGCAACAGATACCATGTGCTGGCTCCCTGCAAGAAGCAGGCCCTGCAGAATGAGATTGCAGGGCTGATAAAGAGATAAGCCACTTTTTATTTTTTAATGTTTACTGCAACAGCGTCTCAGTTGGGAGGTGGTTCCCCTTGGTTTCTGTTTTCTCTCTGGATTTTAGGACACTGTCATTTTTTTTTTTTTTTTTTTTTTTTTTTTTTTTTTGTTTTTTTTTTTTTGTTTTCTGGTAGGAATTTAATGTGAAGTTATTTCTCTGGATTTCTGGTCTGTTACCAGGGAAGGCATGATGGCGCTGAAGACCCAGGCAATGTGATGAATTATGGGAAGGAAGGTTGGTGGAGGAGATCTTTGACATATGTTGTAGATGGGGTCATAGTACAAAGGGAGACTACTGCAGGTGTTCTGCTACAGGGTTGCATCTGAGACTTGGGGATTGCATCTGTGGGACAAGAGAGAGAGAGAGAGAGAGAGAGAGAGAGAGAGAGAGAGAGAGAGAGAGAGAGAGAGAGAGAGAGAGAAGTGAAAATACTTTGTTAGCTTACCTGTTTCTCTGTCCTGCACCCCTAGTGTGCCCCTGAAAATGTCTGCTTGTGTTGGATGCTAAAAAATAGGGATGAGTAGTGGAAAGAATGTTGAAGTAAGAAGTCTTTGTGATCTATTGGGGATGGGGTCAGAGTTCTGCTACAGAGCTGGAAATTAGATTGGGTGAATTAGATGTAAAGGAATAGACAAAGAGGTGAAAATCATCTGACAGCTTGGCTACTTTGTTATGTCTTTATTAAAGTTTTAAAAATTAGGAAAATAAAAAGAAGAAAACAAACTCCCAAAATACAGTTAATGGCAAGAAATAATAAATATTAGGATAGTCTACATAATACTCTATAGAATCCTAGCCTTTGTCATAAAATTCTAAGATATAACAAGTACTTTAAGCAAAATAAAAGCATAAAATATTAACATACAACAGTATATAGTATTTATATAGACTATATATAATGAGATTCCAAAATGAAAGTAACCAAACTACTCCTTTTATAATCCCTTTTAAAAACATAAAGTACTTGTTAATATACCTAACCATTGTAAAAATTTTAAAATATTAGAGAAATATATTGAAGAAGACACTAGAAAATGTCAAGATACGTGTGCTTGAGGATTGGCAGAATAAATATTATATAAATAGGTATATTTCAAAATCATAATCTAAAAATTGAATTAATTCTCAATATGTACTAAAAAAATTCTGAAATTTGTTGCAGGCCAAGCCAAAAGTTAATTCAACCAAAATAAGAGATGCTATCAACTGGAGAAATGAGTGCGACAGGGGCATTTGTTTTCAATGGAATAAAAATTACAGAATGAAGCCCAAAATTTTATAGAGAGACTAGGCAACAGTTGAAAACAACCAAACATGATGAGAAATGACAGATATTCATAAAGATATAAACTTAACTTTAATGATGGCCAAAGACGGCAAGTTCCTGGAGCAAAGAGGTTTCACAGGACCCACATGCCCAACATATATTTCTCTAGAGTTTAAGATCTAGATGTTTACAGTAAGCTATTAATAAATGTCAAGTGCATGACAGAATGAGTAGGCTTGATTTTGAAGCTTCAAAAGATAAAAATGCCAACCTAAGAGAAGATTGAACACTATGTAACACTGAAAATGCACAGCATGGTCAAAAGAATATTTTTACTGTTATGATATTTGTTATCATTGAAATGTAGCAAATTTCATTATGGAAACTTAGTTCATTCAAACTGTCTTTCCTCTACTCTTCTCTCCACCTGCCCCTCCTATTAATTGTCATTTTTCCCTACAGTGTTCCTTCTGTTTCTAAGTTACATGTACATTGTCTTATCCTTTTCTATGCATACTCCTCTCTTAAAATGTCTACCTCCATCCTCATGGTCCAATTTCTAATTTTATGAAACATACACTTCACACATAAACCTAATTTTACCTTCTGAATAGGAGAGAAAATATGACGTTTGTCTTTCTGGATCTGATTTGTTTCATTTAGCATCATTTCAAACTCCATACAAATGCTATAATTTCACTTTCTTGACCACTAAACACAATTCTATAGTGTATATGCTTCAGACATTACCTTTTTTCAACTTCTGACAAATATCTAAATTGCTTCAATTTTTTGACTTTCATGAATACTGCAACAACAAACATGGCTGTGAAAATAAATATCTGTACTCCCTGTGTACTCTTTGGTTGGTGGTTTAGTCACTGGGAACTCTGGGGGAGGTCTGGTTGGTTTATATTGTTGTTCTTCCTATGTAGTTGCAAACCCCTTTAGCTCCTTCAGTCCTTGCCCTAATTTCTCCATTGTGGTCCCCAAGCTCAATCATATGTTTGGCTGCTTTCATCCACATCTGAATTGATCAAACAAGTCAGAAACTCTCAGGGGACAGCTATACCAGACTCCTGTCAAAAAGCACTTCTTGGCATCATCAAGTGTCTGGGTTTGATGTCTGCAGGTGGGACGGATCCCTAGTTGGAGCAGTCTCTAGATGGCCTTTCCTTCAGTCTCTGCTCCACTCTTTGTCCCTGGATTTTCTTTTGACAGAAGAAAATGTGGATTAATATTTTTGAGGTAGGTCAATAGCATCTGACTAGCCACGTGGCCATAGCGAGATAATTTACTTCAAATGCTGAAAACATTTTTTTAATCAAATAGTTACTAATCTCTCCTTTTCTCTCTTTCTCTCTGTCTTTTTTTTTTTTCTATCCCTGTAAAGTCTCGATAGCCAGCATCTGACAAACTACATGGCCTTAGCCAGATAATTCACAAAACAAACTACAATCACGTACAACTCAATAAGAAAGCAAAGTGTAAAACCAAGACCTTGCTTTATGTATTTTGATCTACATAATCTCAATTATGTCTAGATCTCAATCTGGAGTATCAGATCTTTAATTATTAATAACTTCCCAAATATATGTCTGTATATACTCTCTGTGACACAGATCTCTATCAATGAGAAACCTTTGACCTGCAAAAATCACCACTGTCTCTCTTGCAGTCAGTGACTAATTTTTTTTATTAATTCTGAACCAACTTTTTATACACTTACTAAATAATTCTGAAATCTAGGACCTTAGCACAAAATATTTCCATATGTCTTTTCTCTTAGCCTGGAAAATCAGATCTTCATTATCAATAACTAATTTAATATCTGTCTGTATTCACTCTTCTGGTATACAGACTTATCTTAGTTCGGAACCACTAGTGAAAATTCCCATGTGATTTGAGTAAATTCTATCTCTCTTTCTTTCCCTATCTCTCTTTCTTTCTGTTCCTGGATACCACAGCCTGTCAGCAAAGGCTGTCTCTTATAGGTTCCCGAGCTGAGGCACTATGTGGCTCGAAATGGCGTTGGCCCACTCCCACTCAGAAAATAAACATTTATTAACTAACTCTTAGGTTGATAGTCATAAACCTTTTAGTAGATTCTTGCCTAACTCGTTGGTGCATCACCTGTTGCAGTAGATATTAAAAAATAAAATGGGTTTATATTTTTATCGGCCTTTGGTCTCACTCCTCAGGCCCGACCCTGATACAGAGACGTGCACACCTCTGGCGCCAAGTCTGAGCCACCAACATGGCCCAACTTGTCTGTGCAGCTCCCTTCCCTTGATGGTTTACTACTACCTGTTCCCTGCTTCTGTCCCGGGGTATTTCTGTACCCCAAAATTCCACATAAACACAACTCTAAGGCCTGATAGCTTTTCATACAGGTTTTAATGTTCAACTCTCAATCCACAAACAGTTTATACAACAAGATTACATCAAATAGACAAAGATTCAAACTGCCCTTCATATAAGGTGCTAGACCTATAAAATCCTTAATGTTCATAGCTTTTTTAACATCAGTAAATATCATCTGGGTCTAGCTGGCCTTTAGAAAGCTTCATGTTGCCAAGATCTTCCCCTTCCTTCAACTCACCACCTCCAAAGTCTCTGACCTCTGACCTCTTATCCTTTGACCTCTTAGACCTCGATTCTCTCCACCCCCTTGGCCCTCCCAGTCACTAGCTTTTCTTTATTTTACTTATTCAAATGGTAAGGTTCATTTTGTGTCTCTTGTTTTCAGGTGTGTTAGGGGATCCAGGGCTTTCTGTGGTGGGAGAACTGGGTTCTGATATTGTCAGATTCCATTGTGTTTTCGTTAACTCTAGTACTATTTGTTCTTGCTATCTCTGACTGGAGCCTGTCATTCCTGTGACCTTGGTTGCATCAGAACTCTTGGGAGTCCAGCTATATCTTTGATCCTGTGATTCTGTGAATCTGGGATTCTGGGATTCTGTGGTTCTGTGGTTCGGTGATCCTACATATGACAGAGCTGTTGGAAATCAAGCTGTCTGTTATTCTGAGATCTTAGAGTATCCAAACTCCTGAGATCCTGTTGTATAAGAACTTCTGGGAATCAAGCTTTTCTGAGTGATGCAGAAGTGGGTGGGAGCCAGTATCCTGGGTCTACTCTGAGCACAAGTCCAAACCAGAAGGAATGTGTGCCTCAGGCTCGGTTCCCTGCTTCCCTAGTTCCTGTGGGGTTCCCAGGTACACTGAATGTTGGGGTAGAGGTTGTAGTCATATGATTTCTTTCCCTATTTTATCCTTCTGGCTAGACTCCTGTTTAAGTCCCTACCATCAATTTCAGAACACATGTCCAGATGTTGTTGTTTTTCTCTGACCATTGTTGAGCTAACATTTTGTTTCATATAAACCTAAAATTTTTTATAAACTTCAAACATGCTATAATGCACCATGATATAAAACATTGTGTATAAAACATTGAAACACAGTTGAAACACACACACTTGAAACACACACACTCACACAGACACACATACATACACAAATACAGAGCAATGCAAAGCTCTCCATCTGGAATGTTCCTAGCTTTATAAAAATAACCACAGAGGGTAATATCTGAAAGGAATCACACCAAAATTTGGCTGAAATTATCTCTGAATAATGAAATTCATATTCTTTTATTTTGTTCTTTGCTTTATTCTCCAAGAAATTCTACAAGTGACACATGCTGGGATTTTTGATCATTTGTTTGTTTTTTTGTTTTTTGTTTTTAGAAACATTTATTTTGTCTGAAAGTATTTCAATGGCATTATGAGATACTCTGTGTTGTGCTCTACTGTAGTTTTATTTTGGTTTAATGCTATACAGACAAACAAATGGTAATAACTCATATTCCTTCAGTTTCTATCCGCTCTTTAGTATTATTATTTAGCTTCATGCTCATATTTGCACTGAAAGAATTTATATAGCTCATCTTCATTGTTGACAAGTAAAAGGACTAGAAGCCTCATGATTTTTGACCTCCATGTCACATTTAAAACGAGGTATCTCCCTGGCTCAAACTATTCCCTCTTCTTTTTCTTCCCCGTTTTATTTTCACAATGGTCACCCTTCTTCCTCTCACTCCATTAATGCGGTTTCTATTTACATGGTTTCTAGGTACACTCATCACTTTCTTCCAAATTTTTTTCTTTCTTCTCTTCCTTTCTTCCTTCTTCCTTTCCCCATACCCTCTTTCTAACCCCTCCCTTCCTACCTACCTCCCTCCCTCCCTCCCTCCCTTCCTTCCTTCCTTCCTTCCTCCCTCCCTCCCTCCCCCCCCCCTCTTTCTGTCTGTCTGTCTTTCTTTCTTTGATACACTATTTCTCTATGTTTCTTTGGTTGTCCTAGAACTACCTCTGTAGACAAGGCTGGAGTTGAACTCAATGATCTTGCAGCCTTTGCCTTTGAGTAATGGGATTAAAGGCATGTAGCACTGCTGCCCAGTCAAAGATGCATATTTTTAACATTTGATCTTACAGATGTGTTTATGCTTGATTTTAATATTTCAACAAAAATACGTTTTCAATTAAAACTACAAGAATGTAAGAACACAAAAAAATTCCCCCGCATTTTACACTATCAATAGAACATGAAATTATTATGATACATGCTGCAAATAATGGAATATTTTGTTGGCTACATATAATCTTATACTGAGTGGAATTGTCTTAAAGAACCTGGATAAAATTTACACATTGAAATAATGCAGTTTCTCTTTAACTCTTTATTTCTCTTACCCCACTTTCCTGTCTGTTCCTTTCTTTTCTCATAATGATGACAAAGAATATCAGAAAATTAAAATGATAAAAAGACACTTAGAAAATTTTTAAAATAAAAAAGAAAATGACAAGGACATATTGAAATATTGGCTGTATTTTGCTGAATGAGTAATGCAATCAGATTCCCCCTTTTTTGTTTTCTTTACATTGATAATTTTTTAAGATGAATGTGCTTTAACTACTTGCAGAGCCTTGGTTCTCAGTCTCTCTCTCTCTCTCTCTCTCTCTCTCTCTCTCTCTCTCTCTCTCTCTCTCTCTCTCTCTTTCTAAACTTTATTTTCTCTGTGAAAGTTTTAATGTTATAGCATCATGGAAATAGGCATGTGGAGTCAGGGCATCATTTTGAAGCAGAACAGATGCTCTAAGTTCATTTCTGATATGATGTCCAGGGCTGTCAATGTTCTTACTTTGAAAGAAACAGGATAATTTAGTGTCAGGAACAAGAATTAATGGACATTTGAAAAACATGGGAGTAATATTTTCTGAGGTTTTCACAAGTAACAGTATTTTTCTCATCTTATTCTTTAACTTTTCTCTAGGTGAAGAGTTGACTATTTGGGTGAATCTGAGTACTAGATACCCTGTCCTGACTGGGCCTAGTTCCTGTGATGCCTGCCTATTAAGGCTTATATATCTTGGTCTTAATTCACTTCTGCAGATATTTCTTGTGATGTAGTGAGACTACCCTCAGGCTAACATATGAATGTGGCTCCAAGATTGGATTTTGCTGTACGTTCTGGCATCCAGTAACTGTAGAATCTTCATCAAATTGTTATTTTTACTGTACCTACTGTCTTTTCTTTGAAGGAAAGTGGAAAGTGTACAGAGATTATTTTCCCTAAAGTTGTTCAGAAGATGAGGTGTTTCCTAAAATATTGCCATTATCTTTCTATTTAGTCTTCTCCTACATATATAATTCACTTAAGATACCAAAATGTAAACATTTATAAAGACAATGGTAAAACTCATAACACTTTTAAAATGAAACTAGAAGACAGTATGCTTTTTTTTTTTCTTTCCCCACCATTAGTTTCCTTTGGAAGTAAGTGTATAAGTAATGAATAAAACATCTAACTGCAAACGTGGACAGATGCAAATAAAATCAAGCATTTCATAGCTGGTTGAGGCAAGAATTTCTATTCTAAGTTTTTTTTTCTTTACTTAAACTGCTGACTGAAAAAGGCAGACAGTAATAGTTCCCATCGATGGTTCATCATAGAATGATTGTTTTCACTGGAGAGGGAGACAGAATATCTTCAAACTCTGGAAAACCTCACATCTAGGCATATGAGGTCTCCGACAATCTAAGGGCATTGCTGAAGATTTAATAGTAACCCTGAGGACAATCTCTAGGGAGCCTCAAGTAGTTTGGAAAATGCAGCCTGCCTCTCCCTCTGAAAAGAGTTGTTTTCTCAAAGAAAGGGATGAATTTCCATTCTCATCTGGGGAAACTGAGTCAAACAACCAGGAGACACTGGAAGTTTCTCCAGTTCCACATGCCCAAGAAAGAAAATACTAATAAAACTGATTCAATAAAATTATAGATCTGTCACTGCAATTAATAATGTTTAAAGTAGTTTAAAGAGCTTGAGAAAACAAGTATTTGTGTTTCCAGTGTTTGCTTAACACAGTGATCTTTAGCACACTTTAGTTAAATTCAAAATTTAAACTCACATTTAAAAGCAGGTTAAATATCAAATAAAAGTTCTAACACTTCACTTATTCCACATTTTAAAATCTGGAGCAGAACTAAGAAGAAGTTTAAAATGAAACACTCCCCCATTCTGTTGTAATAATTCTGAAGGAGAAATTAATGTTCATTAAATTTTATAAACAGAAGTATCTAAAAGACATATAAAACAAAAATATAAGAGAGGGGAGAACCTTGTATCATCCATGTAGTATTTGGTTTGCAAGCTATCTGCTAATTTAGATGCAATGCAAATTCACTGAAGCTGGTGCCTACTTTACCCTGTGTCTCATTTTCAAACAATAAATTGTGGGTCTAAGAGGGTGCCTATGAGAGCAGAAAGGTTCTGTGTCAATCAAAGCTAATCACTGGTACAGGCAGTGGGCCTTTGTTGGCCTCCATGCTCTAAGCTGTGCTTCCACATCTGTGTTTGAAGAGATTAGAAAGGGGTTTCATACAAGAACTGTATTAGTTAAAGCTGATCGACAGTGTTTGGAATGAACCGAGTAGAAGTTGAGTACCAAAGGGCTAGGCACGACAAATGAGAGATGAAAACCAAAGAGGAAGCCAGTCTCCTTCCTTTCTCCCATTAGTACTGTAATCTGCTCTCTGCAGGGCATTGCCAAGTGCCAATTCTTAAAATGCTCTACCCCTGCCGTCCCACCCCCCAAAAAAATTGCAAAAAGTTCAATGCCAATGTTTTCAGGGACATCTATGTGATGTTTTGAGGATGACTTAGAGTTTTATTTGAGGAGGTTAATGGAAAACAGACTAGCCCAAGTGAATAAGTAGAATTTTAGAACTATGGCATTTTAGAGCTGAGAAGAAAAATCGAAAGAGATTGCAGCGAAAGTGAACATCCACAGTCACTCCCAGTTGTCAACTTTCTTCTCACTTTGTGAAGGCCATGCATGGGCAAATAAATTATGAGTGACAAGTATTTGAACCAATAAAGAGGGCACTATATTTTATATGCAGTAAATTTAATTCGAGATTGTGTTTCACCTCAGCAGGGTGACATGTTTATTGCCGGTGAAAGATGAAAGCTGAGGGAGTTAGAGACAAGTGTCAGCATTTCTAGTGGGCACCTGCAAAATAAAGATCTGACAGACAGTAGGCCTAGCCCTTGAAAAGAAATCCCAGATCAAATTTTACCCCAAAGGGGCCAGATGTACTCTTGTGCCTCTAAATTCTCAACACCAGCTAAGTAAAGGAGGTCCATTCAGTAGAGTGCAGAAGAAAAGAGGATGCTGTGAAGTTTCACAGGATCTCTCTCAGTTGCACGGACAGCTAGCCTGGGAACATAGGAATGAGGGATGTCACAGGGAGATGTGTAAAAGGATGCAAAATAATGCTGCTGCCTCTGTGGGGCTCTAAGTGTCGTTTTAAAAATCTATTAAACAGATCGAAAATAGAAGTGAGACTAAATTGATCTGCTTGGCTCTCAATTTCATCATACAAGCGCTCAGCTCAGGTGTTCAATTTATTGAACCATAACCCCTTTTTAAACAATCAACATCAGCACACAATAAATATGCTCAGCAAGGGCAATATTTATATTCACAACTCTTTGTTTTGAATGTTATATATGAGGAAATCGGCTGGGAATTACATCAGCGATCCCTTGCCTGTCTGTGGCAATAGTGGGATGTGGCTTTAGTTCTGTCTACTGTAAAAAGGGAGCACACACAGAAGTGAGCACTCTTTCTTCCTACAAAATCTGTATAGTCTCACTGCAAACAGGGGATGGAATTTATGTTATTCGTAGTTCCTTCCTTTTATCTAAAAAATAAGAAAGAAGAGGGAACAGAAGATAAAACAAAAAGGAAGAACAGAGGGAAGAGGGAGAGAGAATGGGAGAGATGGGGGAAAGTATAATGAAAAGCATTTTGTTAGAATTCCTGTAATGATGCTGATAATTCATGCAACAGGATAGCCAATTACTCCCCCCACACTGCAAAACAGGTTTAGGGAATCTAGTATCCAATATATGGATTGAACTAGTCAAATGCTTTCAAACTCATTTAGGCAGACATAGTGTCAACCCTTGAATCAATCGGAAGGTTTAACATTTTAATCTGTTCTTTTCACTGACCCTACCTTGTAGTACATAGAGAAACTATACTGAGGGTTATACATGTACTTCACATACATGTACCTTTACGATGTTTCTAATTGTTCAATGTTACAAAATATAGAGGGAATAACATGTATGTATGGTATTTCAGAATATTTCCCTTTCCTGTGACTTCCTTCCAATATCTTTTCTTGATATTATCGCTAAAGCTACATAGGGAGTGTTTACTCTTATTACCTCATGAAGATCAGAAAATCTAAATCATTTTAATTAGGTTTTCCACACTGAACTTTGATGACCTTGTTTCCTGTTAAGAGTTACATAACACTTGGAGAGGGAAATTGTGTTTCCTTTCTGTAGTACCTGAGGATATAACAGCATTATGATGTAAATAAAATGGATAGGATAATAAGTTTTTATAAATCATTTATGAATGGGACAAGGCTGAACTTGCAATTGTAAAAAAAAAAGTACAACACTCTTGTATTCAAGTTGTTATAGAGACACCGTTTTACGTGGATAAAAGGACAAGTTCTATGATACACAAAATATCAAAAGCACACTGAACACTGACAGTCATTCGGTTTTGCTCCTGTCCACGGATACAGTATCACTAGTTGCTCCAGAGTCATGCCACCATGAGTCCTCTTGTTAGTTGGACTGAATCCTCAAACACTGACTCCAAACAAACTCTTCCTTCCAATCTCATTTTGTAAGGAATATTTTTTTTACATCAATGTAAAAAGTGACTCATAAAATATGATTTTTCATCATGTCTTCTTTATTACTCTTTTATCTTAAAATTCTAGAATCTTGAGAAGTCATTAACATCTTCTTCCAAATTGCTTAAGCCCATATCTGCTTTTGCAATATAGTCAATGGTAACATTTAGTCATTTTGATCTTAAGAACCACTTAAGACATGCAGTGTGATCATTCTATTGCTAACATGGCTTTCTAGGGGCTATTTCATTTTATCCCTCTATAATATGGTAGAATTCAACAGATGCCCACACTTGGATCTTTAAAGTTCATTATAATCTGATCTTCATCCCAGAAGATGGTTTTGTGACTCCTTCATTTCCCTTTGCTCTTATTTTCTATACATAGTTCACTATCTTTTTAAGGTTTCTTCCCATCAGAATCCTCTATCACCAAGTGCTTATGTAAGCCAATAAGAAAGAATTTATAGATACTCCTGCAACTGAATGGACTTTTGGTATGCTGGATAGCTCAGTAACTTAAGATTACATAGTACCCAAACCTATTCATAAATCTCTTAATTTATGTTAATGAATGTCCCATGAATATTTGTGTACAAAGTTTCAGTCACATTTTTATATCTAGTTTAAACATTGGTCTTTCTTCTTCTGTCCCCTTTCAAGATCATCAAAAAAGTTACTCTCATGAGTATTGGTCTTCCATTAAATTATTTCCTGCAAGATATGAACTGTATATTGTTAGATATGGTTTCTCTACATAGTGCATGTGTTCTAATGAAAGAAATTGAGAGAATCGAAGAATCACATGGTACTTGATTACTGAGGATCTTAATGCTGAGTGTGTCATTCAGGTGTAGAAAACTTGACCAGTATGCATAAAGGTCACGTTCAATCTTCAGTAGCAAGGAGAAATAACATTTGATCATTAAGTTGAGGATGAATTAAAGATCTAGAAGACCATGGAGTCTGGTTTTCCAGCGATGAGACATGAAAATAAATATGACCTTTAGATCACTAGTATTTATGTTTTAGAAAGACTAAGAGTATCGTCAGATTAGAAGAATTACCCTGACAAACAAGAATGAGATTTACTCAGTGTTTTGGCCTCTCTCTGATTTCTGCCTCTCTCTCTGCCTCTTTGTTTCTGTCTCTTTCAGTGTGTGTGTGTAAATATATCCTTGGGTAGCTGTACAAGTTGAGATATGAGAATCATGAACATACCCCTATGCATAAGTGTATATGTATTTGTATTATTCTTGGAGGTGTAGATGTGAATAATCACATGACTCAAGTGCATGTAGAAGTTAGAGGACAAGACACAAACATTCATCTTCACGTTATGTTTTAGGTTGAGATAAAGTTTCTTGGTCACTACTTTAGCTAGGCTAGCCAGCTAATGTACATCTGATAAATCTCATGATAATGCCTCTCACTTTTCTAGAGGAATGAACTAACATTACTGATGCTTGCTCCACTATATTAATGTTATCTCTGAGCATATAAGTGCTGAATATTGACTGAATAAGTAGAAAAGTGAATGGTACCCAGTTACATTTTCTGTGTGTGAATGAGGTAATCATAGGGGAGTCTCCAGCCTCTGGATTGTATAGCATATACTCCTTGCCTTATTTGATAACCTGTTGAGTTTAGTTTGGGACTAATTATAAAGAGACAATTTTGAGTTATATTTGAATGGAAATTAACTGGGTAGATACTTAGGACATGAATGTGGTAAAAGTATAAGAACATGCATTTTATTGTAGTGTTAAATAACAAGTGTTGCCTGGCCTATTGATGTTCACTTGTGCTTTCAGCCCTGAAATGTCCTGAACCTTTGGCTATACTTGAGTGATATCTACTCCAATAGGTGTTAATTGACTTTGGCAGTATTTTGAAGTGGTATGAATTCATACATTGAAATGTCCAATTAGGTGCAAAAGTGAGATAAAGTGGGTAGTGAATATTTTGAATGGCTGAAAGCACCTTCGTTTGAGAATACCCGAATGAGCACTGTACCTAAACAGCCTCCAGTGTATGCTCCTTCAACTGTTACTTCATCTCTTCTCACAGGTACATGGGATATCACCGCTGCGTACACCCTACCCAGGAAAAAAACCTATGTTACTTGAATACAATTGTTAGAGTAAATGATAAACAGAAAACTTTTATATAGAAAGTGGTCTATCCCCTTGTACCCCCACCTAGTAATAAACTGCTAAATTTCATTTGAAATAAAAGCCTGCATATATCCAAATCAATATAATAGTATTATTCCAAGTACAGATCTAATGGTATCCTGAGCCCCATACATCATCATCAATGGTACCTCACGCCAGTGCATAGCAGTTTTCACTCTGTATGTGAGGGTAGAATCCCAATGCTTAGACAAAGAAAACAGAAAGACATTATGTCCCCCAGGCCACTGAGTAAGATCAATGTCTGACTGGGGACTTGGAAGGCACAAAAGACTGCACTCTTCATTCAAAGTATAGGTTGAAGCAATACTACACAATTATGTTAATAGCAATGGATTGGCATGATGCTATTTTGTTCATAACCAGAACAAATATTTTCACATTTGATGAGGCATAACTCCAGATTGATGCTAATGAACCAGGAAGCTAATTGTGGTGTTGTGTGTGTGTGTGTGTGTGTGTGTGTGTGTGTGTGTGTGTGCTTGAGACAGGATGGACGCAAGTATGTGCAGGGATTGCCCGAAATGATCTCATAAGGTTCAGCTGCTACCTCCTCCTGCTTCTCCAATTGTGTTGTACTCAGCTCCTATTAAAAACTGATGAAATTATAGCAACCCAACAGGGTCAAATGATAAAGGTTGATATTACCCCAATTTTGTCACTTTGGGTCTGATCACATTTTACTTCTACCTACATTCTTGATGTTCTTGGCATCCCCTATAGCTACAGGATGTGACAGACCACAGAACTATGTGTGAGTCCTTGTCAGTTTATACTGGAATTCAAGGCTGTCACTCTAGCTACCTAGAGTCTATGTTATAGAAAGTTGACACTTTAGCATTTATCAATGGCCTGCTTAGAAACAATATGTAAAAGCAGATATAATTCCTCATGTATTATTAGCCTGATAAATTAAATAAAAGTTTGATCAAGGACAGCCTTCTTCAAGATTAAAATGTATCTACCCAGAACATAAAACAATGGGAAAACTTTTTACAAGGTTTCCAACATAAAGTGTTTACCATTATTGCAAAAGGTATTTGACCCTCAAAGTGTTCCACATTTTCCACTTCCTAAAAGCATTCTAAGGAATTGAGTCTCCAAACCTACATCTCTAATTGCTTTTTCAACATCAGCACTTCATGTAGAATATTCATTAGTATCAGGAGTTAGTTTCTTAGGAAGTATTTATATTCATTCTCATCCTGCATGGTATTTTACAAACTTACTGAAAAACATGCCAGATTTAGCAGTCATTGCGCACCAGAGTAGCACAAGGGACCTGTTACCTCTGCTTTCCCTAACATTCCTAACTATCTTGTTTCTTCTTCATTTCAAATTGAGAGAAAAATGGAACAAATTATAAAACACCAGACATTTACAGGTAGCATTTTTGTTTATGAGAGTTGTGCCACATTAGCGAAATTCACTGAAAGTCAGGTGAGAGAACTGATTTCTTGCTGATGATTTGAACTCACTAAGGTTCCATATATTTATCTTCTATCTAATTGAGCTCACACGACTGCATTAAAGTCAATTAGATTACGATAATAATTATAACTAAGTGTACTAAACAATCATAACGTTTCATAGAATTTCTGCCTGATAAACATACATTACAGGAAACCAATCACTGGGATAGTAGGTGGGACTTCCGGGTCAGGAAGGGGAAGAGAGAAGGCAGGAGAAAAGAAAAGGTTTTTTTGAAGGAGGAGAACAAAGGCAGAAAACGGGATGTAGGAAGCCAGAGGCTGTTGTTTTAAGTGGCAGATGGAAGAACTCTAACATAGAATAGTTTGTAAAATTAGGATGCTAGATTCTGTGCCCAGTGATTGTGTTACCTGTTGATTTTAAACTAAAATTATGTGGAGTTAGCTTGGGTGAGACAGGCGCCAGCTAAAAGGAAAGAATGTGGTCTCAACCTATCCACTGGGCTTGAGCCGTCCAATGCCTTGCTGACATTAGCGAGAATTGCTTTTTACATCACGCTACAATAAACTATCCATGGTTATAGTAAAATAGGTATACTATAGTACCACATGTATTTTTGATGAGTATAGGCAAATGTGTTTGTGTGCTGTGTATGTGTGTGTGTGTAGTAATGATTTAAATAATCTCTCTATGAATATTCAGATAAGAATAAGCACATTCAGCATGGTCTGGTTGTAGGTGTAAATATATTTTGAAATGGAACTGACATGGAATATGTGACAACAGTCATAAGGCAATATTTATGTCAGGCCAAAGCCAGAATTTTTCTTAGAGAAAATATTTTGTAGATCAAGGATGCAGTTATAGAATAAAATCAGGATTTCTAATGCTGTGTACAAGTTTCATAATTTTATGACACAAGTAATTGTTGGTAATGTCAGCCAAATTCCTCTTTTTTTTGCTCGAATAAATGGCTTTATTAAGAATTTTTTAAAAATTTAGTGTTTTCTAAGCACAAGTTAATTGTTTGCAGTGTCTAAATCTCACAATTAATGGATACAGCAAACTCTGAAGACAGAATTCCTTATGTCACAATATCAAACAATTACTTTTGTGTGCACCATTGAATTCCAACTGCCTGAGGTTCTTATTGTGCTAAAGATGAACTCAAAGACATATACATTAGTAAATAAAAAATATCAGATAAGTCTTAATCTCAGTAGTAGAACTAGTAGTAGTAGTAGTAGAACTAGTAGTAGTTGTAGTAGTAGTCATAGAACTGGTACTACTAGTACTAGTTGTTGTTGTTGTAATTGAACAACAGCAGAAGAAGGATGAGGAGAAGAAGAGAAAAATAATCTTAACTCATGTTTGGGCTGAAAACATAATTGAAAATGATTCACACAGTGTGTTTTTATAAGTAACCTGTAATTTACATAGTCATTCTTTGAAATATGATAAGTATCATCTTAGAGTATATGTGAACTGAATCACATAAGTAATTTAGAAAATTAATGTAGTTTCTTTTTGGAAAATTAACAGCAAAGTAGGCATGCAGCCAAATGTCTAATGACAAATTGAAGGGTTTGGAGATGTGTCTGTCTATTTTCAGTACTGGAAGTGTTTTCAAAAACAGGATACACTAAAAATGTTGCTGGCATGACAGGAAATAAAGTCATTATGCAATTTTAATTGACAAATAATTCTATCTTTATGTGTGTAAATCCACCTAGCCAATAGCTGCCTTATCATTTATCATCTCCTCGTTTCAGGCATCCTATAATTTTGATGAATTTGATCAAATGTATCTGGCAGCCTAGCTGAGGCTCACCAGTCTAGCAAGGGAAGACCACAGTATGTGGGAGGGAGAGGAAAATGTAAGAGAATGGTGATTTGTCGCAAAAATGGACTCTGTCTTTACTGTTACCTGTTGTGAAGATATTGTTATCCTTCATTTATCTTCCAGGCTTGATATTCAGAGTGTGATGTGCTTCATTCTTCCAATGAGGTGCCATGCCCCTCTCCTAATTCAATTCAGGTACGTGAGGAGTCTATGTGTGGGGGTGGAGAATGGGCAAATGGGAAAGATTTATCGATCTACATGTAATTAATCTTCAGATGTTAGCTTTATCGTCCAGTATAATAGGCTCAGTGTATAGCTTTCACATAAGGAGCAGCTGGAATGTAAAATGATCACAAATCTGAACATACTCTAGTTAAGGGCAGGTATTCTAGTGGCAGCATTAAATATAAATACAGTTGAGTATTGACATAATGTAGTAGGGTTCCCTTACTATTAAAAGGCTTTGTTCTAAAGCATATCTGTGTACACAATGAGATGATGAACACAGTGCATCACATTGCTAAATTTAATATATGCAGGGGTATGGTGTTTGCAATGCATGCATTTCAGCGGGTCCCATTAGTGCGCCTTTCCCCTCCAGTGAAAACAGAATGAACCACAGCCCCTTCTGGTTTGCATAAAGCAAACAAAATTAGATTTGCTTTGCTGAATTGAAACCCGCTTGGGATTGTGAGCCTCTCTCGGGGACAAATTACTTCAGACAATCCCTTTGTACCATAACAAAATCAAAAAATTCAGGCCAATCAACATGGCTCAAAACCCTTAACACAAGAATTAATAATACAACCTACTCTATTTTATTGCCTCTGTGCTGCAGCTCTGTGTTTTAATGCAATTACATGTATTTGCCGTCCACATGTTAAGTAAGCTTGCATATGTTAGCTAATGTGACATAAAACAACTTTCATAATTTTACCATTGCAACAAACATAGTTCCCTCTGGAATAAGACCCAAATGTTGGACAAGTAAAACACTAATGTTATTAAATTAAATCTATTTTTAGCCCCCAGATGAATGGATATAGACAAAGTGTCAAATGTTTCTTCAGGTAGGTGCAGAAACTAATTGACAATCAGATTAGTCTATTAAGAATATTGTTTTGTATAATGTTATTTACTTGATATGTCCTGACTCCTAAGGCATAAATACTCCTCTGGTGAAGGGAAGGGAGTATGAATCTGAAAATGGCATTCTTTAAATCAGATATCTGAGCTAGGATGACTCAAATTCAACAGTTTCACTTAACATCAAGATGATATATCCTCCTAATGCTTTTAAAAATCAAAACCCTAGATAGGTTACATATGGCTAATACTTTCATCCAAATAAGTTTAGTAAGTTTTCAAAATTGAAATTTAGAATTTGCCTTGTAAGTAATGCAACTCAGCTAAAATAATTGAATTAAGACAACCTTGGCCTTTTGAGAGCCAAAGCTACGTTCAATGTTGCCCAGTCTATGGCAAGAACAATACCAATCCTAGAAAAGATAAAAGCTTAAAATATTTAGACTTCAAGGAATGCTTTTCTGGATATTAAAATACTGATAATTCTGTATAATTTGAATGAAGGTTAACAGGGAAAAGTTGAAAGAACATCTATAAACATGGTCTTATCTATATAACATTCAGCTCATTAGCCAAAGTAACTCATCAATAATTTGGCTCAAAAATTGTCAATTCTGTCTAAAAGATCTTCTAAATTCATTGTTTTGTATTGAGCTGTAAAGTAGATAAATGCATTTGATTCCAAACTTCATCTACTTCTCACAAGTCATGTGGATTTAATCAAAGATTCTAACACACACACACACACACACACACACACACACACACACATACTTCCTTTTTTATTTAATTGAAAATAGATTATACTTTCATACAAAATGTTTCAAGCTCAGTTTCTCCTACCCCAACTTCTCCTAACCTCCTCCCATCACCCCTTTCCTCCAAATTGACTGCCCCTCTATTTTCCATAAAAAAAAAAAAAAAAACAGGCCTCAAGATGTCTCCAACCATCTCCAAAAAACAAAATAGAATAAGAAGACAAGGAAAAAGTCTTATATGGAGGCATCCTAGTAACAGGAAATGAGTTCCAGGAACAGCATAATAATGAAGAAGACCTGGTGCAGATCTTTGCAACCCCGGTATATGTCACTTCAGTTTCTGTGAGCCTATGAGCCCGGCTTAATTGATTCAGTGGGCCATGTCCTTTCAGGATCTTCCATCCCCTCAGACTTCCTTACTCCTTTACAATCTTTACTCCTTCCCTTCCATAAAGTTCAAGTAACAATGCCTGGCTACAGACTCCTGCACATGGTCCTCCTTTTGCTTGAGGAAGCCTCTATGATAATGACTTGATACATCATCAATCTATGAGTTCTGCAAAAATGTCATCAGAAATTATGTCAACGATTTTTACATTTTAATATTTTATGTTTCTTTTAGGCACCTTATTAAAAATACTGTTGAAAATTCATTAAAACTGTTATATACCCTATTTGAACTTGGGATGTATGTACCAAGAATTTCATTTAAGCCATGAAATTTTAGAATCCATAGGTTCTCAATTTCCCTATTGTTCTTACAATCAAGTCATGCCTTATGTCTAAAACATTATACTGATGATCCCTAATAAATGTCTCATGATCAATCACTTAAAATGAAATAACTGATACAATATACAAAGTATCTTAACAGAAAGCAAAAATAGAAGAAAATGTATGGGTTATTTCATATAAACAAAGCTCTGCTGCTGAGAGCTAATATAAGAACGTATGTGTACAATTCATGATGCACACTAACATGCAGTTTTATCCTGCTTGTATTGTCAGTAACCTTGTTTGAGTGTAGGCAGAGGTCAGAAAATCAGACTCAAGGTCAGTGGATCACACTGACATTCCATTTTGAAAGGCTTTTCTTCATTGCTTCCAGTCACAATGCCAGCTCTCTTTAAGAACATGGATGATGTCATTATTTTAGTTTTATTCATAAGACATAGGAATGCAAACTACCTTAGTTTTCTGCTATTTTTGCATTCTATTATTTAGACCTTATATAAAATTCTTGGATCAGTTCCCAATCTATTGTGATTATAATGTGATTTGTATACCCTCATCTTTCTCAGAGGTACTTTAAAATCTTAGATAAAAGAAAACGAATTAGTTGTATGCACATGCTACAGTAGTGAGAGCAAGAATGTAAGATCAGTGGGCTAAGTTCAGCTTCAGAAAGAATAATTAAATGATCTTACACCTGCCCTCTCTTCTTGATCCTTTGACTCAGAAAAAAAAAATCATTCTTTTGTCCTCCAACTTCACCTCAGTGTTCCATGTGTTTTCAGCATAAGTGCACTATGAAAATTCAGCATTCTATTTCCCTTCTTATAGGTTATAGCAGTGATTAAACACATCAACTCTTAAATTTTTAGTTTCTATTTGTCAAAATTAATAATATATTCCCTCAATATATTTTATTACATTGTAAGATTATCTTTATTGAAAAATGTGGCATATCATATATGTCTCTAGTATTTTCTTGCTCATCTTTTCCCATACCTACTTTACTTTCTTCTAAGTGCTCAATGAATTGGGTGTAGATGGGTATCCAAAAAAGTTAAAGATTACTCTTTCAAATTAAATTACTAAGTCTCCAGCTCATTCTTCTCTGTTTTGGGGGAAGAAATCGATGGTGATCTTGTTGGGAAGGAGCTAAGGGGTCTGTATGATGCATTCAAACTACTACTTGTATATTAAGACTTGTTAGTAGTAGAATATACAAAGGGATGCAGGTGATATGCAAAGTGATAACGAGTAAGAGGAGAGATCATTAGCTTTAAGGTCCAGCTAAGGTAGCTTTTTAAGAATGTCCAAAAGAAATGTGGTGGTGTGTCCTAATACTCTTCAGGGCACAGCCAGGATGATCTCTGGGAATTTGAGGAATGTCTAGTCAACAATGAGTTCTGGGATAGCTTAGGACTATGTAATGAAACCCAGTTTCAGAATAAAACCAAAATACAACAAAAAGTATCATGAAAATCTGTATTGGCATTGCCATGTAGAGTAGAAAGTATTTAACTTTAGGGGCATATATATGCAGTGGGAATGATGGCACCAATTCTGAAAAATTGTTACAAGGTTTAAGAGGAAATTTTTAAGAACAGAAGAAGAAATGTGTGTGTGTATGTGTGTGTGTGTGTGTGTGTGTGTGTGTGTGTGTGTGTGTTGTGTATGTGCATGTATAAATGCATGACCCAGCACTCAGAAATAAAAACATAACCAATGTTAATTTTAATCATTCATGTCTTCCCAAGTTTAATCAAAATATTCTTTAAACTGTCTTAGTAGACTTCTGAGAAGTAATCAATCATATTACTTTATCAAACAGCTTTCTACAGTTCTCATTAAATACTATACAATTAATTAAAATGTTCATCCAATAAAGAGATGAGCAACAAGAAAAAAACATTATGAAAGAAACAAACAAACACACTTGAAAGAAGTACATGATATATCTAAACTGCTGAAATGCTAGCAAATATTAACTAGTTCTTATGAAATAAGGGTAAAAGTTTCACTCTTATTTTGGAGTTTGGTTGTTGTCTTCAATTAAGTTATTGAGAATTTCTCACAACTTTTTATGACCATGTTTGGACCAACTCCAACTCTTCTTTGATATACACCCTCTTCCTTACCTAAATATATGCCCTTTAAGAAAGATTCTTTTAGACCAGTTTATACTGCCAAAATATTCTTGAATCCATGGTCTTCTACTAGAAAATGATTGACTTATGAGCAGGTCTAATCTTATAGAAAAGGGTCTCTCCTTTTCCCAGCAGCTAACAAAGTTCAATAACAACATTGGTAGCAATAAGTTTTTTTGCCCAGCTTCTATACTGGAACTTTGGGCTTATATTAGTTTTGTGCAGTCTTTTTCAACATCTTTAAGTTTATATGTGCAGCTTCCCTTTCTTTCCAGAAAAAATATTTCCTTATAGTCAATTACTTCCTCTGTCTCTTATATTACATTGGCCCCATTTTCCTAATGATTCTTGAATTTTTGAGCCAAGGAACTAGGGACACAATTTATATGTTCTATTTAGAGATGGTAATTTGGAACTATTACAATCTCTGGACTTTGCTTGCTGTGGGTCTGTGTTAATAATAACATACTACACAAATAAACTTCTCTGTTAAAGGTTAAGAGATGTATTAATTTGTGAATATAGTGATAAGTCATTAAGAGTGTAACTCTTTGTCCATATAATAGTATAATCATAAGATAAATTTCTAACAAGGAATTTTGTATCTCCACATGCAACTTCTGTTTATTTTCTTCTATAATTTTCTTTTTGAGGTATCTGTTACAATGCTGAATTTGGGTGCTTTCTATCTCCAATATGGTTCAGATTATTTCCTATTGACCTATCTAGCCACAGGATCTTAACCCAATAATACAATATATTTTTGAAAACACATTAAATAAAATATATACTCTGAGAGAAATACTCACATCTCTAGATTTATGCAAACAACTCTATAGAGTGAGAATATGACTAATCCAAGAAGGTGAATAACTCCAGCTATCTAAACTCTAATAAAAAAAAACCACAAGAAATTTGAAAACTTGAGTCAATATGGGTTCTTTAAAAATTACTAATCTCATGATTATTATGTTTTCAAATGAAAGTAAAAAAAGATAATTTGCAAAGAATTAAAAAGTTGATGATACAAATGCTCAGAGACATCAAAGCAGACACAAACTGTTGAAGGTATGACACAAAAACACAAACTGAATAAACTATAGGAGTGACTATAGGACACAAAAGCTCAATTTCTGATTAAAGTAAAAAAAAAATAAACAAAGCTCACAACAGTAGACTTCGTTAGAGAACTTGAAAAAACATGAAGCAACTGAAATCTTGAAAACTAAAATTTTAATGTCAAGCTTGAGAGAAAGCATTCCCAATAAAAAGGGTTAAGGGAAAGACAGTCTGTTAGAACTTGGAGACAAAACAGACGTACTGGATAATTCAGACAATGGTGAGATATTTAATAAGATGCCAAAATTATTTAATTTAAGATAGACAGGAAGTTGTGGTAACATAAAGTATATAAATAATAAACATATAAACAGGAGATCCCAGGACACAGGTCTGGTGAGACTGTGCTGCTAGTTGCCAGGGCACAGAGGGGTCTGGGCTGAGCACGTGGAAAGCATGACCACCACATTGATTCAGGGGAGCAGGAACTCTGCATTGGAGACTCCTTTTCCACCTGGAGGGCCCAGAGGGACCCTGCAGTTTGAGCAAATGCTCAGGACATTTGCCACAGGAACAACGGAGATCCAGGGACACAGGTCTGGTGAGACTGTGCAGAGAGTAGCTGGGGCACAGAGAGGTCTGGGCTAAGACCACAGAAAGTGCCAACCCCCCATTGATTCAGGAGAGCAGAAACTGCTATAGGGACTTGGTTTCCACCTGGAGGGCCCATGCAAGAGAACCATCTGCTACCTGGAATAGTGGAGAACCAGGAACACAGGCAAGGTACACTGGAGAGACAGGAACCAATCTCTGACAGCAAGACCATGTATAATCACAGACACCAAGGTGGCAAGAGGAAAGCAAAAGAACTTACCGATTGAAAACCATGACAACCTGCCAACACCAGAACCCAGATCTCCCATCACAGCAAACAGCAGAATTCCAAACACTCCAGAAAAAGAAGACTCACACCCGAAATCATACCTCAAGATGATGATAAAGATCCTTAAACAAGAACCGGAAAAAAGTATAAAAAATAGAAGCTTTTAAAGAAGAAACAAGAAAAACAGTCAAAGAAATCAAAGAACTAGAAGAAAACAAAACAAAAAAGATGAAGGAATTGAAGAAAAAATTTAAAATGGAAATGGAAACAATAAAGAAGGCACTAAAAGAGACAACCCTGGAGGTAGAAAACCTAAAAAAGAAATCAGGAGTTACAAATGCAAGCATCTCCAACAAACTACAGGAGATGGAAGAGAGAATCTTAGGGACAGAAGACAACATGGAAAACAAAGACAAAACAGTCAGAGAAGAAGCAAAAGCCAAAAAGCTCCTAATTCAAAATATCCAGGAGGCCAAGGACACAATGAGAAGACCAAACCTAAGGATAATTGGAATAGAAGAGGGCAAAGAATATCAACTAAGAGGTATAGTAAATACCTCTTTTATAGTTTATAGTAAATCATAGAAGAAAACAACTACCCTTAAGAATGAAATGGCCATGGGCATAAAAGAAGACTACAGAACTCCAAATAGAGTGGACTGGAAGAGAAATCCCTCCCTACACATAATAGTCAAAATGACAAGTGTCAAAAGCAAAGAAAGAATACTAAAAGCAGTAAGGGAAAAAGATCATGTAACATATGAAGGGAGACCAATCAGAATCACACCTGACTTCTCAACAGAGTCTATGAAAGATAGAAGGTCCTGGACAGAAATCATGCAGACCCTAATAGAACACAAATGTCTTCCCAAGCTGCTATACCCAGCAGAACTCTCAATCACCATAGATGAAGAGACCATGATATTCCAAGACAAAACTAAATTTACATAATAACTGACCACAAAACCAGCACTACAACAAATTATAGGTGGAAAACCCAATACAAGGAAAGAAACTACATCCAAGTAAAAACAAGAAAATACCTAAGCAAGAAAACCAAAAGAAGAAAGACACACAGGCACAATTCTACCTCTAAAACAAAAACAGCAGGAAAAAACAACCACTACTGCTTAATATCTGTTAACATAAGTGGACTCAATACCCAAATAAGAAGACATAGGCTATCAGACTGGATACATAAACAGAATCCAGCATTTTGCTGCATACAGGAAACTCATCTCAGAGACAAAGACAGACACTATCTCAGAGTAAATAGTTGGGGAAAAAACTTCCAAGCAAGTGGCCATTCTAATATCGAATAAAGTAGATTTTCAACCTAAACTTATCAAAGAAAGTAAGGAAGGACACTTTTTACTCATTACAGGGAATATTTGTCAGGAGAAACTTTCAATCCTTAACATACATGATGCAAATACAAGAGCACCCATATTCATAAAAGAAACCCTACCAAAGCTCAAAAAATTCATTGTACTCCACACAATAATAGTGTGAGACCTCAACACCCCACTCTCATAAATAGAGAGATCATGGAAACAGAAACTAAAAAGGATGCAGTGGAACGAGCAGAGGTTATGAACCATTTGGAATTGATAGACACTTACAGAACATTTCATCCTAAAACAAAATAATACGGCTTGTCAGTAATTCATGGCACCTTCTCAAAATTGACCATATAATCAGTTACAAAACAAGCCTCAATAGATATGAGAAGATTGAAATACTTCCATCCATCCTATCAGATCACCATGGTCTAGGCTGGTCTTTAATAGCAACAAAGATAACAAAAAGCCCATATACACATGGAAAGTAAACAATGCTCTATTAAAGGATAGCATGGTCAAAGAAGGAATAAAGAAAAAAATTATAGATTTTCTAGAATTTAAAAAAATGAAAACCAACATACCCAAACCTATGGGATGCAATGAAAGCAGCACTGAGAGGAAAACTTATAGCTCTGAGTGCTTCCAAAAAGAAATTGTAGAGAGAAAACACCTAAAGAAATAGAAGAAGTCATCAAAAGCCTCCCAACCAAAAAAAAGCCCAGGTCCAGATGTGTTCAGTGCAGAATTCTATCAGACATTTATTGACGACCTAATACCAATACTCTCCAAAATAGTCCACAAAATAAAGTCACTTGGAACACTACCTAACTTATTTTTGGAGGACAATAACCCTTTCTTCCTAAACCACAAAAGATCCTACAAGGAAAGAGAACTTCGGAACAATCTCACTTATGAATTTTGATGCAAAAGTACTCAACAAAATCTTTGCAAACCGACAAAAAGAACAAATCAAAACAATCATTCACTATGATAAGTAGGCTTCATCCCTGGGATGCAGGGATGGTTTTATATAAGGAAATCCATCAATATATTCCAACATATATACAAAAACTCAAAGAAAAAAACCACATGGTCATCTCACTAGATGCTAGGAAAACACTTGACAAAATTCAACACCCCTTCATGTTAAAAGTCTTAGAAAGAACAAGAATCCAAAGCTCATACCTAAACATAATGAAAGCGAATACAGCAAACCAATAGCCAACATCAAAATGAATGGTGACAAACTTGAAGCAATCCCACTAAAATCAGGGACTAGACAAGGCTGTGCCCTCTCTCCCTACCTATTCAATATAGTACTGGAATTTCTGACCGGAGCAATTAGACAGCAAAAGGAAATCAAGGGGATACAAATTGGAAAGAAGAAGTAAAAATATTACTGTTTGCAGTAGACATAATAGTGTATGTCAGTGACTCCAAAAATTCCACTAGAGAACGCCTACAGCTAATAAACAAGTTCAGCAAAGTGATTGGATATAAAATTATTTCAAAAAATTAATAGACTTCCTCTACTTAAAGGACAAACATGAGGAGAAAGAAGTTAGGAAAAAGATACCCTTCACAATCGTCACAAAAACTATGAAATACCTTGGGATGACTCTAACTAAGCATGTGAAGGACCTGTATGACAAGAAATTCAAATCTCTAAAAAAGGAAATCAAGGAAGATGTTAAAAAATGGAAAGAACTTTTATGCTCATGGATTGGAAGGATCACATTTTAAAAATGGCCATTTTAAGAAAAACAATCTACAGATTCAATGTAATCCTCATCAAAATTACAACCCAATTCTTCATAGAGTTGGAAAGAGCAATGTGCGATGTCATCAGGAATAACAAAAGACCTAGAATAGCAAATCTATCATCAACAACAAGAAAACATCTGCTGGAATCACCATCCATGACCTCAAGCTATATCACAAGGGAACTGTGTTAAAATCTGCATGGTACTGGTGCAGAGGTAGGCACATGAATCAATGGAATAGAATAGAAGATCAAGAAATTCCCTCACATATATGGTCTCTTGATTTTTGACAAAGGAGCTGTAAACATTCAATGGAAAAAGGACAGCCTCTTCAACAAATGGTGTTGGTCCTACTGGCACTCCGCATGCATAAGAATGCAAATAGACCCTTTTTTATTTCTTTGTACAAAGTTAAACTTCAAGTGGATCAAACATCTTCACATAAAACCAGGTACACTGAAACTATTAGAAAAGAAAGACAGAAAAACCTTAGAACACATAGGCACAGGAGAAAATTTCCTGAACAGAACAACAATGGCTCGTGTTCTAAGGTCAAATATAGACAAATGCGACTTAATGAGATAGCAAATTTTCCGTAAGGCTATGGACACTGTGAAGAAAACAAAACAGCAGCCAACAGAGTGGGAAAAGTTCTTTACCAACCCCACATCAGATAGAGGCATAATATCCCACGTATACAAAGAACTCAAGAAGTTAGACACCAGAGAATCAAACAACCCTACTAAAAAATGAGATACAGAGCTAAACAAAAAGTTCTCAATGAGAAATATTGAATGGTGGAGAAGCATCTAAGTAATTGCTTGACATCTTTAGCAATCAGGGAAATGCAAATCAAAACAACCCCGTGATTTCACCTCACACGTTTCAGAATGGCTAAGATCAAAAATTCAGATGATAGTAGATGATGGCGAGGATTCGGAGAAAGAGGAACACTTCTCCATTCTTGGTGGGATTGTAAACTGGTATAACCACTCTGGAAATTCAAGAAAAAAGGGGGGGGGAGTAAAAAAAAAGATAAATCATTATGCTTAATATTTATACACCAAGAAAACTTTGACTAATTCCAGGTTACATCTTACTTTACATGTGCTTTATGATCATTGTTACTAGTAAGATTTAAATGCACACTATAAAACCTTTTAAAAAATCAAGTACGGACAAAAATGTATTTGTATACCTTTATGCAAAAATGCTTAAAATCTGTACATTTATTTTTGTTTTTTAAAATAAATTGTTCAATTATAAAAAAGAAGATATGAGCCATCCTCAAACAAGTGATATTTTTAATAAAACTGGTAGATTCTAGACAAAATATAAATAATATTCATAGTTCCATTTATAGGAATATGAAAATGGCTGAAGAGATATAATTGAAGTAAGAATCTTTAATAATATTTTCCAGACAGAATATTATTATATAAACACCCAGTTTTCCATTAAAATCAGGCACACACATTTACTGTTATTAAAGTATTTATGTATTTATGTATTGCAATACATAATAACAGGTACTGAAAGAATGAGAGGAAACTACCAACACACAATTAAATATGGTTTCCATTTTTCATTCTTTTTTCTCCATCCAAGCCATTTTCTTTAATTATTCTCTTTGTCTCTCTCTGTCTTTCTGTCTTTGTCTCTCTGTCTCTCTGTGTGTCTGTCTGTTTGTCCCTCTCTCTCTCTCTCTCTCTCTCTCTCTCTCTCTCTCTCTCTATATATATATATATATATATATATATATATATATATATACACACGCACACACACACACACACACACACACACACACACACACACACACACACATCTTCAAGGTTAGCCATTTGATTTTGGATTACCCATCTGTGTGCTCATCTCAGGAGAAAATTACTTCTCCCACCATCAATATTCCTCAGTTTTATATAGAATTTTGTGTATTGTAGAGGCCTCCTGTGCTTCCCTACCTCCATGTTTACAGGTCACTTGATGTCATTCTTGTTTACATTAGGTTTTATTAATTATGTTATTTTTTGATTGTCTTGTTCATAAGAAATTTTTTTGGTGTGAAGAATGTGATACTTTTATCTGTTGGAGTTGATAATAATAAGTATTAGCATATAGGTTGGTATTATACTAGTTCAATAAATGGGTAGTTATAGGTTCTCTTCCAAGACCTGCTACTTCACTACTTCTGAGTTGGGTTTCTTGTACCTGGCATAATTTACCCCTTATTAATTAGGCCTTAAGTGTAATTAGAGAATTGTTGGTTACTGTCAAGATATGTGTGCTATTTTTGCCTGCTTAAGGTTATTGTACCATGCTGATGGTCCTTTTCATTGGTAGGTATTATGGCTTGTAGGACTCTTGTTTCATGTCACCTTCTGGTACTATGAAAGCTAGTGGTTGAGGGGAGGCATTAAGTCAGATGTACATCAGATCCTCTGCTGGGTTCTGTGTACACAATATATCATGTCTTCAGCAATAGGAATTTATCTCCCACATTTGGGCAGTAAAAGCACATAACAATGGGAAATAACATGTTGCTTCTTGAACAACCCTGACCAAGAACTCAAACAAGATTTCTCATGTCTGGTATTGGGAGGTTTTGCCTGTTTATTTGTTTTAAGGTAGTCTGTGGCTCTCTAAGAAGTCTTGTTATACCACATAGTAAATTTTTATTAAACATATGTACATACAGACTTAAATTTATTGTAGATACTTAACTTAGATTGGTAAAAATATGCTTTCTTATGGCTTGCAGGCATTCTTGCTATTATTTGGCCCTCATCTTCTTCTGTATTTCTCTCTCTTCTACTCCAAATAAAAGTTCCCCATTGATTTTATCATTTACCACTCAAAATCACTAGTCTTCTGTTATTCAGTACTTCTCCTGTACTCCCTTACCATGAAACTTACCCACCCTTTACTCTCAGGGCCTTTCAAATTACTCCAGGTTTTATACTCATCGTGTTTTTAGATTTGTAGATAAAAAACTATACATGAGAAAAAACATGTGACATTTGTCTTTCTGAGTCAGGGTTATATAATTCAATATACATATTTGTAATGCTGTTCCCTTACCTGCAGTTTTTATGATTCCCTTTTTTCTTCAACTCTGGGTTGTACTCTCAGTCATGTAAGCATCATATTTTATTAACCATTACTCAGTTGAATAATGCTTAAGTTATTTTCATTCCCTAGCCATTGTGAATGAATACAGCTGAGCAAGTATCTGTGAAATAGGGTTTTGAGTAATTTTGGAATGTGTTAAGATGGTCATAAGAATAATTTATTTTTTTGAAATGTGAGGATTCTCTACATTGATTTCCAAAGCATCCAGATTAATTTCCACTTCTACCAATAGCAAGTAAAGGGTTATTTTCCCTGAGATCATCTCCAACAATTGTTTTAGGTTGTTGATTGACTGTTCCAATTATCTTGTTGAATTTAGTTCAATTATATTTGAACTAAAATATGGACACATTGATTTACATTTCCCTAATTCCTAGGTATATCTTAAGAAAATTTTGAGTTATTTATTGGCTATTTTATTTCTTATTTTGAGAACTTTCTATTCAGACTCCAACTGCATTTTGAATTGATAATTTGTTGATTTCATTATATTTATTTTCATATTCTTCATATTGGTATTTAATGGTGTACAGATGGGAAAGGCTGTCTCCTATTCCAGAAGCCTCATGCTCAATAGGTTGATTATGCCTTTAGTTGTACAGACACTTTTTTAATTTGGTGAGGTTGCACTACTCCATAACTCACAGACAAAATAAAATAATCTTATTCAGAAAGACTTTTAAATACTTATTAGGTACTCTTGTTTATGTTTTCAATTTTGTTTCATTGATCTATGTCTCCATTCTTTTTGCCAAAACAATATTGTTTTCAATACTATATCACAGTAGTATATCTTAAAACCTGGGGTGGTAAATCTTCCAGTATTGTTCTAGTTTGTTTGTTTTTATTGTTTTTGTCAAAGTCCACTTAGACTTGATCTTTGTGCAAAGAAATAACAAAGAATAGATTTGCATTCATATCACCCTATATATTGTTATTCCCCACTTAGCTGTTCTTCCTTTTTTTCTACTTTCCTGATTTCTATGATATCATGTTGTAAGTTTATCTAAAAATTTAGATGATACTGCTCAAAATCTGTTGTCTCACTTGTAACAATGTTGGATATTGGTCTTCATTATGTGTTTCTTTCCTTCTGTGTTAGGAGTAATGCCATAAATTTTGAATACTAAAAGATTGTCTCTGCTTTATATTATATAATATTGATTGCAGGCTTTTCTTATATATTATTTATGAAGTAATTTTCCCAGATTTCTAGTTTTTTAAAACTGATCATTACATTTATAGCAGTTTAGACTCATAGAAAAACTGAAATGAAGTAGAAATTCTGTGCATAAGTAAGTGTTTTGTTTGGTATACTCTGCTACCATATATGGTCTATTAGTGTTTGTTAAACCTCCACCCAGACCCTTCTAGCTTTTGATGATTCCATTGAACCTTTAAGTTTATTTATTCTAAAATGCCTTTTTTTATATAGCTCTTGGTCATTTTCCTTCCAAGATATTAAAATATGTTTCTTTATCAGTCTTACTTCTATAAAATATTCTGTACTTTGAATGCTTTGGTTAGTATGTCATAGTGGACATTTTATGGTTCAGTGTATTTGGTGTTCTGTATTTTTCTTGTACCTTATAGCTACATCCTTATTTTGGTTATGGAAATTTTCTTCTACAGTTTTAAAATGTTTTCTTTGCCTTTGACCAGGGTTTTTACATAATTTCTTAGATTTTGTCTGTTCACAGTATTCCAAATTTTCTGGATGCCTCTGCTTTGCATATTTTATAATTATAATTTCCTAGGCCAAGGTTTTCTTTTATTCTATTTTTTCTCAATGTCCCCAAGATTATATTTTTCTTCCCTTGTTTTCAGATGGTGAAGCTAGCCTCTAAATTTCATGTTTGAGTTTTTAAGTTTTTAATTTCTCTCAGGGATTTTTATTCATTTTATTTTCACCTTTATGTTTCTCATAGGTTTCATAAACAGCTTTAATCTCATTCTGTTTGAGATCATTGAAGATATTCATGGTAGCTATATTGAAATTCTTATCTTGTGCTACAGCTTTACAGAAAATTTTGATTCTGTAGTAAGTTTGCTGTTTTCTAGTTGAGACATAATATCCTGCCTAATATAATGGGATAACAATATCCCTAGAAGTTATAGGGTAGCAAAAAAGTTTAAAGCCAGTGATTGGTTACCTATTTGTAATTATTAGCTGGGCAGTACTATCGACCTCAAAATATTAGATCCTGCTTACTCTTCATAGATTCAAAGTAGTGTCTATTGATGAAGACATCATACACTTGTTTAATGTTGAGTTGGTACTAACTTAGAATCTTCATCTCTACTGAATAGTTTAGTAATTCTCCTAATATGTATATTTTTACAAGAAAAATGCAATCACCAGTCTTATACAGCTTTTACTCTTGTAAGATACATCAATGGCTGGACTGGTAAGACATGCCAACAGATACAATACTGGCAAAGACATGATAGAAGTAACCAATCTCTTTATTATATGTACTTATGTCCTATTTCACAAGATGTTAACATATACTGGATACAATCATTGGTTCACAGACCTGTAATTAGACAGATAATAGGCCTTAGAGGGGAATTTATTCCAATTACTTTGAAATAAAATAACATTAAACCAATTTCTAATGGATTATTATTATTATTATTATTATTATTATTATTATATTAATAATTTATTATATTTCTCAGCACTCAACAGAGAGGCTTCTATTCGGATAGATGGTGATTAACCCAAACACTCATAATTATCCAAAGTATATTAAATGTGACTTTTAAATTTTAAATAGGACATATATATTACATGGTTTATGGATCATTTAGAAAAAAGTGTTGGTAAGACTTTTGGTACAAAAGGCAATAGATGAATGCAAGCAAGTAGTGTCTTCCAGACAAAATAAAATGGTTGTACATATAAAATGGTCTAGACAAAATAAAATGATTGTACATATAAAAACACATAGCCTTTTAAAATGTCATATTTTACTCTGTCTTAGATGTCTTTGTCCCATCAAATTATATTGCTTTTTGGATTTCAGTTTAAGTCATACATTGTTTTATTATTGCTGTTGTTTGTTTGTTTGTAGGGTTTTGCTGTTGTAATTGAATATATTACTCTAAGTAAGAAATTGAGTAAGTAGTATATTACTATGACTCATTATCATGCTTAGAAATTTAGCTGTGTTTAATCATTTTGTAATTGTGACTACTACAGTCTTCAAATTCCATTAGAATTTTGACATTTTATCTTCTAGCTGTTCAAGTTTTCTTGTGCTTTTCTAGGAAAGAGACTCCGCTTTAAAGTTATTCTTTAGTATTTTACTTATATTAAACAAATAAATAGCAAGTTTGGACCTTGTTGGCAATGTAAAAATTCCTCTCTGAGTTAGGTTCTACCATCAGGTAGCTCCATGTCTTAAAGCTGTCACCAACAGAGAAGCTTCTCTCTGCTGTTCGTAACAAGGTGGTTTTATTAATTTTCGTTGACCTCCCTTCTTCCTTCCTCTTTTTCTATTCTATGCTGTTATTCTCATTCTATTTCTATTTTCTAGAAGCCTTTCTTACTTTTACTAATGTTTCCTTTTAACGTGAAAAAAAAAAAAAAGACCTGGAATGGGTTAGAGTTGGAGGTTAGTCTTCTCTGAACGGGATTAATGTTTCAAATGTATGTGATAAGAGCCAGTGAGATGATTCAACAACTACAGGTGCTTTCTGCCAACCTGTGTTAGGTCCCAAGATCTACATGTTGGTAGGGAAAAAGAGGTTTCCCAAAGTTGTCCTAATTTATACAGCTATGTGGTATATGAGCTTATCTTCCCTCTCCAACCCCAACAAAAATGAAAAACAAATCGATGGCTGTTAAAATGTTTTTAGAATTGTGTTAATGCTTGCTTATCTAAGTAGAAGGCATGAAATTTGTAGTGTGGACTATATTCCTGTAATGATGGCATAGAGAAACTGTTCTTAGTTCTCTCTTGGATGTAATGTTTCTGATTCTTGAAGTTGCAATTATTTCCCTCAAACCTTAATTATCTGTTGGATTTAATAAAAGTAGTTTATATCCAGTGTTTAAACTTTGGATGCAATTGGAATAATGAGAATGCCTGGTTTCAAACCTTCTACTGTTGGAGCTGAAACCAGAGTTACTTATCAACTGTGAACCAGCCTAGATATTAGTATAAAATAACTCATCATATGAAGTAGACAGTGAAGCATTGAAGAATGATATAGGCTGTCTCATTTTTCTACCTTTATTCAGTTAGAACTCCAACTATACTGCTTGGTTCTGCCTATCTTTAAGGAAGGTGTCCTCCTTCTCTTACAACTTGCTGGAAATACTCTTACGAACACAACAAGAAGTGTATAGCCTAGGTGCTTTTCAATCCATTCAAGTTGAACTGCATATTCACCGCCATATAGTTCACGAAAGTTTTCTATGCAGACATTGAATCCCTTCATTCTTATGGTTATGTGTCTAGCTATTGTATGGTAGTATTTGCAGTTAGAAGGGAAAGCTTTGAACACATAATCTCTTTCATTAATATGACATCAAACATGTAAACATTGGGAAAACAACCAAATATTGTTTAGTAGGTTTCCTTTAGTTTTCACATAAAAGCACAGCTTTAGCTTTAACTTTTAAGGTTCAACACAATGTTCTCTCATCAAATGTTAAAGATAGCTCTTAATATATTTTTTTCTACAAAGAGCAAATAACCTTTTATGTGTGAATGAGTAAGCATGTTAGCTGCTATGGTGCCAATAGCTCTGCATTGCTATTTATACATTAAGACTTGAATGCTGATATTGCTATAAACAGCAGATACAAATGAATTTTGGGTACTTTGCTGACAAGTTTCTGGTGTACAATTGAACATGACTTACAAATAGCAATTTTACATTTTTCACATATGGAAATTCAGCTATGTGTATAATATCGTGTTTCTCTGTCTGGGACAAGTATTCAGAGCAATGTTTCTTCAGATAATTTTTAAAATGTGTTAGCTTATCTATTTAAGTTTCTTTAGTGAAAAAGTCCTAAGTGTATCATGTAGTATGTATGCAGGCTTTTGAGAAATAGATTCAATGTATAGCATAGACTATCCCAGAATGCATTATATAGCAGAGGCTGGCCATTAACTCCTGACTATCCACAGTCTCAGCCCTCTTAGTACTGCTTTATTGGTGGTATAAACATACAGTTTAGTCAAGTTCTCTGTGGAAGTTTCCAGTGATAAATTCTCAGAGTGGATTCATAGGTGTGTCTTATGAGTGACTTAAAGAAGTTAGCTTTAACTCTGCAAGGTGGACTATAGATACCCAGCGGCTGAACCACTACACCATTTTAACACGAATGGGCAAAAGAGACCCAGACGTTCACCAGTTAAAGATCCACTTTTAGTGGAAACTACTATGGTGTGCAAGAATATGGTGGAAAGATGGGATAGAAAGAGAAGTGAAATGATCTTTTGAGCATTATGAAGAAAGATTGAACTGGATACCAGAGGGTAAAGAAGAACAGTCTATGTTGAGTAGCCTGCCCTGCTACATGAGGTTACAGTAAATTCCCAAACCTTGGAGCTGTTGAGAGCCATGCAGAAAAGGGGTCTATGCTGGTGTCTATGACTCATGTTACCACTAAAAGCAATGCAGATGTCCCTAGTCTGGGCAGCTGCTTGTGACCATGTTTATGTCCCAGGACTTGGTAGAGCTGGGTAGCCAGAGCCTTTACAGATCTGTGTGAGAGCAAGAGAGCTGACCACTGTCGGGATCACAGCACCATTGAGTGAGCTAACCTTGGCAGTGCTGTGCCAGTGGTGTGGGTGCAGGGAAGCTGGCAGTCTGAACAACTCAGCCACCACTAAGGCCCAGATCCAGGGTTTGAATTGGCTCATGCCAACATCCACATACTATTGGAGTGCCTGAAAGGGCCTGGCTTGCATATCCAGAGCTGCATTATCTTCATGACAAGGGCAACAACAGGATATCCAAGAGGAATTTCAGTGAGGATCCTGTATTGGTGGTGTAGCAGAAGTCAGGGACCATTGCAAGACTCATTGCAATGAAGATTTAGAAGTAACCTTCCTATACTCAAAGGACAAACATGTGGAGAAAGAAATTAGGAAAAATGTACCCTTCACAATCGTCACAAAAACTATGAACTACCTTGGTGTGACTCTAACTAAGGAAGTGAAGGACCTGTATGATAAGAACTTCAAACCTCTAAAGAAGTAAATTGAGGATGATCTCAGAAAATGGAAAGATCTCCCATGCTCATATATTGGAAAGATCAACATTTTAAAGATGGCAATCTTACCAAAAGCAATCTACAGATTCAATGCAATCCCCATCAAAATTCCAACCCAGTTCTTCATAGAATTGGAAAGATCAATGTGCAATTTCATATGGAATACCAAAAGACCTAGAATAGCGAAATCCATCCTAAACAACAAGAAAACATCTGCGAGAATCACTATTTCTGACCTCAAGCTATATTACAAGGCAATTGTGCTGAAAACCGCATGGTACTGGTACAGAAATAGGCATGTGGATCAAGGGAATAGAATAGAAGATCCAGAAATGAGCCCTCAAATATATGGTCACCTGATTTTTGACAAAGGGGCAGTAAACATTCAATGGAAAAAAGACAGCCTATTCAACAAATGGTGCTGGTCCAACTGGCACTCAGCATGCAAAAGAAAGAAAATAGACCCTTTCTTATCTCCTTGTACAAAGCTCAACTGTAAGTGGATCAAAGATCTCCACATTAAACCAGATACACTGAAACTATTAGATGAGAAATTAGGGAAAACCTTAGAACACATAGGCACAGGAGAAAATTTTCTGAACAAAACACCACTGGCTCAAGCTCTAAGGTCAAAGATTAACAAATGGGACTTAATGAGATTGCAAAGTTTCTGTAAGGCTAAGGACATTGTCAAGAAAGCAAAACGGCAGCCAACAGAATGGGAAAAGATTTTTACCAACTCCAAATCAGATAGAGGCCTAATATCTAAGGTATACGAAGAACTCAAAAAGCTAGACACCAGAGAATCAAATAACCCTATTAAAAAATGGGGTACAGAGCTAAACAAAACTTTCTCAGCTGAGGAATATCGAATGGCTGAGATATATCTGAGGAAGTGCTCAACATCCTTAGCCATCAGGGAAATGCAAATCAAAACAACCCTGAGATTCCACCTCACACCAGTCAGATTGGCCAAGATCAAAAACTCAGATAATAACAGATGCTGGCAAGGTTGCTGAGAAAGAGGAACACTTCTCTATTGTTGGTGGGGTTGCAAACTAATACAACCACTCTGGAAACCAGTCTGGCGATACCTCAGAAAATTGGACATAGTACTACCTGAAGACCCAGCTATTCCACTTCTGGGCATATACCCCAGAGACACTTTAGTACACAACAAATATATATGCACCACAATGTTCATAGCAGCTCTATTTATAATAGCCAGAAGCTGGAAAGAACCCAGATGTCCTTCAGAAGATGAATGGATACAAAAATCGTGGTACATTTACACAATGGAGTACTACTCAGCTATCAGAAACAATGACTTAACGAAATTCTTAAGAAAATGGCTGCATCTAGAGAATATCATCCTGAGTGAGATAACCCAGTCACAAAAGAAGAGACATAATATGCAGTCACTGATAATGGGATACTAACCCCAGAAAGCTCTGAACACTCCAGAAACAACTCACAGACTGTGTGAAGCTCTAGGAAAAAAAAAAAAAAAAGAAAGAAAGAAAAGAAAAAAAATCATTATGCTTAATCCTTACACACCAACCAAACGTTGACTAATTCCGGGTTACATCCTGTTTTACATGTACTTTATGCTCATTGTAACTAGTAAGACCTTAATGCACACTATCAAACCTTTGAAAAAAAAAAGCTAAACATTGACAAAAATGTATTCATATACTTTTATGCAAAAATCCTTAAAATTTGTACATTCATATTTGTTTTTTAAAATAAAGTTGTTAAAAATTAATAAAATATGAATTTCAAACAGAAAAAAAAGAAGTAAAGATGTGTGGACAAAATGGTATACAGTGAGTCACACTGTGACACACAACAGGTCCCACAAGAATATTTCTTTTAATGTTTTTTTATTATTATTTTTGCTTTTAAATTTTGTGGGGGAAAGTTGCAAGTACAGAAGGCAGATATATGCGTCATAGAGTGGAAAGGGATAATAGTTTGAAAACCACAAAGAATCAATAAGAAGTTAAAAAATTAAGAATTGAACTTCAGTTGCTTGGGATTTCTGCTGAAAAGAAACTGTGTAGTTCATACTAAATCCCATAGTAGGTTTTTGTTTTGTTTTGTTTTTTCCCATGGGATATGGAACTAATGTTTAGGAATAATATGTGAGAACAATATTGTAAGTCTTGTTTGAATAAAGTGGATGTTTTTTCCCTCTGCATGATTTTCTTATGTATTGTTGGAGGGCAGAGGTTCTTTCTCTAACTCTTCCATAAGGGTCTCCGGCTCAGTCCAATGGTTGGCTATAAGTGTCTGCATTTTACTCATTTAGGTACTGGTAGACCTTTCAGAGAATAGCCATGACAAGCTTCTGTCTGTAAGCGCATCTGGCCATCAGCAATAGTGTTGGAGTTTGGTGTTTGCACATGGGATTGATCTATTATTTTTCAAAGAATGGGAAGTGAAAAAGATCTTGGTAGAGGTGGTGGTCAACTGTGATCTGAATATATTGAATGAAAAAATATAGTGTTGGCAGATGAACTTTTATTTTCACCTGATGATGTGAATATGTGAAATTAATGGAGAAGGAACAGACTGGAATAGACATCAGATCTGACTTTTGTTAACTTTTAAATAAAGTTCGTTATACAAAAGAAAACAAACAAACAGAAAAAAACTGCCCATACATACATGCAAATAAAAATGAAAGAAAGTAAAAAAAAGAAAGGAAGGAAAGAATAAAGAAAGAAAGAATGAAAGAGGGAGAGGAGGGAGGGAAGAAGGAACAAAGAAGGAAGGAAG